>NC_072478.1:93249149-93558038 GCF_027574615.1 Eptesicus fuscus | reverse complement strand
TAGAATCTTCTGTTCTGTTCTGTTCTGTTCAAGACACATACCCAGGCTGGCATAGTAATTACCGTTCCTAATAAAGTGCCTGTATATTCCTGGGAGGAGAAGAGCACTTTTGTGGTGAATAGTCAACCAACATAGTGGTGTGGGGGTGTTTCTTTTTGTTTTGCTTTTTTGTGGTGAGAAGTTTGGAGGCAAAACCATTGACTTTTGTCTTCTCTTTCCACAGCGATATCTGGCATGATTGTTCCTCCCATGTGAAAGAATTGCCTTGAAGAATTTTATTAATGACGAGGTTGGATTCTGCTACAGAGAGTAATCTGATACAAGTCCCAGAGTGGAACTTTTAACTCAGGCCTTTTTCAGAGGAGTCACAATAACTGCAGATTTTTAAACAAACAATATCACCGACCTTGCAAATACTGAAGTTGGAAGGGATCTTGTGAGTGCAGGGTGTTGGTTCAAGTTGTACCTCCCAGATGTTTGGGGGATATATTTATTCTGTGTTGATAAAAGCAAATCCTCTTTTTCTTTTCTTTCTTTTTTTTTTTTAAAGCTTAACTCTGCGGTCATTTGTCTTTTATAAACCGTAAAGCTGTATACAAGGGACACTATAAATAAGACCCCATGTTTTAATTTATGATGTTTTTAAAGCCGTGTAAAGGGAGAATGAAGTGGTGATATTTACAAAAAAGTTAAAAAAAGAAAAAAAGAAAAAAGAAAATTAAAAAAAAGCTTGTATGGGACAGAATAGGAATGCCAGTTAGATTTTTTAGAAAACTAAGAGTCGGCTTTTGCGCCTTAAAGCATATCAAATGGTAGTTAGCTCAGACACTGCATTTTCAGTATCTAACTTAACACGCCACCCCTTAGCAGTGCAAGCTTATTTCTCCCTTTTCGTATCGTTGTCTTAAGTAACTGTGTAAATAAATGCAGCCTGGAGAGTCAAAAAGTGACCGTTACGTGATCACACGTTTCCCTTCAACACAAAAATCCAGTGCCTCTAGACAGATGGTTAAAAAACTGCATATTGAAACCTGAGATCATTCTCGCTTTTAATTATGTCAACTTCGTCGGAAGCCGATGGCCTCTTGAGAGCTTGGTGGCACACGGACGGACTGTGTGGGAACCTCCTTCGAGTCTCTATGGAACAGGGTCCAGGCACGGGATTCCACATTATGCCTCCAGTTATCAAGCCAAAATACCCTCTTACCCCCCCGCCATTTACAAGGTAAAAGTTTACTCATCCTAAAGGGGACTTCCCACCGGTCCTCCCAAAGCTGACAAGGGCAAGATGGCAGGCATTTCCCTCTTCCCTCCGAGAAGGAGACAGGGCCTCTCTCGGGGCCCCTCCCATTGGTAACATAGTAGGTTAAAAGGATAGGTAAGTGCTTTGGAATTAAGAGTAAGAGGGATCTAGGAGAAAGGAGAAGTAGGTTGAGACCTCCCAAACATCGTTTTCTGTTCTACGGCAATTTTTTTGCTCTCATTATCTGGGAAGTGTTCTTAAAAATGAGAATTGATAGCAAAGATGGCAGCGAAGCTATGAGGATGCATTTGCCTGATATTATTTTTTTCTTTGCGGTTGTGTTTTTGTATGTAGTTATAAATACTGTAGATTTTTTTGTGATTTTTTTTTTGCCAAAGTTGTTGTTCTATTTATACATTTTAATGTCTTAAGACAGTTTTTCAATATCACAAACAGATTTTACCGCATATTTTGCAAAGGAAAAAGAAGCTCACTACCTTTAGCTTGCACATACTTGCGAAGTTAATGAAAAGGCTTTCTGTTTTAAAGGGGATTTTGTAAAATATCCATATAAATAATGTATTTATCTTTGGAATTTGTACATTGCTTTCCCCTTCTTCCTTTTCCTCCCGCCCCCAATTTATTTTATTGTGTATGTTTGCTATGTGAAAAGTGCGTATTTGTTTGGTCACCTACAGTTGTATTAGCTGTTCCAATGTGATTTTTAAACATTTCATTTATAGTTATTTTAGTATTGTTTTAAACCATGCTTCAATTTTTTTTAAATTTCCTCCCCAAAGCCATTGTCTATTTTTGTATTATTTGTAAGTTAAGAAGTTTTTTCCAATATATGGCAAAAAAGTAGCATATTATTCTTGTAGCATTTAGTTCTGTAGATTTAAAAAAATGTATCCTTTGCTTTGGAAGCTTACAAAAACACACCCCCCTAATGCTGTTTTACTCTATTAATATGCATGGAACCTCTCCCTCTGGAGTGACGCATTTTGTGCATTAAATTCGGGGGAGAAACTTCATAGAAATCAATGAACATTCTTTCTTAAGTCTGCTTGTATATTTCCTCTGTCTTTCACATAAATATAAACCAGCAGATTGGATGCCTTAACAATGCAAATCATATCCATTTCACTTGTACATTGTAAGTGTGCACCAGAACTGTCAGTCATCACTAACATTATAAGAAAAAAGAAAAAGAAAAAAAAAAAGACAAAGAAATCGAAAAGCACAAAAGAACTGTTTTGTTACCTTAAGACAATGTAACTTTTTCTAGTAGAGCAAGAAATTTACAACAATGCTGCAACTGTGCATGCCCCCATATGGATTTTGCAATGGTTTTCACTAGACTATCAGAGTGCGATTTTTATGGGTCGGGGTGGGTGAGGGAGGGGAGTTGCGGGAGGGAAGGGAGGAGGGGAGGAAAGCTGATTTTTCATGGTGAGAAATAATAATGATGATTAATAATAATAATAAAAAAACTGGAAAATGTAAGCAAGGTGGACGCATTGCTTCTCGGTACTCGGAAAGGTTGTCTGAATTCGTGTGGTAAGCACTGGCCTGAAGAAGTGTACAATTTAAAGCCATATTTTGTCTGGTGAGCCCCTTAACTGTTTGTGAAGGGCCGGTCAGCTGGTGAGGTGTCCGGCTCAGACCCCGACAACAAACGCCACGCATCTTTCAGCCATGTGTAGTGGTTAGAACTTCTCTTGAAAGTCCAAAGAGCCTTTAAAATATGTTTAATTTGTGTCTTGTTGCCTCTATTTGATTAGATGAAAAGACGTTCTGGCCCTCTGACCCTCTTTCTCCGACATAAAACTTTTACAAGTAAACGATGTTCCCCTAAATACAGAATATGGCTTTAAGAAGAAGATGAAATAGAGAACTAAGATTTCAGTTTTGGGGGAAAAATACAGCTTCTGGATGACTGGATTGCATAACATGCCCTGGCCTCACATTGTACTAGAATGCAGCTTAACGAAGTCATCTCTAAATCTACTAACCTTTCACCTTCTTATCAAACTTTTTGAATAGACACACACTGTACAGTTCAATTGTTAGAGAACCTAACTACTGTAGAGATTGTTATAATTTTTTTTTTTTGCAAAAATTCAAGCTGTAAAAACTTTTCAACTTTCACAATATTTAATTAAAGTTACTTCCTGTCTGTGATGGCAGCTCCTAGTTGTGTATTCATTTCAATATTTTAGATGAGCCAAAGTCCAACATAATGTAAAAGGTCTGTGTTTGCAATTGTTCAGACCAGTGTTGACACCCAGAGAGAAGAAGTTAAGGTAGTCCTGGGACACCCACTTTCTTTCCTTGCAAATCCTTGGGGATTTGCTAATCTGGGATGCAAATTGCACACACACAGCGTACTGCTGCCCTCTGCTGGCAGCAGCTGGATGCACATGTGCCCTTGCGGGCCCACAGAGGCGCCCAGAGCCCCCCAAATTTCACCAGGCAAGCAATGAGATCCCCTGCTGTGACTGAGCTGTGAATCCAACACCTGGCCATTCTAGAACACCATCCTCCATGCTGCAAGTCTGAACTACGCTCTTCACATACAGCTGCTAATTAATCCCTGTGAGCCTTTTGCCCAATTAATTATGTGCCCTGGCTCATTGATGAGGAGGTGTGTGCGAACTCAGAACCTGCATGAGCCACAGTTTTAAGTCCCATGTGGATGAGACACATTCCCTGTTGGATAAAACCAAATCTTTGTGGAGTCTAACATTCCACGAACACCCAATAGGTCCATAATCCTGTAAAACTGTTTCACTTTAAGTTTCATCATGATCATAAGTCTTCCCAATTGCACATTCAATGCTTTTCCAACTTTGCAGTTGTTGGACATGATAAGGTTAATGATGCTTGTAAAATGTCTGGAGAACTCAGCAAATAGGCCGTAGACCAACAGACCCTGGGCGGGCAGAGCTAACAAGGTGTCACGCGGGCACCATGATGGTCATTTGTGCTGGGCATTGTGGATGCACATTTGCTCTGGAACGGAGCCCAATGTGAGATAATGACAGAGTGTAACCAATTCACTTAATAAGAGAAGCTGCCACCCTTTTCTTCAAAAGGGAATCTACGTTGATTAGTTTGGTCGTTATACATATTTGGAATTCTATATTAGATGCAGGTCCCTGTATTAGATGCAGAAGATAAAAAAAAATGAACAAGAGGCATCTGCCCTCAGGACACTCACCATCTCAAACAAGACAAATGTATAAGTAGTCTAGAATGGTTAGAGTGAGACAGGCAGCCGCGGAATAAAATAGATAACCACATCTTTATAGATTGGCTTCTAGTTTCCTTAAGGCCTATTTCTTGAAAGCATTCATTCATTCATTCATTCATTCACCTTGAAGGTTTCCTATGCACCTGGCACCAGGCGAGGCCTGGTGGACTCCATAGTGGGCACAGAGACACTGGTCCTGTCCTCACGGACCTTACAGTTGAGTGGGGCAAGCAGATACTATGTAACCACACACGTCTATTCTAACAAACCAACAATGGCCATGGAGAAAAGTCCAGCATGCTCTGCAAGTCAATGAATGACAGTGGGATCTGACTTAGCCTGAAGGGCTGAGGAAGGTTTCCAGAGAAGTGACCTTTGAGCTGAGATGTGAAGAATGAGGTAACCAGGTGGGTGGGGCACCTTGGGCAGAAGGAATGAGGGCAGGTGTAAGGACCTGAGCTTGGGGCATGGATATGGTGCACTCAAGAACAGAAAGTCTGTGTGGGTGGAGTGTGCTTGGCACTGTGCTAGATGCTAGGATGCACTAGGCCAGTGGTCGGCAAACTGCGGCTCGTGAGCCACATGCGGCTCTTTGGCCCCTTGAGTGTGGCTCTTCCACAAAATACCACGTGCAGGCGCGCACGTACAGTGCGATTGAAACTTCGTGGCCCATGCGCAGAAGTCGGTTTTCGGCTCTCAAAAGAAATTTCAATCGTTGTACTGTTGATATTTGGCTCTGTTGACTAATGAGTTTGCCGACCGCTGCTCTAGGCAGACCAGTCATAATTCCTGCCTGTTGGGTCTAAGGCACAGCTTGTACACTCATTGCCTCCTATTTGTCCACAGGGGCTATGCTGGTTCAACAAGACGGGCGGCAGGGGGACGGGGGGGCTGTCAGGGTAAAAACTGACACAGAGCACCTCACTCCACATGGGAATGTGGGCCCAGTGGTGCCCCTCTTTCATATTTTAAAAATGCCAGATATATTGTTGGGTTCTGGATTTTTCTTTTGTTAAATTTTCATTTTTTAAATGTTGTCATCTAATCCAAAAATAGCGCTTTCAAAACACTGCATTGAGCAAACAAGGTCCATGAGCTCTAGAATGTCAGTTTGGGACTTCTGGCTGAAACACAAGTTCCTCAGAGAGATGTTTACACAGCCTGATCTGAAGGTCGTAGCCATAGGTCCCATCCATGGAGATCCAGGAAGGCTGCACAGAAGGGCACGCCGGGTGCTGTGAACAGGAGCTCTCCCAGCGGCCCAAGGGAATGCGGGGCGTGGAAGGCCATGGCCGATGCCTCTGGAGCTGGCGATATGAGAAACCACCACTAAAATTAGTGGAAAGGAATAGGGATTCTATGGGAAGATGGACTAGGTAATCATGAAAAAATTCCCTCCTCTCTGCAATGGGCAGTAGCCCCATTCAGTGCAAAATGTATAGATCGGTTTTGTTTCTTTTCCTCTCCTTTTGCCTTGCAGAAAGGCCCTCATGAGCGAGTTCCTTTTAAGCAGACCACCAGGTAAGTGCACGCTTTCCAACACTCCCTGCTCAGGACCAGGCTGCCCTTCCCACCACTCACATTCTCAAGAATGTTGCTCCTGGAATTATCCTCTCTCCCCAACATCATCAATTTCTCCTTCCTCAGTATTACTTTCTGATTAGCATACAAATATATCATCTTAAAAAAAACTATTTTGACCTCACTTTGCTTTCAATCTGCCCATTGTCTTTCTGCTCCCTTTTATAGCAAGTCCCCTCTAAAGTAGGGGTGGGGAATGTCTGGCCCATGGGCCATATAAGGCCCGAAAATCATTTACTCTGACCCTGCCAAGGCATTAGGGGTGAGTTAATTAAATGTTTGACCAAATAGAGCAGGCTAATGTTTAAGTTGATAATTTTGTATGGCCCAAGAATGATGTTATAAATACTCAAATGGCCCTCGGCAGAAAAAGGTTCCCTACCCCCGTTCTAAAGGGTCACATGGCTGTCTCATTCTCTTCTTCATTCCTGTTCTCTTGTTACCCATATTACAATAGATGTTTACTGTAATGATGATTAGTGAGGAGTCTTTAACATTGCACATAAGGGATCGAATGTACATTTTAGATCATCGGGGTAGCAGCATAGAGGATGAATTGGAGAGAGGCAGAGGGGAAATGGAGGACAATTAGGAGGCCATCGCAATGGTCCAGGCAAGGATGAACAAATAGCTTGAACCAGGAGAATGGAAAGGAGGAAAGCAGATAGAATTAGAGATATTCCACATTGTGATTCTAGTCAACCACACTGTATTATACAGTTCAAAGTTGCTGAGAGAGTAGGTCTTCAGTGTTCTCACCAACAAACGAAATGGTGATTGTGTGACTCGATAGAGGTGTTAGCGAATGCTACAGTGGTCATCACATTGCAGGTCATAAATTAACATGTTGTACGCCTTTAATTTACACAATGTTACATGCCAGTGATATCTCAATCTCAATTAAAAGAGAGATTCAGGGGTCAGAACAACCAAAATTTGTGTACAACATGGGGATGGAGGGAAAGAAAAAAGACAAGATAAACTCAGTTTTCTGACTGGTTGATTCCTCGGACTGTTTCTCAACTATGAAGCTGTGAAGCTCGATGGCGAAGTCCTTTCCTCTGGCTCCCTCGCCTCCCTTCCCTCCCACCAAAGGCTTCTATATTTACATCAGGAATGAAATGCAGTTTCCGGAACTGGAAATATTTTGTTATTTTTTTTTTCTTCTTAACTTAAGCATCAAGCGGTTTTATCTCTTCTCTCTGGAGAGTTATGCTACAGTGGGACTGATTTTTATCTACTTAGCATACTTCTTTCCCACTGATTGTAGAATTTCCACTTTCTATATTAAGAAGGAGAGTTCAGAGCCCGAGAGTTCTAACCATGGGCCTGGAAGCTGGCTGTCAGCAGGAAGTGTCTTGCCCAGGGGGTTATGCTATAAGGAGACTCTGGTGCTCCACAAAGGAGTTGACAACATGTCAACAACAAAGAGAGCGTATCCTTGAAGTCTGTTCTCTCAATAACATAGATTTGGGTGAGATTCTGCTAGGACAGTAGTGGCCATAGAATGAGGGGAGCAAGGAGAGATGAGTTAGAACCAGGCAAGTGCGGTGTCTTCTCTAACACATTTGTTTCTTCAAGATAATATTCTTACCAAGGACTTCCTTTGTATCAGACAATGTGCTAAAAGCTGGGGTTAGATTGTGTCTTAAATAGACCCATTTCCTTCCCTCACTAGTGCCTGAGGAGGACACATACATGAATCAAACCATCACACAAACATAATTTCACACTGAGATCAATGCTACTGTAACCCTAGTATATCTGAGAGCACATCTCTGCACACATTCAAGCTTATTTCAACACCCAACTGGATTCCTTATTCAAATCCCTTAGACTCAGAGGCTCTTAAAAAGAATTTAAATCTAAATTCCACAAAAGCCCTATCTGGTTTGGCTCAGTGGATAGAACATCAGCCTGCGGACTGAAGGGTTCCCAGGTTTGATTCCAGTCAAGGGCACATGCCCAGGTTGTGGGCTCAATCCCCAGTAGGGGCCATGCAGGAGGCAGGATCAATGATTCTCTCTTATCATTGATGTTTCTAGCTCTCTCTCCCTCCCTCTCTGAAATCAATCAATGAAGTCCATAGCAATACCTATTACAACTCTCTTTACTCTTTTTTCTTATTTCTCACCTTACTCAAGAGGCCCCTTCCTCAATCTATCTGACAAAAAGTCTATTTTGAGTTTGCATGATTTTTCTTTTGAAACCCTCCCTTTTCCAGCTCTCTTATTGCATGATTTTCAACCAAATATTTTTTCCAGCAAGAAAACCCTGCAGTGCTGGGGGCAGGGGAGCTACTGGGCTGGTTAAATAGGACTTCCTTTGGTGGGTTATGGGAGAGGAGAGTCCATATATACATCCTTGTTAACGTTTGACCTGTTGTGTTTTGAGAGACAAGAATAGAGAGCTATGAGCACAGAGAGCAAGAGCATCGATCTGCTTGTGTTTGGCAGAAAACCACGTGGACCAGGAGGAGCAGGAGTGAGCTCAGTGAGTGGAGAGGAGTGGAGTGGACAGGGCATCGGCCTGCGGACTGCAAGGTCCCAGGTTCGATTCCGGTCAGGGGCATGTGCCTTGGTTGCGGGCACATCCCCATTGGGGGGGTGCAGGAGGCAGCTGAATGTTTCTCTCTCATCGATGTTTCTAGCTTTCTATCCCTCTCCCTTCCTCTCTGTAAAAAATCAATAAAATATATTAAAAAAAATAAAAAATAAAAAATAAAAAAAAAAAAAAATAAAAGGAGGCAGCCGGTCACCAAAGAGTGGATGCCTGGTGTCATTCGATTTCTCATAGAGCACTGCTCCTTCTCACTCCTTCCCCTCCTTTAGACATCTCCTTTTCTCTGCTTTCTATCATCGTTTCCTTTGTCTCTATGTTAGGGTCATTGGTAGCTCTCCAAGTAGGGCCATTAATCTGGTGATTCCAGTTCCCAGCTGGGTAGCCTTTTTCCCTCTCTTCCCCCTTATCCCTACCTGCTCCATGAGTTTATTATAAGGAATTCTAGGATCCTGCTCAGCATCTCTTCAATCCTCTAAAAGCAGTTTCAAAGGTCAGGGATCCCCAATATTGTCGTTTATCATCCCAAGGTAAACATGCCTGCCCCACATTCATGCTTCAGAGACCACCACAGCCAGAGTGCTCGACTGAAAAGGCCAGCATTGAGCCTCCCATCTTTTCCTCCACCAGCCCAGGATATTATGGCACACCCTCAGGTCCAAGAAAAGGTTAATTTGCTTTACTGAACCCAAGGGTGAACCTAGAAGGTTCAGGTAGAAATAAACAGGGAGATGGTATCAATTGTAACTATCATTCCCTTATTGGGGCCTTCTCTCTTGTTAGGTAATATTCTATTAACTTCATAGAAATTTGTTAAATTCTCATGATGGCCATGTAGCATGGAATGTAACTATCTCCAGCTGAAAACAAACTGCTCACTAACCTTGTATGAGGACAGAGGGTCCCTATTGGACCTTGAAGGCCATTTATTTAAGACATATGGATAGAATAGTTAGTGTATTAGCCCAATAGTCAGTATATACTGAAAATGACTTCAAAACAAGAAGCTCTAATTTTCTAATTCACAGTTCCTCATCTATTAAAAATAAGTGACAATACGTCTATTTATCTTAAAAGGTATCCAGGAATATAATGTTAAATAAGCCACATAAGGAGTTATCATTTCAATGCCTACTCTGTCAATATTAGAAATTGTGATTCCATTATATGTGTGTGGTGTGTGTGTGTACAGATGAATGGATACATGAATATATACAGAGATATATGATAATAATATATTAAACTGATCTAAAACTGATAGGTATTAGGCTTTTTCATACTTTTGATATTATATGCAACATTATGATGGACATTCTTGATTTTAAAAAATAAAATTCTTTCAAGTCCTTTCTACTTCTTAACAGCTAACTATACTGTATCATCAAAATACCGATAAAATTAGTATAAAGAGCATTTTTTATCTGAGATAGTTACAACACATTGGGAATACCAATATGGGCTCTAATTTAGTGATTTCAAAGTCAGCAAGTGGGACCATTCCTCAGTATAATGACTCAGGAAAGCAAATATCTGAGGGGACAGAAAGCCTCCTTGCCTGAACTGTGATGAGCAAGGAGACCACACTGCTAATTCCAGTATACCCATCTCTAAGTGTTTTCATTGTCCATGAGGTGGTCTATATAGGGCAAACTAATAATTATTAGAGATAATGTTGGAATTTGATGAGGTTAAAACTAGTCACCAGGCAATAAACCTCAACTATGAGGAATAAAACCCAAGAAAGGCCAAGCTTTATTTCCAATAGTCTCAATGTACTTCTGCCTTTTCTGTCCATAGACATCTCTCAAGAATGAACTGACTCCTCTATTTGTTCAATAGGCACTATGCAAGGTGCTAGAAAAACCAGGTGAGCAAACCCAGAGTGGTCTTTGCCTTCAAGGAGATTTCCCTATAGTGCGAGGGGCAGACCTTAATCAGATATTTATGTGGCTAAATATAGTACATTAACCTGTTCTGAGGGCTATGTAGGAAGACAGGAAACCAAGAGAGCATCTGTTAGAGACCTGACTATGTTTGGGCCATCAGGACCAACTTCCCCTGAGAAACTGGTGCTCATGCTGAGAGCTGAGGAATCTTGAGGCAAGAAAGAGCATTAAAGAGGGAGCAAGTACCATGTGCAAAGGACCTGAAAAAATCAGTGTGGTTGGAACAAGAGGAAGAGAGGTGAAAGGTAAGGCCAGATAGCAAGACCCAGACCATGCAGAGCCTTGTGTAGGTCAGGTCTTGTGCAAGGAGCTTGATTTTTATCTAAAGACTGAAAGGGAGCCCTGATGAGGTTGACTCTGCAATGCATTGACCATCTTCCAAGAGACTCAGGTAGATATTGCCAACAAATATTGTGTGTGTGTGTGTGTGTGTGTGTGTGTGTGTGTGTGTGTTGGGGGGTGCTTAGAGGACCATTCTCAAACAACTCTCCTTCCACTGGTGAGCACCCCAGGACTGGAACATAAAGAGTTCTGTCTGCCTCCTCATACCCTGGGTGTCTACCTGTCAACTTGTAATAGCTGGCTCACCGTTACCTTTCCACGAAGCCCACTGTGTTTTAAGCAATACCTAAAAGACCTCGCACGGCTTGATATTTATTTTATTTCAACTATCACTCTTTTTTGTCAAGTGCAGTCTCACGCACAGCAGGTGGACCTTCATAGTTTAAGGAATAAATAGAAAACTGACGGCTCCCACCCATTAGCTAATGGATTACTAAGCAGAGGGACTATGTTCCACCCCAGTGCACTTAGCCCAGGGTTGCTAGGAATTTTAAAGACTCCAAGCTAACGCTTCATGGGCCCAAGGGAAGGAGCTCAAGCTCAAATAGGGCTCCTCTGATAGACAGGTGAGTGAGTGTGGCTATCATTATGTAATCACACAACTTAGGAGTTATTTATTTTCGACTGCGCAACGCATTCTAGAAACATATTGGAGACCCTTGGCCTCCAGCTCCGTATGTTTGTGGCTGTAACTGGCAGACAGAAGGACCCTGATGGGAGAATCAATCACTCAGCCATCTTGCTTTTCCTCACTCCACCCGTGTCCCAGGATTTCATGGTGAAAATGCACACAGGAAAGCAGGCTGCGTTCGACACCTCTCTGAAGCAAAGGTGCCCGATATCCTGTTATCTGGAATGCTCTCTGCTTTTGTAAATTAGCCACCTCACATGTTGTTCTGAGACCTCCTTTCCACAGTCTTTAATCAGTTGTTTCAGATATATGTGTCTCATTAGCATCTGAGCAAGGCAATCACTTTTTTACCCTGAATCTCATGATTTTATTGGGCTATTAAGAGCTTGATTTGTGGGCAGTGGGAACAGCAAGAGAACTCATGCCATTGATCACGTTACCCTGGAGGGATCTAGCAGAACGAGGAAACCAGCGAGTGGAGCCCCCAGGAGCACAGGCAGGGGAGGCGCCGATGAGTGAGGCGCCAGAGCCCACATCAGGCACCCACAGAAGCAATGGCGATCAACCGCATCGCTACCCTCGGACCCCGCTGTTTGGTGGGGGGTGAGTCCCAAACAGCCAGCCTGGATTGCATCTGAGGACCACACAGGCCACAGCAGCTCAGAAAAGATAGCAGGGGCAGAGAGCTGACCTCCCAAAGGTCTGGGAACCATGCTAATCGGCTGGCACTAAACAGCACGAGGAAACCCCGACCTGACACACCTGCATGCACCCCATTCCACTGACGAGGAACCCAAACCCAAACTGTGTCTAGAACCAGGGCCGGGTCTGATTCCTGCACATCTGAGCACCTGGATCTACAGCTGCTGTGTCCGTTCCCATAGGGTCTGTGTGTATTTTCTACGCGAGACTCGGATTTTAAACACGAACTCCTTGTCTACTGCATGGGGAAGGATAAACCCAGCCTCTCCACTCTCACAGTTTGCACGGAACGGCATTCATGTAAATATAGCCCAGAAACTCGTCCAGCCCGCATCACCAGAGGGCGGCCCCAACAGCGCCAGTGGCTCTTCCAGGAGAGCGTGGGTACAGAGCTGCCCGCCCCCCGCAAAGCCTCTCCATCCAATGTAAACTGAGTTTCAAGGTGACTGGGGAGGAAATTGATACAGTTTACAGGTTTAAAGTCTTTGCTTCCTCCCGGAGGACAAGCAAGGGAGTGAGGAGCTGCTGACATTGAGAGGAGGGGAAGTGAGGCAGCCCCAGGGGACAGGGAGGGAGGAATGGGAGCGGAGATGGGAAGAGGGCAGGTGATCCTCAGATGCGTTTCATCACGCTGCTGAGCGCTCCCGGCTCTGAACTCCCCCGAAAAACTGTCCTTCGGGGCCCAAACTTCCCCTGTGTAGTGTCAGCTGGAGCTGAATTGGTAGGGAGTTTGAGCAAAATCATTTCGGGCATCTCAGAGTTATGCATGCAGGCAATGAAATGGCATTGTTTCCGCTTTCAAAATAAAGGGGAGAGTTTTTGGTCACGGAGAGCTCAGGAATGAGAAGTAAGAAATGGCTGAGTCCCACCTCCCTGGTGAGCAAACAAATCTCAGAGACCTGGGAGAAAACAGTCTGAATAAAGAAGATGCGGGAGTTGGGGAGTGGGCAGGCGGGGCAACCAGACCCTGTTAGCTCAGTGCAACTCTTTCTCCCCGGGGATTGCATAATTGCCGGGGGCTGGAAACCACAGGACATTTCTTAGACTCTTCTTATTCTTACACTCTCTGTTCAACCACCAAAGACAACAAAATTCCCTGGGCTAGGCCTCGGGGTCCTTATAGTTTTCCACATTACCCCACGACATAATTGTATGGTTCCAAATGGACACGCTTTGTGCTTTCCCTTCAGTTCCTTCCTTTTGCAAATGAGTGGGTGTTTTAAATGCAGCACCTTTCAACACAAGCAAACTAATAAAAATCTCTGAATCCAGAAAAACAACTGCAAAAAAAGATGCACAAAATGGTTTGTGCATACGATGCTGTGCGGAGAAACCAGGGTGAGGCACATTTTCCAGGCAACATTCTACCTGGGACATTGCTTAATCGTTAAATGCCTCATTTGGTGCTGGTCGTGTGGCTGCTGTGATGTCTTCTCTGGTCTCGGTATTCCATATCCATTTAGCAAATATGGAATCTGGGAGATGGGCTGGCTGATACCGATGTCCCTCTCCATGCCCATGGGGCACGGTCACTAGCTTTGAACCATAACTTACCCTTTCTCATGCCATCCTGCAGACAAGCTAGAAAATGGCAGAGAAGCAGACACACATGTATGCATGAAGAAATATGCTCTAAACATCTCAATCTACTACCTGTCTGGTACTGGCACATGGCAGGCATCCCCAGTGCTCAGGGGAAGCAGCCTTCCTGCCCTCCCAGCCTTTGATATGCAAGGAGCTGGGCCCAAACCAGCCACTCTATAATTTCAATTGTAGGCGTCTTTGGAGAGGAGTCCTTTGGCAGAGAGGTGCCACGGCCCCAAATTGGACTCCATAATAAAGCCCTCAAAGCTGAGAGATTTTGCAGAATTTAATGGGCTTTGGGGGACAATTTTTACAGGCTGCTTTCCAGGAACACAAATATTCAAATGGCTCAGCCCCTATTTGAAGGCGCATCTGAAGGTGCACCCTACAACCTGTGTGTAGCAGGCGCTTTTGAATCTTGTCCTTGAAACAAAAAAAAAAAAAGGAAAAGAGTTAAGAAAGCAGTGCCTCCTGGGACTTTGCCAGCGGAGATGCTGGGTAAGTGCAGAGTGACTACAAGGCCCTGGCAGGAGTCCTTGGGGCTGCAGGGAGGAAGGGATGAGAGAGACCGGAGATGAGAAGGGCCCTCAGCAGCCATTGGGGAGGCAGTGGCGGGGGAGGAGAAAGGCAGACATGCACTAGAAACAACAGAAACACAGGTGGAAATGGCCTTGTGGGAAATCAGCCTGTCAGCAAACAAAGCGGGAGCCTGGACACCCGGCCTCACCAGCCTGGCTCCAGGGCAAGGAGATGGTTCTGTAAGTAAATTAGCGGCGGCTTTGACTGCTTGGAAATTAACACTGACACCGTGAAAGCAGCCACGACTCCCTTTCATCAGGAGCAGAAGCGCTGCGCTGCACAGAGGGCTCTCTTTTTTTTGTTTGCCAGCCCTCCTCTGATTTTGCTTTGTTTTCTTGGGGAAAGTAAATTAGAGCCACTTACTTCAGCAGCGCAGGTTAAAGAAAGGGGAAGAGGGAAGAAGGAGAGGAAGAAAAGAGTTTCATTTCATGTACCAGTGGTTCAGAACTTCATTTAGAGCTAATCACACCCCCATCTTCCTCCGAGCCATTTATGCCGGCAACTCTGCCTAGACTGCCAGTTTTGGAGGCGCAGGCGCCCTGAGCTTTGCGGGAAGCACACAGAAAGGCCGGGGTGAGGGTCCCCAGGGCTCTGTGCATGGTCAGGCAAGTTCAGGTTCTGGAGAGGGATATTAGCTCATGGTCAACAAAGCCAAGAACTCACTGTCAGGACCTGCCCCGTGGGATGCAGGCATGTCTTTCAACTCGGGTTTGCCTTCCAGAAGGATGGCTGCAATTTACTCAGCGAAATAACAGCCTTTATGAATGTGACCCAAATAGGCCAAACTATCTTTATACTCTGGGGAGAAATCAGAATTTCTTCCTTTCTACCCCTATCCTGTCCTACCAACCACCCTTTCCCCCAGATAAACTAAACCAGAGAGCATAAAGAATCAATACCTTTAGGAAAATTAGCATATTACAAATCTCTATATCCAATATCCTATTCGTTAAAACTCCCCCTTAACAACTTCCATATTTTCATGGTAAACTCAAAATTGATGGGAGTAAAAGACTCTGAAGACTCGTTCTGGGCTGTCAAAGGTGCAATTATTTGGTCGAATTTTACAGGAAATTACGAGTTGTCTCTTTATGCGTTGGGAAGATGATAATCTGAATACAATGGTCATGGTGACCACACAGTGGCCAGAATTCTGGGTGAGCCAGTGTGACTCCAGCCTTCCACCTCCTCCCCCTGAAACCGGAGGCACCTTTATTCCGGAGCCGGCACACAGGCCACCTGACTCAGACCCCTCTCTTTCTTGGTTACAGCTGCAAACTCCCAAGTAGACAAGAAACAAAAGTCAAAAGAAATCTCAGCCCTTGGATATAAAAACGAATTTTAAAGGTCACAGGAGAAATCCCCCTCCCGGGAGGAAGCACCATCACACCTCAGCTGGTTGGCATGGATTGAAGGGGCTCTGACTGAGAAGGACGTGGACAGTAGCGGTGCCAGGAGTGACAGGAAAGCAGAGCGAAGAACACGGCCTGTGTGAGAGGCTGGGGATGTGAGCTGTGAGCCACAGTGATAACAGGGAGATTGACCCATGTTGCAGACGTGGCACATCCCAATCCTGCTGGGTCCCCCAGTCCCTCACCGCAGAGCCCTGACGGGGAAGGGTCCCATTTTCACGTGATGTCACAGAACCTGTGGGTCCCAAGATCCAGGGGCCAGAAAGCTCACAGGGCAACGGCTTTGTGTGAAAAAGACCAATGCGCTCACTGAGCAATTCTGAATAACCCATCTATTCACTTAATTCATCCTGCAGGGTAATTCCTACTGCCTTTGAGGATTTGTTGTTTTTCAAAGTTTTATATTTAAGCAATTAGGAAAGTGGTCATAGGTTGGTAAAAATTAACATGCATATAAAGCCACCATTTGGAGAAAAAATTGAGCCCCCCCATCCCTCCTCAACACACACAACCAACACAAAAGAAAAGGGATGCAAATTTGCATAGCACTGCATTTAAAAGGCATAGCTATGCTTTGTGTTGGAATGGTTGAAATTTCTGAAATTTGAATTCCACACAAAATCCACATTTAACCAAGCTAGTTTAACAAATCACTGAATTAAGAGATGATGAAAATGCAGTAGATTGAACACGAGAAAGGCTTTAGATGAGAACCTCACCTTCTCATGTGTATAAACCTGGGCTCACAGCATGCACACCATCCCTAATCCTATCTAATAAAAGGGTAATATGCAAATTGACCATCACTCAAACATACAAGATGGCCACCCCCATGTGGTCAAAGATGGCTGCCACAAGATGGAGGGCAGATGTGGGTGATCAGGCCTGCAGGGGAGGGCAGTTGGAGGGAACCAGGTCTGCAGGGGAGGGCGGTTGGGGGGACCAGGCCTGCAGGGAAGGGCAGTTGGTGGTGACCAGGCTGGCAAGGGAGGGCAGTTAGGGGTGACCGGGCCAGCAGGGGAGGGCAGTCGGGGGCGACCAGGCCTGCAGGGGAGGGCAGTTAGGGGCAATCGGGCCAGCAGGGGAGCAGTTAGGCTTCGATCAGGCTGGCAGGGGAGTGGTTAGGGGGTGATCAAGCTGGCAGGCAAAGCAGTTAGGAGCAATCAGGCAGGCAGGCAGGCGACTGGTTGGGAGCCAGCAGTCCTGGATTGTGAGAGGGAAATCCCTTGAGGGGTCTCAGATTGGAAAGGGTGCAGGCTGGGCTGAGGGACAGCCCCCGTCACCCCCATGCACAAATTTCATGCACCAAGCCTCTAGTTTAGAATATAAGAGGAGCTTTCATTCTGAAAATTCAGAGACCCCAAAGAACAGGACAACATAGGTCACACTGAACTTTGCCAGATGCCTGTTGCAGATGGCCCTGCTGACCCTTCTAGACCTGGTGTATGGTATTTGAAAGTTTTCGACAACTAGATAATTTGTCAGATTGGTCATTTAGTGAATCTGTTTTTGGAAAATGGACCTGGAACCTGCTCAGTGGCCCTCAAGTACACAGGTGTGCCATGGTGAACACTGCTGGATGGCATTGGGTTGAGTGACAAGCAATTGCTCCTTGAAAGGCATAAAAGCAACAAGACGCTACTGAGTTTTAGAAACCACTCTCACCATCAGGTTTCATGTCATCTAAGCAAAGAACAGAAGAATGTTGAAGTTGTACCAAATATAAAAGAAGAGATGCACATTTGTGTATAACTTATTGATTGTGGGAACAGTAATGGATAATCTCTCTCTCTATATAAAAGCCCAGTGATCGTACGGCAAAATGACCAGAATGACTGGTCACTATGATGTGCACTGACCACCAGGAGGCAGATGCTAAATGCAGGAGCTGCCCCCTGGTGGTCAGTGCGCTCACGGCTGGCGAGCGCAGCAGCAGTGGCGGGAGCTTCTCCAGACTCCATGGCAGCGCTAAGGAGCGGTGAGCCAAGTGGTAAGGAGCAAGCAGGCAGGCAGTAATGTGCAAGCAGGTGGGCGGTTAGAAGCAAGATGTCCCAGATTGTGAGAGGGATGTCCGACTGCTGGTTTAGGCCCAATCAGGCCTAAACCAGCAGTCGGACATCCCTCAAGGGGCCCTGGATTGTGAGAGGGCACAGGCTGAGCTGAGGGACCCCTCCCTGGGCTGAGGGACACCCCCTCCCCCATGCAAGAATTTCATGTATCGGGCCTCTAGTCTATATATATAAAAACCTAAGTGACCTTTCGATCCTTCGATCCTTCAACCATTCAACTGGTAGCTATGATGCACAATTACCACCAGGGGGAAGATGCTCCGACCGATAGGTTAGGTGCTGCTGGGGCCCTGTCGGCCCCAAATCTGGTTCACCCGCATCCCACCTCAGACCTAAAGAGGAGGGAGCCCAATTCCTTGTGGAATCGGCCATGGGTTAGCTTGCTGCTGGGACCAAATTGGCTCAGAATCTGGTTCACTAGCACCAGATTCACTTTCAATGTGCACAAATCCGTGCACTGGGCCACTGGTACAGAATACTTCTTCATGTGTGATAGAGATGGTTTAGGCACAGCTGATTACACTGATGCTCAATCTTCCAAGCTTCTTCAGGAACAACACAAAAGTCAGGAGTATTCTCAACCTGTGCACGAAGGCAACAGGCTGCTCTAGCTTCCCCTCAAGTTCTTTAACAAGCCCGGAGAGTCTAGGCCACTGCCTCCTCCCAAATGTGTCCATGATTCTGACTCCTCAGCAAAACAAGGACTGCCAATTGCCCATGGAGCTCCTTTGTGAACATCAGAAATGACACCTCATCCTTTGAGATGCCTATTTCCCTGGGTCACAAAATGACTATAGGACACTGATTTTGTTCCAAGTGGACACTTGATTGCCCTCTGCAGAAAAGTTGTGACAGTAATTTCACCAAACTGTGGAGCAAACTGTGTGAATTGTGCTCCCTTGGTTATGCCATGCTTATGCAGAGTGTGAGCTGCACAGCTCTATGGGGCAGGATACAGACTCGAGGCTGTGATGCAGACATTGAGGCAGGGGCTATAACTGAGGGGATGACTTTCTATAATTGGCTCTTGGTGCCTTCCCGATGGCCACAGCCAGCCTAGGGTACAGCTCAGACCTACCTCATTTCCTTTCAACCCTCTCCTGGAATATCCTAGTTCTGATTTCCCAATTCTACTCAGATTTCAGAGTTTGCTTGAAAAATCCATGATTTAAGCCAGATACTTCCACTCCCAAATGGCCATCTCCTTTTCTAAGCCATTCATAATACTTATTCTGCGTAAGTTATGCATTGGCATGGTTGCAGTTGACTGCTGGCATTCACAGGGTTAACATGCTGGTCCAAACACCTGCTAATTTCCCGAAATGTCCAATTCAGGTTTACTGGACATTTGGCCAAGGCAGAGATTTAGGGCTGGAGTTCAGCAGGACTCCTGTGAAGGAGCCACTCTGTTACCTGGTGAGTGAGGCGAACCTTTTACTCAGAGCTTACTCAGTGTTGTTCTCATCCCTGCATTTTATGACAAAACTAGAGGCCTGGTGCATGGATTCATATACCAGTGGGGGTCCCTCGGCCTGGCCTGAGGGGATCGGGCTGAAATCAGCTCTCTGACATCCCCCAAGGGGTCCCAGATTGTGAGAGGGTGGTTCTCGGGTGACACACTCCGGAATTGGGCTCCCTCCTCTCCAGTTCCCGGTGCGTCACCCGAGAACCACAGCTGCCAAGTCACCGCAGCTCGGCAGCTCCTGTGTTGAGCATCTGCCCCCTGGTGGTCAGTGTGTGTCATAGCTACCGGTCAGACGGTTGTTTAGGCTTTTATATATATAGATTGGACATATTGGGGGATTCAAATATGATGCTAGATTAATCCCTTGTGAGAATCTACAATACATTCAGTTTAGTTTGAACAATATGCTATCTTATAATGTGCACCAAACCTTCATTTGTTGTAGTCTTACCTTCCCCTTGGGGGCAGGATTCACATCACATATTTTTGTCTTTTTCCCAATACCTATCTCAATTTAGATCATAAAAGAAATTATTCTCACTAAGAAATTGCTGAATTAAGAATTCACTCAACACAACAATACTCTAAGCACCCTTAACCACAATACGAGGGAGACTGGTACCAAATTATTTCTGGTAGATCTCACGACAGATTTTCTCCCTCCAGTTGGCTGTGACGTACAGGTGAGACAAAGAAGAATTGGATTTTGTCCAACTACTGCAGTTTACTAGTTTAGATCTAATGTTATAGGTAGTGAGGGTTAGAGGTCCATAAAATCTTACCCACCAGACTATGCCCTTGTAGATGAGGTCCATACTTTTAGAGGAAGTCCAGGAGAATTTAGTGGGATCCAAAAGAGGCAAGTTCCTGGTGCACAGTTATGAGGGTATGAATCGGGGGGCCTCTATTTTTATTCCAGGAATGTTCTACACGATGCCTTTTGAGAAACCCCTGGAGAGGCAGTTCATAGCTCTTCCAGAAGGAAGAGAGATAGGACTATGACAAACTCAAGGGAATGTAGTTCCCAAAAGGCACCTTCCAGGCTGTACTCCATGGGCCATAGCATCAGGAGATGTCAGAACTGCCTCACTTTTCCCATAAGTGTGGGGAACACATGGAGTGGTTCGGAGAATAACAATACATTTGACATAATAGAGGCTTCATTTGGTTTCATCTGGCCTTTTTCAAATATATTTGAACCAGGAACCCCCCCCTGTCTTTGGGAATATCCATTAGATGCCCCCAGAACCAGTGCTGCATGGAGTGTGCACTGGGAAGGAAGCGTTGGAAACAGGGGAAGTGGCGCCAGACAATTAGAAGACAATATGGAGACTTCAATATATTTAATTATTAGTGATGAGAAATGTATATGCCAAGCAACATATACCTTTATAGGATGTTTTTATATAGTTAGCTAAGAAGAATTTCCAATATATAGGGTATAATCCACAAATACATAACAAGACAGCTGAAGATAAGGATACCTTAAAGGAGCCTAAAGCACAGCATCTGAACTTCCTTATGCTCTACGTGGTAGGAAGCGAATGACTTCATGAAAACACACCAGTGACTCACCCAATAAAGCCTCCCGCTGGTCCACTCTTTCCTCTTCTGAAACATAAGCAGGATGCCCCAAATGATCCCCATTATTGACCAGAAGATAACCCATAAAATCAGGCCAATAACTTGGGAAGAGAAATATTTTAAGGATTTGCCTCAAACCTCAGATGTACAAGGCACACATATACAAGGTAACTTTAGCTGCAAGAAGGTGGGTATTTGATGTATGGAAGATAACAAGAGGCCTGCATGTGAAGTAGGATTGGAATGATGGAAAACTCCACAGCACAAGGCCAATGGCTTCTGTAGAGTTGTTGAATAACTGTATTCATGGAGCAACTTCCAAACAAGATTGAAGCAAGATAGAACATTTCTAGGGCAGCTTCCTTTTAACACGACATACTTAGAAATCTGTACTTTCTAGAATCTGGGACAGAGTCACTTGCTCACCAAGTGAGGAAAAATGAAAAACCTTTGACTGTGGAAGATAAGGATTTAGGTGAGTCTGGAGACAAGACAGATTAAATCTATGCCACTGAAACTTAGATATATAATTTCCCTCCAGAGAACACCAAAGACTGACAAAATAAACAAAGAAATAACATGTTTCTTAACTTGTGCAATGTGACAGTCAGTGGCAGATGGCAAAACAAAATGCAAGGAAATAATGTTAGAAGTTTTCCAATGTAAGAAGGAAGTGGAAGGCATCTCTCTCTCCCAAACGAAGGGCTAATAAGAAGTCACTTTCAAAAATCCCTTTATAGGAGAACACTTCTTATTTTTACTATAGGTAGTACCCTGCAGGTTGGGGACCAGGAGGTAAGATTACCCAATTCGACTATTCAGAATTTTCTAGGGTATGTGCTTTACCTTCAAACACCCTCCTCCTGGTAGCATAGCTGTCAACAGAATCAACAACACATCTACTCCCAGGCCATGGTGTGGGGACAGGACCCAGACCTGGCCATGGGGAGCATTCCTTTCTTCCCTAGCCCTGGGGATTGTTTCAGGATGTGCACAGGACCTCTGCTGGGCCAATGAGAATCATGAACGGGGCATTTGTCAGAGCTAGCAGGAGTGAAATGCTCTTATTTCTAGGGGGCATTGCTAAACTAGATGACTAAAACCTGGAGCAGGTGATAGCCACCTTTGCTACTATTTGGGGAGGGCTTGTCTGAAAGAAAAGCTAAGGGTGAAGAAAACAGGGCTAAAATGACAAGGGTATAGATTTCTGGTGTTATTTGAATCCAGTCTGACCATGCTGAACTTTTTATCTACATGAATTAGTAAAGCTATTTTATACATATCTAGCTTAAGGTTTCCTTTTTCTTCCCTCACCTTCCCCTATCTTCCTCCTCCTTCTCCCCCCCCCCTCCTCCTTCTGTTCTTTCCTTTCCCCTCCACCATCTCCTCCTTCTCTTTGTATTTCATTACCAACCTTACCATAAAGAAGCTGGGCCTAGACCAATTGTCGTATTGAATGATAGACAAAAAGCTGGTGATTGCAACTAAGAAAGCTGTGAATATAATAATTGCTTTCAGGGCTGTGCTCAAAGAAATACACTCCTAAATCTGATGACTACTTGATGTTCAGCATTTTCATCATGCTATGTGCTAATTAGCTGCAAATCCTAAGAAGTTTGTATACTTTGTTGTAAGTACCTCACATATATATGTCTACATATGTACACATATGCACTTCATATATCTGATCTAACATAATAATAGCTAAAAATAGAAAGAACTCAGCCAATATATCAGTATGCCCAGCTAGAGTGTAAATTCAGGGAGGGCAAGGTGAACTATGCCTCCTTTCCCACTGTATGCCCGGCCCCCAGCATGGCCTGGCACATGGCTGGCATTCCATTTTTGAAAGGAAATAAACAATACAACTTCCTGTATTTGCTTTGGCGTGTTCAAATTTATCTATCCTCAGATCCAAGGAATGTTGCCAGTAGTTTACTATTCATCAATCAGGAAGACAGATCAGTTGAAACATAGTTTGATGTAAATATTGGAAGAAAAAGAGTTAATATCCTAAACAGATCAAGAGTTTGTATGCAACTTGGTATGCTGATAAGCAAAATTATGTTTCAAGTATGTTAAACACAATATTAAATCTCCATACAGACCTACTCCTTTGAATTTTAGGGTTTGCTAAGATCTTATCTTTAAACTTCTCTTCCTCAGTCCTTGTAAAAGGAAATGCTTTCTAAAATATGTCAGCCTAAAAAAGGATTATTCAATAAATGAGGAGAAATGGTTATTTGTTAAAAGACAAAAAGTTATATTCTTATCTTATCCCATATACCAAGGTATATTCGACAGATGATGAATTTAAAGGTGTAATAAATAAACTCTTTATAGAAAAATAATGATAGATTTGGCTTGCATGACCAGAATGGTATAAAGAAGTCAACAAACAAATGACAAACTGGAAAATAATACTTGAACTATAAAGTGGACAACGGGCTGACATTGCAAACATATACCAAGTACTTGAACATGCAATTCACAAAATAAGAAGTCTAAACGGCTGTTGCACATATGCTAACAATGATCAACTCTTGCAGTAATAAAAATTACAAAAATAAATTGATATAATTTATTTGGCCCAGTCAAATGGAAAATATGAATAACAATCATAATCCCCAATTTTGGCAAGGGAAATGGGCCCTTCCATAAAATTTGATTGGAGTACAGTTTCAGTACAAGATTTTTGGAAGATGATTTTAAATGATGCACTAAAGGCTTAAAAATTTTTTTTTCACAATTTTATTCCTCTTCACCAGCAATTCTACTCTTAAATTTTAAAAAAAATATAGAGATGAGTATGATGATTCATATTTTAACAATTAACACAAAAGGTCAAGCTAGAAACTATCATCATGCCCAACAATAGGGGACTGGGTTAAGTAAGTTATAGTCACAAGATTGAATGTGAGTTATAGTCACAAGATTGAATGTGTTCCTGCTATATTGATATGGTAAGATGGTAGTAGCATGCTGCTACGAAAAAAAAAAAAAAGCAGGTTATAAAACAGAGAATATAGTACAATTTTTGTCAGAAAAAGAACACATGTATTCAGATGTGCACAGTCATTGAATAAAAGTACATAATCTAAAATATTAACCATAATCATTTGAGGTTAATGGGACTATAGATATTCTTGTCTTTGCCTTTTTCTTTGTATTCAAATGTTTCTGAATAGGGTATATATGCATTAGTACAGAGAGAAAAGCATACATCACATGCATATAGCGTGATGCATTTTCAGAAATTATAAACCTATGTAATCAGCATCCAGGTCAAGAAACAGAATATTTCTGTCTCCAGAATTCCTCTTTTCCCCTCTTCCAGTCATCAGAAGGGGTAAAGTCATATCCAGAACTGACAGTTCTTCCAATTGCATGATTATGGCTTCAAAAAGTATAGAATGGTTTTGCCTGTTTTTAATTTTATTTAAATGAAATCATATAGTATGTAGTCTTTTATGTCTAGCTTCTTCCATGCAGCATGTTTATGATACATCCGATTTATTGTGCCTGGCTATAGTTTACTTATTCTTGTTGTAGAATATTCCATTGCCTGAACATATCACAATTTATTTATGCATTCTCCTCTTGATGAGAATTTGTGTATAAATAGTATTTATGTACAGTTTGGGGCTACAATAAACAGTGCTGCTCTGATTATTTCAGAACATGTCATTTGGGGAACATATCCTATATAATAAAAGGCTAATATGTAAATAGACTGAACGGCGGAACAACAGGAACAACCGAACAACTGGTCACTATGGTGTACACTGACCACCAGGGGGCGTGTGCGAAACATGGCGGGTGTTGGCCACAGCAGAACGGTAGAGCAGGTGGGTGGGGGAGCCAGACCAAGGCTGGGCGCTGGTTGCTGTCATCAAGGCAAGCCTCTGGTGGTTACTGAAAATTCTTTGCTCCCACTCGCCACAGTCCCACCCGGCGCTCGCACCTGCTGCCAGCACCAGCCCCGCTCATACCCACAGATGGCGCTAGAGCTGCTTCTCGCACCTGTTGCCAGTGCCTAACGCTGGTCCCGATGATCACTCGGGCACCATCAGTGGGTGTGAGCAGCGGCTGCTAGCCCTGATCACCCCTGAGGGCTTCTCCACCTCCCCCTGCTCCTGAGGGGCAATTGGGGCAGCAGCCACCACTCACACCTACTTATGGCGCTGGCCCTGCTCGCGCCCGATGCTGGTGCCGGCCCCAATCGCTCCATGCTGTCAGTTATTTTCAGCAAATGCCTTCTAGAAAGGCTTTACACAAGACAAGCAGCCATTCAGGTTAAAAACAAAACAAAATAGACAACCTCCTAAGGGAGGGCTTCTTGGGAATAACCAGACAGATCAAACAATGGGAATGAGGTCTGAAGGGCTCCAATGCCACATTGCCCTTCTCAGTGGCTGCCAAGCTATAGGTTTTCACTGTCACTGTGGGCTGCAGGTGTTCAAAGCCATTGCAGAGCTGGGTGGGTGGGTGTGGTGTGGGAATAGGAAAACCTAAAATGCCACAAAATCTTAGTTCTGGCTGAGATGCTATCATTAAAAAGAAAACACCTTCCCTGGATTACTGTAAGCCTTAGGTTAATTTCCAAAATTCTAAAAAATGAACTCTGATCATTTTTGCCAGTTTTCTCATTGTTTTTGTGGAGGAGATCATATTTGGAAGCCTAAAAACTTACCCCATTTTCGTTGACGTCACTCTATCTGCCTTTCTAAAATGTAATTGCCACCACAATCCTATGAGACAGAATGATTGGACCAGAGTGCAGATTAGGAAACTAAGACTGCAGGGGATTAGGTAACATGCTCAGGGGTACAGTTAGGAAGTGGAGGGCTGGAGTTCAAACTCTAGTTTGAAACTTCTCTGCTTGAACTCAACACTACACGCTCCAGCGAAGGGAAGGTGGTGGCAGACAAATGCATCGAGCCTTGACCTGTTCCTCTCAGAACCATCATTTCAGGACATGCAATGGGACCTGGAGAGTCCCATTATTTTCCTTAACTGTAAAAAGGATATTTTATTACACTTCTCTTCCTAAAGCCTAGGAATCCAAAGATGCTGCATACAGAAATAACATCATCTGAGGTCCTAGAAAATTGACGTTATATGGAAATAGTATACTAAACAATAATATTATATGGCACTCTTAGAAAAATGCCAAGCAGACCTACACTATCATTGTCTTCCTGGGGGAGCTTCCTTCACAAGCAGGCAGAGCCCCTCGCTGTGTGGGCCAAGTTCCACGTGTAAAGCTTTCTGGCTGACATGACTGTCAAATTGGGGTTTGGGCCATGTGTCCCTCCCAACTCTATGATTAAATGAAAACAATAGCCAGGACTATACCAACTGGAGGAAAAATGTCCTTCACCCTCAGAAGGATTGTTTTGTTTCTTCTGTCACCAGAGTCTATGGAAACATGGAGCTCCATTTTTCAAGTGAGCGATGGAAATAGGACTAACAAGTGGTCCCAGATTCAGTCATATGAAAACAATAACACATTCTGTGACTTGGAGGTCTGGAGGTTTATGTTGGCACCAACTGGAATGCTAATGTGCAAAGAATCTGGTCTCTCCTCTCAAACACTAACAAACACCAGTCATTTCCTACTGATTGGTTTCAACCTAACAAGCATTTTGTTGAGCCCAGAAGAATATTTCATTTTAGAGTATTTAGATTATGTTGATTACTCACTTATGAGCCATAAGTTGGTCAATGAAGAACAGATTGCTTCAACTTGGAACCACCCTCCCCCACATACCCACTCACTACCACCACCACCACTACCCAGGATTAATACTCATAAACAGAAAAGAAACCCCACGAAAAGGGATCTAGAGCTTTCTTAAATGCTTCATGAATGTTGGGGTATCAGAGATCCCCTTTGAGCTTATGACAAGGGCTGTGAACATCTTCTCCTGTGAAATGGCCCTATCAATAGAATTGCACATTCGTCTCGGGGACCACAGGCTCTCTAAAAGCTCATCTGTCCTTGAGAATCCTTTTTCTATAGCAGATCTTTGTCCAGACCACTAATGCCTTGGTCATATAGATTTCTTAGAGCATCTCACAGACCAACTCTAAACTTTGGTATATACAGATGCACCTGGGTCATCATTTCTGGAAGACTGCTATCAATTAGGTGAGCAGATTCTTATAGAGAGTATAAAGTGTCATGGAATACAATGCACCACCAGTAACCTCATGGAATGTTACTGTTTACTTAGGTATATGTGTGATTGCTATTTCTCAAAGAGGTAGTTTTAATAGATATGTTTTCATTTCATATCAGTGTATATAGAAGATATTAATGCAGGTATTAAGAAATAGGGAAATAGGAGGTCCAGTTAAGATGGCTGCATAGGTAAATGCAGTACTTAGAATCTCTTACAACCACACCAAAATTGCAATTAAATTACAATTACAGAATAACCCTTATTCAGAACTGCCTGACATCTAGCTGAACAGAAGTCTGATAACTAAGGATATGCAGAAGAAGCCACATGGAGACTGGTAGGAGGGGTGGAGACATGGCATGGGCTGGTCCCACACCCATGTGTGTCAGATAAAAATCAGAAGGATATCTACAAGAGATTCACTTCAGATTGAAAGACAAATACAAATTGAAAGTAAAGGGATGCAAAAAGATATTTCATAAAAATGCAAACAAAACAAAAACAAAGCTGGGGTAGCAATACTTATACCAGACAAAACAGTCTTCAAAACAAAGGCTACAACAAGAGACAAAGAAGCACCCAGAAACTCCACTTTTGGGTATTTAGATGAAGACATCCAGAAACCTAATTTGAAAGACATATATAACCATATGTTTATTGCAGCATTATTTACAATAGCCAAGATTCAGAAGCAACCTCAGTGCCCATCAATAGATGAATGAATAAAGAAGTGTTGCATATATGCAGTGGAATATTACCCAGCCATAAAAAGAATAAAATCTTGCCATTTGCACAAACATGGATGGACCTAGAGGATGTTATGTTAAGTGAAATAACCCAGACAGAGAAAGACAAATGCCATATGATATCACTCATATGTGGAATCTAAACAACAATATAAACAAACAGAACAGAAACAGACTCATAGGTGCACAACATTCTGATGGTTGTCAGATGGGAGAAGGGTTGAGGGGATGAGTGACAAAGGTGATAAAATATTAGTCAGCTATGACCTCACCATGGTCACATGGTTTACATAGGTCCCAATGAGAACTTGTATCTGCATTTCAAAACAAATGTTTCCCCCCTGCACCATCCTGTCCACTTTGCAGATGGGAGTGAAGCTCAGGAAGGCTCAGGGTTTGCCATCACCAAATGAGGGTAAGTGTTGGCACAGTCCTCTTGAGTGTCTGAGGAGGTGCTTGCAGCATGTTTCTACTACAGGCATGTTTCTCTTCTCTTTTCCTCTCTCTCACTACATGTCTGCTTCCTCACTCCACAGAACTTATTTTCTCGCCCATTTTGCTTTTTGAATTTTCTAAAAGAACTTAGAGCTAAAAACTCAATCCTTCACATATGTGGGCATAGTCATTCTTTAGATCCAAAATCTCTGTAATCTCCATGGTATTGAGGGAATTGAGTGTAGTAGTTCAGGGTGAAGGTTTGGAAGACTTCCTGTGATTTAAATGCCATCTCTGACACTAGCTTTGTGGCCCCATGCCAGGCTTAACCTCTGCTTCCTCTTTCTCTCTTTCCATCCCCCCATTCTCTCTCCACCCCACCTCCATCTACCCCACATGAAAACACAGCAAGAAGGCAGTCATCTGGAAAAAAGGAAGAGAGTTCTCACCAGAACCTGACCTGCTGACACCCTGATCTCTGACTTCCAGCCTGCAGAGCTGTGAAATAATAAATTACTGTTGTTTAGGCCACACGTGATTTGGGGACTGCCATTTTAGGTAGTCTGGGAAGGCTTTTCTATAAAACTGACATTTGCGCTAAGACCTGACTGTTGACAAGAAGGCAGTCAAGTGAAGATCTGGGATTAAGGAGTCTTTTCAGTATGAGGGGTGTGTAAGGATGTCTGTACGATTATGACACAGACAACCTTGGATATCAACTTCCCTCTCTTCCATTTCCCTCCCACCAGGGTCTACCAGTACTGCCTCAGGCCCAAGAACTCAGTGCCCTTAACTGGTACCTTCGGCCCCACCCATATCAGAAAGCCTTCTGGGTTTGTTATTTTCCTCATTTTCTTTCTCCATCAAAACCTGTCTTTCCTATGGCCCATTTCCTCAGTAACTCATATTCGTTAACACACCTAAGGGACATAAGTTACTCCTCCCAGGTGATCTCTGCATTTCACAGGAACCTACTAAAGGAGACTTGAATCTAGACAACTCACAGAGATGAGGGAATCAGGCATTACGGGGGCCACTGAGGAGTCATTTTAGAGCAGATGGTTCCTACAGTTCCCACACTACCCAGCATAGGAAGTATCTGTTCTCCTTCAGGAATGTCTTTTCCTGAGGGCAGACATTACCGACTGTCTAGAATACACTCCAAACTGACACTTAAGAATAAAAATGTCCTCTTCAATTCCAAGCACAACTGAAAACAGAGATAGGTTGTGATTTTGGGCAAATATTGACAATATATTCGATAGATCATATCCCAGTACATTTATATAAGCTCTATGTTGAGTAATTCCTTGTGAAAGGATTTTAGATCAGTATCTGGGTTTTAAATGTTGAACCACAAAGGAGTTACTGAAACCTCCTTAAGCAGCTAAAATCTAGTTCCCAATTCACAAGAAATTTGGCCAAGGAAGGTATTAAATAGAGTGGTATCACTAGTCAGAGTTGATGAAATGCAGGCACAGAGATGGTACCGATCAAAAGGGAAATTAGAATAAATGAATATTAAAATATTTAAATCTGTAATAATGTGTTCAAAACACAGTTCGGCAGAACATTATCATTGGAAGTGAGAAGCCTGTACTAAGTCACTTACAGTCTTTTCTAAGCAACCTTCTTCCCTCACATTAGCATTAGGATGATGCTAGCTTCAGGTGTAACAGTGTAATTTTAACTGCACTGTACACAAATTACTCTGGTTCTCACTCTGGCAAGGCTGAGCTCTAATTCCTCCTGGCAGACCTTTAGCAATTGCTATAGTGCTGGAAAAACAAAAAGGGATGAGGCATTTAGAAACAAAATTATATATAGTCAGGACAGCCATTAGATTAGATTTATGTAGAAGAATACTTCTAAATTCCAAGAGTTAAAAACAAACAAAAAACCAAAGAAATAGAGATTTTGCTATTTCTGAAATGGCCTACACAATACAATATGTTATAGACTACAGTGTTAGGATACACAGCACCAATGTATAGGTCTTTGATTTTTACTGTTAATCATCTGAAAGACAGAATTCTAATACTAACCTAAATTCATACACACATGCACACGCACAAACATATGCTTCTTTGAAGTTCAAAAGGTCAAGGTAGTTTCTGCCAAGACATATACAGAAAATATATATTTTAATGTTCAGTGAGCACCGTTAGAAAAATGGAGATGGTAGTAGTTACCTCAAAGGTTTAATGAGGATTAAATGAGGTAGTAGATGTAAAGTACTTAACACAGTGCCTACCATGCAGTAAGAACTTAGTAGAAGGCAGCTGCCATTATTGTGATCAGCCACAAAGTAAACAAAATGATTCACATTGAATGAGAGTCCAGACCCCAAAGTACTTCCATACACATCATTACATTTGAATCTCAAAACCATCTAGGGCCGTGGTCGGCAAACTGTGGCTCGCGAGCCACATGCGGCTCTTTGGCCCCTTGAGTATGGCTCTTCCACAAAATACCACAGGCCTGGGTGAGTCTATTTTGAAGAAGTGGCGTTAGAATAAGTTTAAGTTTAAAGTATTTGGCTCTCAAAAGAAATTTCAATTGTTGTACTGTTGATATTTGGCTCTGTTGACTAATGAGTTTGCCGACCACTGATCTAGGGAGATAGGCAGACAAGAACCTCATTCTTGCAGATAAGGAAGGTAAGACTCAGCAAGAATAACTGAAATACAGCCTAGATTTTCTAAATCCTAGTGATTCATAGAGCAGCTCTTTGTTGCTCTTAACTTTTAACACCCTGGATTTGCATGCATGCATGCATGCATCCATCCATCCAAGAGATATTTCTCCAGCGCCCACTTAACATCAGGTATTGTTCCTAAAGCAGAGGCCACAGCAAGTGCAGAGTAGAAAGGGCACTGAGTTAAACTGGAGTTGTGGTTTTATCTGATAAGTTCAGCAAGGGAATCAAGGATGCTTGTCAGTCGGTGATTATTATGATTTACTATGGGATTGAGGAGGGAGGAAAGAGAGGACTTGAAGGTAGTAAGGAACAGAGAAAGAGTGATAGGGTCAAGGGATCAGGGGTCCTAGTGAGGTGGAAAGATGGTTGAAGTCCAGCCACTTTAGAAAGTAAGCTGGAAAATTACAAATGGTGATAAGAGAGTAAGGTGTGTAACACTGAAATAAGGTGTGGTTATTGCTAGTTACAAAGTTTAATGTATGAAAAAGCAGTGAGAGGTAAAGGTGGGGGGATGGACAAGATCATTGGAGGAGTGGAGGCCACAGTATTAAGAAGCCACAGTCTTGGAAGGGTTATCTATATGCATGTTGAAATTATCAAGTTTCCATTCATTCATTCATTCATTCTTTTTTTTTTTTCATCCAAATATTTATGTGCTGGTCAAAAGAGAAAATAAAGCTTTGTTGAGAGCGAGGTTCATGAAACCCAACAAGAACGCCACTGCAAAGCCCAGCTGCACCTGCCTGGGTGTAGAAGACAGTCTTTGGTTGGCCTACATCATGATTATGGGAGCAGAAAGAAGATTTTCTTAAAAACTCTACAACTTACTGAAGTTAACTTTAAAACTCCTTTTATACCCAAATAAACAATTAACCCAGAGGAAAATAAAAATCTCCTACTCTAAACATCCTTCACTGCTTGTTTTAAAAGTTATGATTATTATTTGGCCTCCTCGGTACCCTGCATTCACTGTGTTGATGTGTGTGTTTCCTGGGGATTCTACACACTCCAAAATCTGAAGAGTAAGCAAAAACAGTGCCTCTGCTTCCACCCTTCACAGTTTATAGCCACATTTACATAACATTAAATAAGTCAACAAAGGCATCATTAGCTCCCATTAAAATATGAGCAAAGAAATTTAAATGAACAAGACAGGCTAATTGGTAAGTAATGTTGTGTATCAAAAATTATGACTGTAAGATACCCCAGTTAATGAGAAGCCCTACAATCATGTTTACTACATATTTAAAAATTAAATGAAGGTGAATAAACATTAACAGAAGAGAGGATTTTCTCCTTCACAGATGCTAGTATATCTGTTTTTCAAAGTTAAAATTAATAAGGATGATTTTATCCATCTACCCGGACAAAAGATCTCTTACAACTGATGTGATTTTTATGTTTTCTGTTCTCCGTGAGTCATACACACAGAAGCCCGGAAGGCGGGAAAGGCCGAACTCTGAATTGTACCAGGGACTGGGCCCCTGTCTGATCGCAGGCCTTAGTTGTTAGAGACACTCTCCCTCTCTCTTCCTCTGGGAGGGGGGGGGGGTGGAGGGGTTGGCCCAACCCTGGGCAGAGCGTGCCCTTCAGTCAGCCATAAGAGGAAGGCAATGTGCTCAGCAAGGTCATGCCAGAGTGACGACGGGTCCTGTCTGCTAAAAGGATCACCTGAGATAAAACTAAAAAATGCTGATGCCTGGGCTCCACCCCAGACCCATTTAATCAGAATTGTGTGGAGGGAGCCCAGGCCTCTGTACTTTAGAAAAACTTCCCCACTGATTCTAAAGAGCAGCTAAGGTTAGAAGCCACTCTTACCTTGTGGGCTCCAAAGTGTAAGTCCTTTGCCTAAACATTTGTCTGAATTTAAGCTTTTCCTATGCTAGAATGGTCTTTATCCTAGGCCTAATGTATCTCTTTCTCCATTCATTTAAATTGCTCCAGAAGTGTCAATTCCTTAAAAAGGCTTAGTTCAGTCATTGGATCATTCAGTATCTATAGTGAATAGTGAAAGTAATTGACAACCTAGTCCAGTGATGGCGAACCTATGACACGCGTGTCAGCACTGACACGCGTAGCCATTTCTGATGACACGCGGCCACATGCCGAGGATGAAACATTTGCTGCTCCTGAGGATGAAACATTTGCGACTAGAGTCTTGGAGTTAGTTTTTTCCTCAAAGTGACACACTACCCGAGTTATGCTCAGTTTTTTGGCGAAGTTTGACACACCAAGCTCAAAAGGTTGCCCATCACTGACCTAGTCTCTGCTACACATGGGGCCAGGCCCTGGGAATGCAGGAGTGAACAGAGCAGTTGGGTGCTATTGCTCTTATGAATCTCAAAGAAGATATTACACAGTCAAGTAAACAATTATGTTCTTGCAATTCTGATCATGATTATGTGGGAGTCATCCAGGGAGTGTTTTGAATTTTGAACGTATAACAGAAGGGCTTGACCTTGTCTATGAGACCTGGTGGGGCTCCCTGAGGAAGTGCAGCTCAGAGAAGACCTCAAGAATGAACTGAATGTAGCTGGGCAAAGAGCAGAAGTGAGAGAGGCCACAGATGGTGCAAAGGCCCTGAGGTAGCAAAGAACAAAGCAATTGTCAAGAATTAAAAACAAGGAGTTGTGGTTGTTGTGGAATGAGCCACCATGTAGGAAGGCCACATGCAAGGCTGGTGGCCGCAAGGAGCATGTGTTTTATTCTAATTACAGTGGGAAGATATTCTTGCAGAATTCAAGTGAAGATATAGTGAAGATATTCTTGTAAGCATGTGGTTAACATAATCAGGGGTGTGTGTGTGTGTGTGTGTGTGTGTGTGTGTGTATGTGTGTATGTGTGTGTGTGTGTTTTAATTTAGTGTGGAGGTCAGACTGAAGAGAACTAATGTTGATATCCAGGGAAACTATTTTAGAGGTTTGCAGTGATCCATTGGTGCCAATGATGAGCTGGACTGGGGTGGGGGCTTGGAGGTGAGGGGGAGTGTCTGAGATTCCTAGCAGCTCCTTCACCCCCACAGGTTCTTGTCTGCCATGCCCACTGGACAGTGGAATCCCCATGCTCACAAAGCAGATACATGCCTTACCAATAAATAAATACAAACGGGCATGGCTGGGAATAGTACATGGCCTGAAAGACCAAGAAAAAGATTCTTTTATGTTGGCCAGCTGAGCATTGGAGTAATGCAGAGACCTCTGTGAATCATTTCATGGTGTATTGAGCAAAGTTCTGTTTGCAATTGGCAAGTTGGAAAAATAAACGCCCATGTTTGTTTTCACTTTCTACTTCCTTAGTTTGTCCAGAGACTCACACAGCCCAACTCTTAGAGCTGTCCTTGGAGACTCAGGAATGTCCCATGGAAATCAGCCACGGATTGCCATCAACTCCTCTGAGAACAAGGGGAATTCTTGATGTCATTCCATCACCCAAGAGGGCATCTGGGCTGCCTGCCCGGGCCGGCAGGTATGGACCTCCTATTGTGCATTACTGCTCTGATGCTGACCCTGAGGGCTCTTGGTTCTTCCAGAACTGGGTGAATGCTGTGAAGGATCCATGGACGAAAGAGCTTTGCCTTTTCTGGAAAATGGTACTCTACCAGTGATTACCCACAATCTCATTCAAGGGGGAGAGAGGGAGAGAGAGAGAGAGAGAGAGAGAGAGAGAGAGAGAGAGAGAGAGAGAGAATGATTTACTAGGCTGAATCCTATTTGGGTGCCTGGTTTTTAGGGAGGACACAATCTGGGTGTGCCATCAGAATAATTTGGAGGATATGCTAATAGAGTGTTGGGCCCCACCCCCTGACTCAGAGTTTCTGAGTCAGGCCTAAGGTGGGGCCTGAGAATTTGCTTTTCTACCAAGTTCCCAGATGATGCTGAAGCTCCTGCACTAAGGACCACACATGAGAACTGCTACTCTACGCGATATAGCCTGCTGATTAGCTACATTCAGTGAACACTCGAGTCATCAAATGCCTCCGGTTGGCACATAGTAAAGGTTAATTTAAGCAATATTATCAACTTTTGGTCAATGAATGAATGAATGGTTCAGGATGGATCTTTGACCCAAGACATCTTGGCAGCATCTGGAATATTCACCTGGAATGGAATCATATTTCTATTGACACAATTTATACTTGGTAAGGCATTATCTCTGTGGGCAAGGATTTTTAAGTCCAATTATAGCAAAGAAAACAATCGAATATAAAATTGCAATATGAAGATAATCTTTATTTTTGACTGACATATCTAAAGTCACTAAACACTTTAGGCACCTGAAAGAAGAGGTCTTATTGCTTTGTACATGTTAAGTAATAAGCCTTTGATATGATATATTCATAGAGTAGGCAAACTCATTCAGTTATTCATTTACTGAAATTCTTATTGAACAACTACAATGCGTTAGGTTGGCACAGGAGAATCTTAACGGTATAAGAGGACTTGGGCTTTATTTAGTGAACCCCTTTTCTAGATACTAGCATCCCCTCAAAGCTTTCCCATCATGGATGACTGTCTAACACCACTTGAATGCTTCTAGTAACAGAAGACTCACTACCTCACATGACAGCCAACCTTTGAATTATGGCTGTTAACCTTCCTTATGTTGGGATGAAGCCTCCCTCCCTGGCTTTTCTACTGCTTGTCCTATTTAACCTCCTGGGGTAATAGAGGATGTTTAATTTACCTTCCCCCTGACAACCTCATTTGATAATGGCAATGTATATGGCCCAGAATGGCACAACATGGGCATAGGAGCAGGTTGGCTCAGTTTTGAATCTCAGTTCCCAAACTTACTAGTTGTGTGACTGGGTGAATTTCTTAACCTCCTTGTGACCCAATGTACTTATCTGTGAAATGTGGATCATGTTATGCCTCAAGTAGTGGTTTTGAAGGTTAAAAATTTTACTACTGGTCATGAATTTAGAACAAGAGTAGGCATATAATTAATGATAAATAATACTGTTACTCTTATTATTATTCGTGAGGAGGTCTCTTGTCCTCTCAATTTTAGACAAAGCATCCCTATCTTGGACAACCACAATATGACCCCACACTGGCTACTCTAATCTCCTTGTTCTTGTCCAGAGCCAAGTGTGTTAGATGCCTCTTACTTTGGTGATCAGAGCAGAGCTCAACACCAGGAGCTCTTTGTCCAGCAGAGGATCTAGAAGGGCTATCATCCCCACGGCTCCTAATTCAGCTTTGTGATAGGAGTGATGTTAATAATAACAAAAATACATTGTTGATTATCTAATAATAGAGGAATATGCAAATTAGCCAGGATGCCATAACGTCATGACCAAACAGCAGGGACCTGAGGCTGCATGGTGCCTGGCCGGGGCAAGGGACCTCAGGCTGTGCCCCCCACTCTGCAGAGCTTGACGGGGTACCTCAGGCCACGCCCCCATCCCGGTGGGACTTGATGGGGGACCTCAGGCTATTCCCCCCTCGCCCCAGTGCTGGGCCGGGGGACCTGAAGCTGTGCCCCCCACCTGGCGCCAGGCTGGGAGACCTGAGGCTGCACCCCCCACCCGGAGGGGCTTGACAGGGGTGCGACAGGCCGGGTCTGGGTCTCACTCAATGCGGGTGGGGCTGGCATGGTCTGGGTCTTATGCATTTTTGAAGCACGTGCGGGTGGTAGGTGGGGACTTGACTCTAGGTCCCACAGCAAGCCCCAGACTCTGACAGGAGGGAGATTTTCATATACATTTTACTAATTTTCTTTCATCTCTGACACTTCTATTATAGAGAAAGGGCAAATAGCAATATTAAAATATTTCCTCTAATTAATTCCCTTTTAATGTGCATGAATTTCGTGCACCGGGCCACTAGCATGTAAATATTATGCTACACTCTTGGAATAGTACATCATTCCTTATTCCTACGATAGCTGAGAGGTTGTACAGGGACATGTCACTAAGAGACAGAGAAGCCAGGATCCAAACAGGTCCTCAGGCTTCAGAGGGGAACCTCTTGGCACTCTGCATGTGCCTCGCTGCCTGCAGTGAATCGCCAAGGGATGACAGGGCCCTGACTTTGGCAATCAGGGCAAAGCTATAAAACGATCTGCAAGCCCCGCAGCCCTGGATGGGAAGCGTTCGGATTACAGCCTTATTTATTCATTGCTGCCATGGCCGTGCTCTCTCTGATCTCTCTCCCCAAGTCTCTTGGGTTGGGCAAAGAAAACACTCTTGGGAAGAATAAAGCCCTGAAACCATTCAGAGGACCAAGCCCATTGCATTTCAAACCAAAAAGATGAGAATGTTCACAGAAAGAATGCAGCCCCTTGGGCGTTACCTTCTCATGCCATCCAGGCAGAAATGGGTCCACATTGTCATGATTCTTACTATTACCAAACAGTTTGCAAAAATAACTGTCACCTCCAATCAGCACTGCCTGTCCTGAGCAGGGGGGTTCAGTGGATTAAGAGCAGCAGCAGCTGACATTTATTGAACCCTCCCTCCACACCAGGCTCCCCACTGAGGGCTGCCTCACAATTTCCCACCTTGGCTTGAGCTAGCCCAGAGAGGGAGCAACTATGCCATTTCCTTTCTCACACAGGAAGCATGAGGAAGCTGAGACTCAGGCTGGGGCTGGGCCTTGTCTCACAGGTGGTTAACTTCTGAGTTATTTGACCCTCATTGCAGCCACGGTTCTATCTTTTATTGTTGTTATTAAGCCTCACCTGAGCATATTTTTCCCATTGATTTTTAGAGAGAGTGAAGGGAAGAGAGAGCTATGTGAAAGACACACATTGATTGATTGCCTCTCACACATGCCCTGAACAGATCCAGGGATTGAACCTGCAACCCAGGTATGTGCCCTTGACCAGAATCGAACCTGAGACCCTTCTGTGCAATTCCCTAACCACTGAGAAACACCGGCCAGGGCCACAGTTCTATCTTGGAGCTGTTTCCACGCAGTTCCATTTTTCTCTGACTAGCTGTCCAAAGCCACCCCAGCTGCACACACATACCACGGCCACCATGACAAAGGGAGTGCCAGGTGCAAGCCAGGGGCTTCTCTGGGGGCAGTGGCCTTGCTGTGGGGAGCACACGACGACCACCCCTTAAGCTCCATACAAGGCTCACAGAAAATTCTCCAGGAAGGACTCGGCTTTCCTATCGGAGGAGGAGGCGGGCCAAACAGTAAGCACAACACCCTAGTCAGAGCAGGCATGCACTTTACAAAGCACTGTCATGGCTGCTCAACCATTCGCTCCTCACCGCAGCCCTGCAGGAGGGCTCAGCATCCTCGGTAGTATAGGTGGGAACCTGAGGGCGCAAGGCGGCACAGTGGTTGCTACAGGTCTTCCGCCAGATGGGGCAGGGGCAGGGGCAGGACCTGGGCTGTGGAACCTGTGCTTATCTATTTTCCCTTTGCTATCTTCTTTTTAGCTTTTCATTTAAAATGAAAATATGCATAAGTAAAAGCTTAAACATAATGGGGAAAAAAAAAGAAACTAAACAAGCAAAGAGAAAAAAAAGTGTAACCACCCAAATCTCCCATTCTAACACAACCTTTGTTAACATTTCGGTCTAGTTCCTTCAAGGCCTATCTTTCTTTTTTGTTCCCCCCAAATCACATACATACTTTTTTTAAAAAATAAAGAGATATCATACGCAATAGTTCATGGCCTATTTCTTACTCACCCTTCCCCCCAATATATCATATCTGCGTTTACATGTTAGCACTTATGATGCTGTGTATATATACCCACGTTTCACAACTCATCCTATCCCACTGCTCCAATGTCTTAAACAAGAGGGCCCTGCTCTCTCGAAGGCCCTTCGGGGAGTGATGGGCCAAATAAAACAAAACAAAATAAGAAGTAAAACTTTCTCCTTTCCAACAGTCTTAGCAGGACCCTTCAATCTTCCCCCTCCCTGCCCCAAATCCCACCCAAACACAGGGCAGCCTCGGGTATAGGGTAGCTCCAAGCCAGAGTGTACCATGAATTTAGAGAAGCGTCTTAAACTCAATCCAAGCCCGGAAATCACAAAGGGTTTCCTATTGCCTTCGTCGGGACAGGGTTTCGTGTTTGGTAAGACAAAGGAAGGGCTAGCATTACTGTATCCTGACCACGCTGATAAGGGTGAGGTCTGCAATCTTATCTAATGTCCCCAAGCCTTTGTCGTGGGCAGGCAGAGAATCCACCTGCTGGCTCGGACTCTCCCCCAAAAAGAAAACTGCACAGCCATTGATGGAAGACCTTTCCCAAGCTCTCCCCTTACCGGGCATTGTCCCCATTATAACCAGATCGCTCTCTGTGCACATCCAGGCCCTGCCGGCTGCCCCCAGGATTACATTTGTCATTAGATACAGAATGCCCACTTTGGAGGTTTGTCATCCTCTGCCAGATCAGATGAAGCTTTCACTTTGAAGAAGAAGAAAAAAAGAAACAAAAAAATAGAGGTGAGGAGAGACGAGACCAATGGGGTTAAGCGTGTATGGGGGCTGCAGTAAGTGAATTGGCCATGGATACTTGTTTAGGGGTGTGCTGGGGCTTCCATTTCTGAGCCACATATTCATTTATCCCCACCCTTCTTTGCATGTGTGAGAGGGAATTTCCAAGTGGAGTAGCCTTGCATGCTTTGAATCCATGCCAATAGTCAAAGGTATACGACGGGCGTGCTGAAAGCTAGAGGAGGCTGATGGAATCTGAATAGCTCTGGGAACTCACCCTCTCCTTCCTCTCCTCGGAGCCCCATTAATAGCACATTGGTAACATCAAATGATTCGATTCTCTTTTCCTTAACTGCTATTTTGGCTCCTTTGCCATCCTCCAACTGTATTTCCCGTGGTAATTATTACACTTCCTTTATTTCCAATGTCAGCATATTTTCAAAGGGAAAAAAAAATCATACAACACAGCTAAAGGAGAACAATTTGTTATATAAAGCAAATATTTACTTGCATAATTGTGATACCCATATTTATATTAGCACAGCGGCAACAGCATTCATTTCGGAAGGACATAGCCTGCAAAACCTTCTGTCTTACTGGGGATCAGCCAGGGGGGTAAACGGTAACCAACTTTCCCTCCGAGGCCAATGTCCAATTATCAGTGAGGAATTTTCTCTTCTTTCCCACTGCCCCTCACCTCATTTCTTCAGGAAAATTTTTTAAACAAGTTGGATAGATTAATCTTTATCCTCATATTACATTTAAGATGTAAAAAATGTTATAAGGTTAAGAATGAACTGGGAACCAAAATGTGAGAACTTTTTCTTTTTCTGGAAAATGGGTCTCCAAAAACAGCCTCCGCTTATTCTAATTAATATCTCTCCTAATAATTCCTGAAAAAAAAAAAAAGCAGGTAAATCCAGAGAATTACGTGAGGGGAACTCTTGCTACAATACCGTCCGAGCCTTGCTTGCACACAGAATCAAGCAGGCGGTAGGCCTGTCCTAGTGCCCTTGAAAGACAGTTTTTGAGCATGAAATTAAAGGTATGCATATTAATGTATATAAAGTTGAATAGCCTTTTTGGTTAAAACTTATAAAACATTTATGGCCTGTTAAAATGTGAAGCCATAGACAATGCTGTAGGAAGTGGTTTTGTTTTTATATAGGAAAAACAAATCTCAAGATCATTTCATGTTAGTGGGCACCTGAAAAACGATACTGCCCAGACTGAGAAGCAGTGTTTTCTCAATTAGAGAGTCAACAGCTTTCCGATCCAGGTTCCTGGTCACTAATAGGAAAATATCTAGTATCAGAAGTGACCCTGAGATTGACTCTTTCAAGATTCAAGCACGCAACGAAGTAATTTGAAGAGCTGAGTTGTTTACAACATGGGCTGTGCAGTCCGATCTGGGGGAAATCCCAGCTCTGCCACTTACAGGTGTGCGACATTGGGCACGTAACCTGACCTCTGGGAGCATCACTTTCCTCACCTGTAAAAGAGAGACCTGGAAATTGCGCATCACTCGGAGTTGCAATCTTAGATGAAATATGAAGTGTTTAGCAAGGTTCCCGGCACACAATAAGTGTCAGCCAACAGTATTCATTGTTAATGTGTGTGCTAAATTGCAAAAAGACTTATTCATCCACATCATGAATGAGAAATCCAGGGACCAGGCTGGAGACGGGAAGTGCTGGATATGGGCAGGAAGGGTTGGTAATGCAGACGTCCATTTTAATTGCAACGTGAAACTGGAATCTTGACCTCCCAGAGTGGCAGCATGATCTTTTGTCATCAGAGCCTCCATTAGTCAAGAGTAGGACTTGAGGGTAAGGCAGTTGCTTTCAAATTATCCGCTAGCATACCATGGGGATCTTTTACTTCTCCTCTAGAATCTTCTGCTAAAGTTATGGAGTTTATGGTTCCCATAATGCACATGTACAGTATCTATTTCATTTAATTTGCTATTAACACTTACAGTTTCGCTTACTTCAACACAGCTGGATAGAAAGAATTGAAATCAACCACCTATAGTAGAATTGGAATGTAGCAATCAGCAGTTTTCCTGCAAACCCACCCTACCTATCTTGTGGCATAGCACAGATTCCATTCAATACACAATTATTAAATGCAGTTTTATGCCAAGCATGGTCACTATGCTTTGCCCAGCAAATCCAGTACTTACAACGGCTTTGCTGTACACCAAGTGTCACACAAAGGTGTAAGAGACTTTTGTAAACATAAGCCAAGTAAGCAAAAAAAAAAAAAAAACACACCAAAACAACAACAACCTCATCTCTGTGAGTAAAAATTTAAACTTCAAATTTTCTTAACTTGAATAATTGAAATAATTGGCAATTTTTTCTAGTGTTGGGTTTCATGGTACTGGAATGCTCCATTACAACCCATGTGTTTTTGGAGACTGGTATCTATTTAAGAAAGAGCCCTGTGAGTTCTAGTTGTAGAAAGACACCTACCTAAGCTGGCTCACACAAAGGAGACTGACCTACTTCTGGCCTCACATGGAGAAATGGAAAAGCATCCACTTGCCAGGATCTACACTGACCATATTTCTCTTTCTGGGAACATGTCATCTTACATCCTTTTCTCTATGCAACTGATTAAATTCCACTTCTCTGAACAGATTGGCTTTCTCTGCTAATCCTCTGGTTTGCAACTGGCCAAAAAAGGCCACCCCATTTCCATCTGAATGTGATCTTAAATTTAGGGACCTACCATTGTCTGCTCTCAGGTACTGGGCCTCTTAGTTCAGATTTTCAAGAGGAGAGAATTGGATTAGTCATTGCCTAATCCATGGACTGGCCCACCTGGGTCATGAGTCTACTCTTATCTAAACAGCTGAGATGGAGGAGAGATTTCATGGTACAATCCTGGTGGCCTAGACTCAGCACTCACAGATATGTCATTATGAAGCCACTGGCTCAAATGCCTCACTTCCATTCTCAACAGAAAGAATACCCACTGGTAATGAGCACTCCTGATGTAACGTTCAAACTACTTTTCAAAATTAAAACCAAAATAATCTGATGCTTCTTCAGAAGGCGTGGGTTCCAAAGGCATTTAAAATTCTCCTGTCTCTGCCCTAACCGGTTTGGCTCAATGGACAGAGCATCGGCCTGCGGACTGAAAGGTCCCAGGTTCGATTCTGGTCAAGGGCATGTACCTTGGTTGTGGGCACATCCCCAGTAGGAGGTGTGCAGGAGGCAGCTGATCGATGTTTCTCTTTCATCGATGTTTCTAACTCTCTGTCCCTCTCCCTTCCTCTCTGCAAAAAATCAATAAAATATATTTTTAAAAAATAAAATAAATAAAATTCTCCTATCTCTTCCCATTCTGACTCTTTCTAAATTTCTTTCAACAGGTATCTTCTGTTGGTTTCTGCAGGCTGTTTATTTGTGCCAGAGTACACACATAGTGAAATCGCATCAATAGTCACAGGGAGAAAAATATTTTCTTGCACATGCCTGGAAATTCTCATTTGAATCTAGATTTATTTTATACGTGCTAGAATTTCAGACAAGTTAATGAACTTATATAACTGTTTAAACACTCATGCTGAATACAAATTGCCAAAACACATAACAGCCCGTTGTTTAGCATTAATTCTGAAGATTGTTCCAGAAATAATATTTTCAGGACTCTCCCTCTGATGAGACGGGGCCAAAAAACGTCTCGTAGGTCTTCCAATGTATAGCTAACAGCCTAGGGCTATATCAAGCTCATTGTTTACTGGGACAAAGACTTTCACTTCCATAACTTTGTCCTTTCCCTGCGTAGGAGGGAGAAAGCGGGGGTGAGGTTAGGATGGGGGTGGGGAGCCCAAGGCCCATTTTAAAGTGTGTGAGAGTTGGATACTCCCAAAATTCCAGCAAGATTACACACACGCACAAAAACTCTCATCTGGTAAATATTACATTCTGTTTTTGTCTTTTCTTTAGTTTTTACACAACTTGACAGCCTGTGGTATTGTGCCACATTTCAGAGCTAAGGTTTACAAACATCTGGCTCGTGGGCAGCATTCCATTCCCCATGGCCCCCCAGTGTCTCTGGGATACAGTGTTTGCAACATACCAACCGAGGTGGAAAACAAGAGTTTTCCTAGAGAACAATGGCAGTGAGCAAGGCATTTTGCTTCACAAAATTCCTCCGCAAAGGCTGGGCCCTGGAAAGTTAACCCACTTGCTGCCACCGCCATGAACTTTGAAGAGTTAGAAATCATTGGACGCCCGTGCTGAGCGGCCTGTTAAGGGCATCCCTTGAAATCCCCAGCAATATGAGAATTTCCTCACTAATAACAATGAAGTGATGCAAACTCTTTAGTCATTTTAGTGCTTTAAATCCTCCTTCCACCTTGGACTCTATCCATCTAGAAATAAGAAAATATTTCCCCTTTCTTGTGTGGAAGAACGGATAAGAGGATCATATATATTGGTTAAAGCATGTGGCCTAATTCCTGGCACTTTGTAAGAGCTACTTAAGTTGTTCCTTTCACTATTGTTATTATTTCCATGTTGTGCACCAGTGTACAGAGGAAAGTTATTTTTAGGTGGTCAGATTTTTTAAAGTTTAATTATAATGACTGATGTGCCATTTCTCTGCCTCTTTTTATCTTTTCTTCTCCACTGATGCTATAATAAAATACTACTTTATTGTCTAAAGCAAGACATTCCAGTGGTCTTATATCTCTTTTTAAATAAAAGGCTGTTGATTTTGAGTGCTTCCTAACAACTTTACTTCTTAAGAAACAAACACCACGTTTTCTATATCATATAAGACAACCCAAAAAAGAGACTGTCATTTTTCCCTCAGGGGATTACCTCAACAAGTCTCCATTACCTCAACAAGTCTTCAGTCCACACTCAAGGACTGAAATGATCTGGGAAGGTCCATAGATTCTTAGGAGGGCCCATTTAGGCCCTGCAATTCACGTGTATGCATGGCATGCACTCCCAGGAAGAGGGCCAATAGCTTGCATCAGATCAAATAACAAAACATAAGAGGTTCATGAATAACTAGTTCTATCAAGTGAGTGAAGATAGCCAGAGTAAGGAAGAGATCTATGTAAAATTATGAAAGAAGCAAGGGCTCTCTCCTCTAGGCATACCCTCTATAGGTTATTGGCCCTTATCCTTCCCCAGACAACAAGTACCCAAATGCAATCTTTCCTCACTTCCAAATGAAACTTCATCTTGATTCCTAATTCACTCTGAAAACGTGCAAAACAGAAAATATCTACAAAAGGCTTATTTTTGGAGATTGAAGTCTTTGGCTAATGGGAAAAACTAAAGAACTACACTTTCAGACTCAGTCAGCTGGTGAGTGCTTCAGGCTTACAACCTGCCTGTCCCAGAGTCACCAGAGAGATAAGAAAATTGTCTTCCTCAAGGGAAATGTGAGAGGTTATTCTATTGGGATCCACAAATAGCTCTTAGCACCAGCTCTGTGTAATCATGGGTCACATTCTTACTCTACCACTTGATGAAGGAGGAACCTTGTGCATGTTATATAACAGCCCAAAGTTTTAGAACCCTAATTTATAAAATAGATATGATTGTAGTACTTTCTTCATTGGATTGTTGTCAGGATTAAATAGGAAAACATGCACATCAAGGGTGTGGTATGATCTCTGGACACAGTAGGAACTGAGTAAATTTTAGCTATAACTGGTTCTCTCACTGAATCCTCATAACACCTCTAGGTTGCACATAGTAGTCTTCTCATTTTGCAGATGGGAAGACTGATGTTAGAAAGGGAGAACAACATGAGTGCTGTCACCTGACCTATAAAAGGCAGGGTGAGTCCTTTTCATCATACAAGAAATTTCTCTAATGCAGTATATACATCACTCACTGAATGGGAACTTAATTTAGATGGCAAATGGGAAGAATACGTATGCATTCATATTGATGCACACAGAAAAATTAACTACTACCAATCTCATATCTCATATTTAGGGTGAAACCAAGAATTAAAAAATTAAGCTGATTTCAAAATAATATTATAAATGATAATATTGCAGATAAGAGAATGAAATGGCTAAAATTAAAGAAGCAGAGAAGAAAAATATCTCCTCATTAATGTAGAACAGGAAAAATATAAGAAAAGGGTCCACACTCAAGGACTGAAATATGTATTTTTTTAATTCATCCTAGAATTTCAATATAACTTGGCAACACATCCTTACTGCAGCTGTTAGAGATCTGATTATGGCATTTGCCTATGAGTCAAGCCATAAGTTCCTTCCAGAGAATGTTGGCACCCCACATGACCCAACTAATACCCCGGGGAGGAAACCACTGGTAATGGTCCTGATGAGAAGAAGGTTATAAAAATGAAGCCAGGCCCAGGAGGGCATAGGGGCACACATGGTAGAGACCATAAGGGGAAAAATGGAATGGTGCACCCCATTTTAAGCACAATGTTCCCCTTAGTTCATCCATCAGATCCCCATAAAGTAGCACCTGGTACCCATTTCAATGCTATGAAATATTGCCCATAGATGATGTTTTCAACCCATTTTACTGTTGCTTTTTTATAAAATAGCTTTCTCTTCCTTCTTTTAGTATTTTGTCATGCAGCCTTAAACTCCGGTGCTGGAGAAACAAAAAAAGTAGTAGGATTGTTGATTTCCTCTCTTACTTGCCTTGCTTGCTCATTACTCCCAAAGGGAGCTATTTACGCTTTCAAGAGAGGAATGAGGAGGAAAGTCCTTATAGAGAAGCCCAGTTAAGCCATGAAGACTGGGCAAACAATGTCATCAACAAAGAGGTAGTAAAAAGAGAAGGAGTTTGGGGACCAGATGGCAATAGGTTCAAACTGTATCTGCATTTTAAGGCTTAGTCACCTTGAATGAGTCATTTAACTTTTCTGAGCTTAAGTTTTTTCCTTTAAAAAAAATGCTAGCACCAAATACCCCAATGTTGTCATGAATATTAAATAAGCACCAGGTAAGTAAAGAACCTATACAATAGTGCTAGACAAGATTTATCTATCTATCCTTTCTATCTCTTGTCATTCCAGTGTCTTGAATCATAGGAGTTGGTATTCTGTCTCCATTTCCTGGTAGTAAACAGGAAGATTCTAATCTAATGCCAAGTGCTCTTCCTGCATCAGACACTCTGGCAAAGAACCATATTCCAAACCCTTGTCTTTGAAAGTTTCCTATCTGAAAACTGTCAACACAGGCCTGTGAAACATTAGCCAAGATCTGCTTTCATGCAAGAGCAAAGTCTCACCATATCCAGGAAGATGAGCTTTTCCACTGGAGGTGCCAAAGAGCTGTGTACCTCTCATAAAATTCATCCGCCTTGGAAAAGTCATGGCTAACACACTGTGTTGGAACACATTTATTTTTATAGCATGACAACAGAATTTACAATTTCTTTCTATGTTTCCTCCCCTCTCTTCTCCCTGACCATGTATCTATTTTTTGGCTTCTTGGCACCACCAGAAGATCCCATGCCTGTAGCAAATAATTTCTGAACATTTTAACATCGATTGGGGGCCTGTGCCTCCCATTAGGAGATCTGGTAATATTTAGAGTCTAGTAGAGGGTTTACAAAAATAAACCACTGCATCACCTTGGGCAAAGGCAGAGCTAATATTCCAAGGGTAGAGAACCAGGTAAAATGAGAAGAATCCAGTCTATGTATCTCTACCTACACCACTGTAATCCAAGCTACCTTCATCTTTTGCTTGGATCATTAAAATGGTCACTTAAGCAGTCTCATCATATTTTCTAGTACCTCTCTAATCCATTTTCTAAGAGGCAGCCAGAGTACTCATTTCAAACACAAATCAAATACCAGGTCTCTAACTGTTTAAAAACGCTCAGTAAATTCCTATCCCCAAATAGACAAAAACTAAAATCTTTAACATGGCTTGAAAGACAATTGAAAGCTCTTCTGCCCCTTTCTTTCCTGGCCTGCCACTCCCTATATCCACCCATACAACTTCCAGATTATGTAGAGCACAGACCTAATACAGTAAGTTCAGGACAGGTTATTTTGTGATTATGCCCTCACGTTCCTTTCTGGCATTCTCTTATGATATATGGTTATCTTAACTTATAATTACTGTATATAATCAAATGCACAATTATTTTACTAATTTCTCTCATTAGACTCCAAGCAAGAACTTCATCAATTTTGCTCATCAGTATATCTCCAGGATCTTGTTCAGGGCCAGGGACAACAGTCATACTAACAATAGACATTATTAATCCATTCTAAGCACTTTAGATGTTAACTCAATTTTCATAACAACTCATGAAGAAGATATTATTATCCTCCTTGGAGTAATAGAGAAACTGAGGTACAGAAAGGTTAAGTAAACTGTCCCAAAGTTCCACAGCTGATAAGTGGGACATCTGGGTCTTGAACCCAGGTAATTTGGTTTCACAGTCCATTGTTTAGCATTAATTCTGAAGATTGTTCCAGAAATAATATTTTCAAGACTCTCCCTCTGATGAGATGGGGCCAAAAAAATGTCTGTACGTCTTTCAGTGTATAGCTAACAGCCTAGGGCTATATCAAGCTCATTGTTTATTGGGACAAAGACTTTCACTTCCATAACTTTCTCCTTTCCCTGCGTAGGAGGGAGAAAGCAGGGGTGAAATTAGGATAGGGGTGAGGGGCACAAGGCCCATTTTAAAGTGTGTGAGAGTTGGATACTCCCAAAATTCCAGCAAGATTACACACAGACGTACAAGACGTTTTTTGGCCCTACCTCATCAGAGGGAGAGTCCTGAGAATATTATTTCTGGAACAATATTCAGAATTAATGCTATATCTCCTGTACTTCTGAAATAGTAGCAAGTTCTCAAGTCATAGTAAGTACCCAATAAATATTTGTTAATTCAATAATGAATAATGAACAGATTGTTGCTTAATTGACCCATCAGGAGGCCCAAGGCCCTTGAGTTTGTTGAGGATTGGGGAAAAATTATTGAAATGGAAAGTCCGATGGTGCAGAAGGTCAGCATCATCTGGCAAACCAATGTGGTGGAGAATACTAAAGCAGCAGTACTCATCAGTTGTGCTTGTTATATTGGAAGCTGCTGTGTTTGTCTTGCTATTTGGAAATGCTGGCAGGCAAGATCTCGGCTCCTGACTAAGCAAGAGCAAGTTTAAATATAGATGAGAACTCTAAAAATGCTGCCATTGAAGCTGTTACAGGTGATGGTATACATTTTTTTTTTTGGTAGGCAAGCACATTAAAAAGCTTTTGGAAGTGAGTGTGAACCACAACTACCCTTGAGTGTTTATCCCAAGAGTTTTTAATGTGATGCTGAGACCATTGTCATTTACTGAAGGATTTGTCTATTTGCTATGAATGTCAAGAGACTGAGAACTTGTCTATTTACCATGAATGTCAAGAGACTGACATTCATAAAGATGAACAAATACCTTTTACCTACAGAGGCTGTGCCTTTGAGGAGGTCATCTGGGGCTGATGGCAAGAGAACAGCATAGAAGAAAGTCTAGGGGGATTCTTTTGTCCTAAAAGAACAAGGAAAATGGCAAAATAGGGATTTTGCTGACCTCCTCAAAGGATTTAACATTTGGAGAGTTACTTGCTCAACACTTAGTCAACAATATGGACAGGGGACATTTACACAGACCAGAGCAGAGCACAGGCCAGCAGGAGTGATGAACAGGAGGGGAAGATGGCAGCCCTGTCCTTGGAGAGCTGCGACATTAGTTAGGAAGGTCAAACACTCAAATAATGTCTCAGCAATGCTGCTAAAACAACTAACATACTAGGACAAATGAAGAGTGTGCAAACTGAATGGCAATGTGAAAAGGACAGCGAGAGAATGTCATTGGAACCAGTTTAGACATTAACTGGCCACTGTGTGTGCCATGTTAGAGACTGGAGCTATATGAATTATTTCTATTCCTCGAGGAGCTTAGAAATCAGGTGTGGAGACAGACATATAATCTCAGATATGATAGGAGCTAAAACCAAGATAATCCAGTTTCTAGAAGACCAAACAAAAACTAACTTGGAGTGATATGGGTCAGGGGAGGCATCACAAAACTGAACCTTAGAGTATAAGAAAGGTGGCAGTGGTGCTGGTAGAAGAGATGTAAAGTGGAGAAGATGTATTTCAGGTTGCACAGGTAACCAGGATTTGAACCCAGGTCTACCTAGCTCCATATCTCCTGTACTTTCTATTACACCAGGTAGTCTTCCAAGTCATTCAATATTTATTGAGTATTTGTTATATGTAGGTACTAAACCATAAGGCTTGGATCCTGCCCTTTAAATGTACTAATCTTGACCCTTATTTACATAAGAGCTTAAGCGACTGACCCAATATGATAATTTCAAGTGTTATTATCTGTTGTTGAAGTGTAAAATCTAGCTTAAAGTAAGAACTCAATAAATATTTGATGAGTATATTGAATGTACAAGTAAATGAGTGTATTCCTCCATGAATAGGTGATGAGATTGTAGAGACAGACTGGAGCATACAATGAAGGACACTGAAGGGTTAGTCTGGAATAAAATTTTGAGGAAGAGGAGGGCCATGATATGGCAAATATAAATCAAGAAGAGCAAATAAGAAGTGCAAGGAGGAAAAGTGACTAGGTTAAACATAGTACTTTCAGAGCTTTAGTCAATGACAGCCATGTCAGTACCACTGCCATGCCCAATGTGGTTTACTGAACATCCTCCATGCGCCAGATTTTATATTATGCCTTTTTGTACATATGGCTAATTCATACTACAGACCTGCAGTCAGATGGTATAATTTCCATCATATAGTTAATGACAGAGCATAAGAAAGGTTTATAAATTGGCATAGCAAAAATTGGATATTGGATTAAAATCCAGATCCCTTGATTAAAGAACCCATGTTCTTTTCAATATCCTCCCTTCCAATGAGCTGCTAACTTTAAATAGTATATGTTTACAATATAGACATGGTCGTAGGCCTAGAAACTACCTACTTTTCCATACTTTACAGTCACATAGATATTCATCTGTCCATTTGTCTGGAAGTTTAATGTATTGGGCCTTGATTGTAACATTTCAAGTAGCAAAAATTCAATCCTTCACTCACTCCTAATTATTCATTGACCACCTATTATCCACTTGAAATTATCATATTGGGTCAGCAGCATAACCTCTTTTTTTAAAAAATATATTTTATTGATTTTTCACAGAGAGGAAGGGAGAGGGATAGAGAGAGAAACATCTGAGAGAGAAACATCGACCAGCTGCCTCCTGCACACCCCCTACGGGGGATGTGCCTGCAACCAATGTACATGCCCTTGACAGGAATCAAACCTGGGACCTTTCAGTCCCCAGACCGACGCTCTATCCACTGAGCCAAACCGGTTTCGGCAGTAGCTTAACCTCTTATGCAAGGTAGTTTTCTCAGTTCTGGAGTTACTAGTTAGACCAAGTCTCTGCCTTCAGGAATCTTATATTCTAGAGAAATGGGGGAAAAAAACCCACAAAACAAATAAGTAAAATAAATGAATTTCCAATTGTGATAAGCTTACAAAAAGAATGAGAGCAAGTCCTGAAACAGTGCTTGACTGTGGGGAGGATGGAGCTACTAAAAGTCAGACCTTCCCTGAGCAGTGGCTTGAGTGGTAAGATGAGCCAGGGGTCAGCATATCTGGGGGAACTATGTTCCTTGTGAGGAGAGCAGGTATAAAGACCCTGAGATGGTAATAAATACAACGAGTTTAATAAACAGAAAGACAGCAGTGTGACTTGATCCTAGTGGGTCAGAAGAGTAAAAGGAGGAGTTGAAAGCTGTAGACAGGTAATCAGGGGACAAACCAAATATGACCTCGTAGACTATGATAAGAATTTTATTTTGGTTGAAATAGGAATTAATTAGATAGTTACAGGCAAGGAAGAGAATCTTCTGACTTCTTCATGGAATATAGATTTTGAAGGGCAAGTTAGAAGCAGGTAGATCAGGGAAAGGCTTTGCCTCTGTCCAGATACAAGGTGATGGTGGCATAAACTAAGAGAGAAGAAGTGGAGATAGTGAGAAGTGGTAAAATTTTGGAATCTATTTTAGATGTAGAGTTTATGAGACTTGCTGAAGGAGTAACTGTTGAGTCAAAAGAGGAAGATAAATGGAATGTGGAATCATGGAAATCTGGAGCAGATAATGTTTCAACAAGAAGGTAGTAGTTAACTGGCATGAAATAAAACTGAGAGATCAAGGAAAATGAGAAAAATGAATTTTAATCATATATAGCACCTAGGTTACTGTGCAGGTATCCTGCCCAAAGATCCCGGACTGTGAGGGTGAGTGGGGGCTGAAATCCAGCCCCTGTATTCATTCACCCAAACCTTCCTACTCTAGCCTCACGCACTTCATACCTGTTATTTCCTCCACCTGGAGCACTCTCCCACATTTTACTCTTCCCTTCAGCCCTCTCCTCTAAAACTAATTTTTTCTCATTCCTTTAAGCCTCAGCTTAAACAGCTTTGCTTCCTCCAGAAGACTATCCTCACTGTCCAAACTTCTGTATTTCTCATTAATCACAGCAGAAACAGAATTAAATCATTAACTGGGTGATTAAACCTTCCTGATAAGTCTTTCATGCTACTGTGTAAGTTCTGGGTAGGCAGGACCATGTCTGGCTTGTCCATCTCATGATCTCCATTGCCCAGCCAGTGCCTGACACACTGGAGACAGAAAATGCCTCTTCACTGAATGAATGAAGATATGAATGAACAATTAGACCTTACTGAAGCCTATCTCGCTCCCTTTGGAACTGGATTGATTATTACACCTAGAATATTGTCTCACATGTTTTCAGAATCAGTCTTTCTGATCTTTTTATCTTCTACTAGAGGCCTGGTGCACAAAATTCATGCACTGGAGGCGGCGGGGGGTGGGGATCCCTCAGCCCAGCCGGTGCCCTCTCACAGTCTGGGATTCCTTAGGGGATGTCCTATTGATGGCTTAGGCCCTAAGACACCGCCCAGCCTCCCTCTGCAGGAGGTGACAGGACAGGGGATCAGGGGATGGTGCCTTCCACTGCCACTGGTTGCCGCCTCTGTTCGCCGGCTCTCCCCCCCCCCCCCCCCCCCATCCCCCCCCCCCCCCCCCCCCGCATCACCGTTCCCTCCCTCTGCCCGCTGGCACGTGCCTTGGCTGGCCTGGTGCTGCCTGCTCACCAGCCCCACACCCCGCCGACTGGTAGTTCTACCATTCAGTTGATTCGCATATTATGCTTTTATTATACAGGATTATACCCATGATGCGCACTCATAATATATTCCAAAAGGCAAGCCATATTTTGACCCCCAAGAGCCTTCTCCACACTACAATATAAGGATTATGAGGACAGAAGTTTTTGAATAGATAATTCCACAGTGAATAAGTGAAGGTCATAAATATAGTAGGTTGAGGGTTAGTGAAATTCCTGATAAACTAGAAGCAACTCCACACTTTTCTTTCCTATTAGAAAGTACTGTATTGCATGTGAAGGACAGTGATATAATCCACATAACAGCCCTCAATTAGTTATAACCAACATAAAAATATCTACAATAAACACAAAAAGTCTTGGTTTCATCATGATAGAAACAAATAGTTCTTTATTTTTCTTCAATACAAAGATTCCTATTTTGATAACTACCTTATTATATTTTTCACAAACTTTAACTTGGAACAATATCAAATGCTACAAGTAGGAAGTACTGTTGAGAATGAATCATGTAGTTCTGGCTTTAATACTCAAGTAAATTGAAACTGGCTCCTGTGATGGTGAATTTTATATGTCAATTTGACTAGGCCTTGGGGTGCCTAGACATTTGGCCCAACATTATTCTGGGTGTGTGAGAGTATTTTGGAAAAAAAAAATTAACATTTGAATAGAAGGACTAACTAAAGCAGATTGTCCCCTCCAATGTGGGTGGACTTCAACCAATTAAAGACCTGAATAAAACAAAAAGTTTGAGTACGAGAGAACTACTTCTGCCTGACAGTTGTTTTTTTATGGGACTTTTTTTTTTCCTTGCACCTGGACTGTAACATATACCACTGGCTCTTCTGCTTCTCAGGCCTTCAGATTCAAATTAGAACTAAACTATTGGCTCTCCTGGGTCTCCAACTTGCCTCCTGGGTTTCTGTTCCAAAGGGATACTGTTGTTGCCAGTAGGGACTGCAGATCTTGGGACTCCTCAGCCTTCATAATCACATGAGTCAAATATATATATCTCCATCCTAGTGGTTCTGTTTTTCTGGAAAACCCTAACTAAACCTTGAGTTGCACGATAGTAATCCAAGATTTTCAATAACATTTAGCCAGGTGGATTTTGTATAATGATACTAGTAGTTTAGTGGTTGAAGAAGATCAAAAGTTGGTGACTTGAGTAACACATGAAGAAAGCTAAGAGCACCTCTTTCTTTCATGTTCTAACACAGTGCTTCTCAAAGTGCAGTCCCTACTGGCAACAACAGTATCACTTTGAAACAGAAATGCAAGTTACTAGGACCCACCCCAGATATCAGAAACATTGGGGTGGGATCCAGAAATCTGTGTTTTAATAAAGCCTTCAGGTGATTTTGACGCATTCTACAGTTTAAGTACTACTAATCTAGATGTTAAACATGATTGCTCATTAAGAAGAGAATGAATAACTTTAAAATATGGAACCAAGTTAAAAAAAAAAAAAAGCAGCAGGATCCATGAGTCCCAACCCACCAAGACTGAAGAAAATGTAGCCATCGAGGTGAAAATAGCAGTCAAAGGTCAATGGCTGACACCAGGGATAAGTGGGTTGCAAGATTTGTCTTCTAAAGCCAAGGGTGCAATTTTTCCAAATACCAAGATTGAAGCAAATCAAAGTCAAACTATAATACAAGAAAATTGGCTTCTAACATAGTGTAACTAAATCCATTCAAAACAAAGCTTCAAAAATTGGCACTGAAGTCATCAGAAGATATCTGAAGAAGATTCCCACCAACGTCCTGGTTAAATATTATATATAATATGTTCATATACAAACTTGTTATTGAGAAGCGTGAGAACATCAAGTAGAGCATAGTTTTTGAAAGCTGGGAAGCTCGAGAGAACCGAGATGGTTCCCAGAGAGATTAGGATGTAGGGAGAAATCCCTTCTTCTTAACCCCAATTCCACCTCTCCCCACATGACAGTTGGCAGCATGGCTGAAGAGAGATCCCTGAACCAGGCTACGGGAGCATCCAAAAAAAAAACAGGAGGCTTAGCACCTGGTCCAAGAAGAATATACAGTCAAATGGGGGCAATCAGACTAATATTTTCTAAACCTTCACCTGAATTCACTGGGACACTAAGGTGGCAAGTAGCAAAAACTAATTCCTGAGTAGGTTAAGATAAAAAAAAAAAAAAGGGAATTTATTATAAGATATAGAGGTGTCGCATAGAAATTAAGGGCAGGAATCGACTGAGTGTGCAGCTAGAATGAGGAAGTTGAAGGGAACTCTCTTCATCTCTCCCTTTCTCTTGTCCCTGGGGTATCTGTTTCCCTCTTCACTTTCTCTGCATCTCGGTACACATGGCTGACTTTGGCCTTTCCCAGTTAGAGTTTCCATGTTGACTTCCTGCCACACAGACAACCTGACTGTTTATTCCCAGTGCTAGTTACAGAATTCTAGAAAAGAGAATTGCTTGAGCCTGTGTATGTCATGCCCAACTTTGACCCAATTTGCCAGTGAGGGTATAGACATTCATTACAGAAATGGCTGCTGGGGTCCATGCCCATGGAAATAGAAGGGAGCAGGCCATTTCCAGAATAATAATGAAGACACTTCAAGATGACTACTGCCTTATCTGTGAAGTATATCACCAAAGATAAACCAATTAGTTTTCTCTGTCTGAAGACTTCTTAGGGAAGGGTGGTTAATGGGTTTAGTTTGGAAAGGTTTCATGGAGGAAGTGTTTATAACATCTCTTAAAGCAGTGGTTGAGGAATGAACTAAGAAGCAAATAAGTGGTCACTCACCGAAGTTTGTAATCTTTGACCTTCACTACTAAACTAGTATCATCATACATAACCCACATGATGAAATTTTATAGAAAATCTTTGAAAGTATTAAGGTGCAATTGAAGAATATGATAACACCATTCATTTTCACTTATTTGAGTATTAAAGCTGGAACTACACAATTCATTCCAGTATTTGATATCCTTAAAAGTTAAAGTTTGTGAAAAACATAAGACAGCTATCAGAATATAAATTTTCTTATGGAAGAAAAAAAAAAAAAAGACCTTCCTCCCCACCCCCATCATGATGAAACCAAGATATTTGATAGATTGGTGGGATTCAATGTAATACAACTGAGAACCACTAATATGAACTACATTGGATGGATAACTAAGATTTACCTGGATTTTCCCTCCTAATATCTAAAAGAGAAAAATTTTGAATGTAGTTTTGTTGGGCAAAAACGTATTTATATATACTTTAAGACTCTTTAAATAATGCATCATGTCTATTATGTTATTTTAAAAAGTATTTTAAAGTATGTATGTAGAATTCACTTTCCTTTAAAATCTCACAAAGATCTTTTGGATAAATAAATACCTTTCATAACATATTTTCCTAATCATGAACATGACTTCAGTAACTCTAGATTTTTCTCTCTTGTGACTCGTTTCATGTTTTTGTTCTATGACTTTATGAATATGTCTACATAAAAGAGGTTAAAATTGCTTCACTGTATAGCATAACCAATCACTCCTACAAATTATCTTATAAAATAGTTCCTTGAAATGAGCTTAGAAACAAATCCCTGCTTTCATGGTTCAGAGTCAAAGAAAGCAATCAGTTGGCCTGTACACACACAGAGGTTCTTCCATCCCCCAACACAGACTCCCCTTGGCTCTATAATAGGCCTGCAGATTTCTGACTACAAATTAGGCTGGTAAAAAGAAAATTACCTGAATTGGATGGCAATTTAAACCATTCTAAGTCAATAGAATCTTAGTCTCAATTACTTTGTTAGATTATAATGTAGCCAAAACCCATATTTTAAAAAAAATTTAGAGTGAAGAAGGGGGCGGGGTGGATAGGGAAGGAGGGAGAAAACACATTGATCTGCTGCCCCACCCATCCATGCATTCATTGGTTGATTCCTGTATGTGCCCTGACCGGAGATCAAACCCATAACCTTGGTGTATCGGGAGGATGCTCTAACTGGCTGAGCTATCCAGCCAGGGCAAAACCAGATTTTTAAGGGAATGAGATACAGATCTGGCAAGCTAGTACTTGAATACGTAAGACTTGAAAAGATCACAGAATAGAGAACTGAGGAGCTTGTCTATTTTATAAAATCCTAGGGCTCATTCTATGGTGCATTTGCTCATCAGACAAATTAATTCACCAATATTAATTAAGCATGTCCGGTGGATGGCAACACCATTCCAGGCAGGGGAACAAGAGAAAGAAACTCAGTTTGGTGGCTGAAAGTAACAGACATTTCCTAATTTGAAATCCACAATAATCCCAACTAAACTCAGTTGCCTCTAGGTCCAGGGAAAGATTATTTCATAAATCAAAGCAAAAGCACCTCTTCAGGAGAAAGCTCATTGCTATCAAGGATGCTCTGAACTTGTAAAGGCCCAGCAGTGAAGTGCTCAGCACTTAGGTGCTAGTTTATTCTGGATTGTGATGGAATGGTGTTGCTTGAGGAAAAGTGTCTTGGATTCCAGCTGTTGGGATCAAATCCACAGAAGTAAGAGGAATCCATTTCCCTCTTCCTTCTCTTTCTGATTGCCGGACATCATGTGAGCTTAATCGGAGGTGAGAGGCTGGGGGAGGTGGGATCATGGACGCTCAGCAAACTCAGTGGCAGCCTCCAATGCTTTCCTTGTTCATTGGTCTGAAAACTGTGACTCAGATTACTACGGTTTGGGAATTGAGATCCTGACATGAACAATTAAATTCTGTATTTATATTCCTAGCAATTTCATCTTGTCATTTGCGGTTTTCTTCAAATTACAAAACAATTAAATGAAGAATCTGGCAAAGAAATTGAACCAGATGCAAGTTTCTCTTCTCCCCTCCTCACCCCACCCCCTTTTAATGGCAGGAAAAAGAATGTAATTTTAGTCTTCCCAGCGCTTCAGCTGTGGAACAGCTGAACAGGCATCTTGAAGGAGAAAGTGTCTCTCTCGCTGAAGAGTGTGATGTAGTGTTTTATCTGCAATGTTGACGAGGAAAGCCCTTGAACAGAATTCCCTAACACACACATACTCCAACCACAGCACTTATTATCCTGACACTGTGATTTAGTAACCAAAAGGCACAAAAAGTGTCATTCTGGCCTACCTTTGGGTAGACAACATAGTTGAGAGGTTCCTTGCAAGTGCAATACAGCTGAAAGTTTATTCTTAGACACAAAGATCTAGTATCTGAACTGGTCTAATAATATTCAGAGTTTTGATATTTTTTTTCTTGAGCTGGGTGATGCATAAGAGCAAATGCATTTTTATATACCTCTCACATTCTCTACGTCCACTTCGTCAGAGAGGTCAAGAACTTACTTTTGATGGATTTAGATTTACCAACTGCATAAACTCATTGCACCTCTTAAAGATCCTTCTGTCTGTAGCTCTAGCAAAGCATCTGATCAACAGGCCCAGCACACTCTTATGGAAACTTGGAGGATAAACTCGATGCCATCTGGGAGCAAAGCATCTCCAATCAGGCAATGGGGTGCAGACAATTTGGGAGACAACCCATATCAACACACCCAGAAAATGTGGCTGTACACTTCTCAGTGAAGCCCAAAGTGTCACGTTACATTTTATTCTGAGAGAGGCGGCAGAGCCTCTGCATAATGATTTCCTATGCTGAATTAGAGAAAGAACTTTTCCATTTTTCCTGACCCGTAACTTAATATCAGGCAAAAAGGCTATTAGGTGGAGGAAATGCTATTTGCTTGAGTGGTTCCATTTTTGTCACCACCACCTTCCCCCACCCCCAAACATACACACTGACTGAGAACAAAGAAAAGGAACCTTTCTGAATTTTGCTTGTACTTCTAAGGAAGAAGGCGAAGCAGGGAAAGCGCAGTCTTAGAATCAGACAAATGAGGGTTCTGCTGGTATTGGCTGTGAAACTTATTCTAGGACAAGTTATTTTCTCGGTACCAAGAGGTTCTCATCTAAAACAAAACAAAACAAAACAAAACAAAACAAAAACAATGAAGAAATAGCATCACCTACAGTAGGAGGTTATTGTGGGATAAGGCATGGAATACTGGGATGAAGCAGATCTCAGTGGAAGGCAGGCCTGAATGTGATCATCGTCAATGCAGAATCTGAGCTAGGCTGAAGTCCGACCACCTCTGATGACTTTAGTCTTTGCTCCCTCTTTGTGTCCACAAAGTTGAATGCCAGTACTTCCATGTTCCCTGGAACGTGCATTCCTCTTTTTGTATTTATATTATGTTTTCCTTTCCTAGACTAAGTGACCCTCATTTTTTAAAAAACATAATGGTCCATATTAAAAATTTAACAAATTCATATAAGAAAATAAATACAAATTACCCATAATCTCATGCCTAGATAATAACATGTTGATACATATCCTTCCAAGATTTTTGTTTTTGTTTTTTTTTGCTGTAGAGTTGACCCTTAAACAACATGGGGGTCAGTGGCACCCCTACATAGTCCAAAATCCACATATAACTTTTGACTACCATAAAAGTTAAGTTGTCCCTCAGTATTGGGGCATTGGTTCCAGGAACCCCTGCAGACACTAAAATCCATAGATGCTCAAGCCCAGTGTATAAAATGGCATAGATCAATACATACAGGCAGCTTTCTGCAACCATGGACTCCCAATCACAGATCAAAACAATACAGGTATTTATCAAAAATCCACACGTAATTTGACCCACACAGTTCAAACTGGTGTTGTTCAAGTGTCAACTATATCTGGCTAGCATATTAGAAAATATGTTTTCTCACCTTTCTCTCCATTCATACTGAGAAAATTTTACATATTATTAAAATACTAGAGGCCCGATGCACGAAATTTGTGCACTTGGGAGAGGAGTCCCTCAGCTCAGCCTGCCCCCTATCACAGTCCTGGAGCCTTCAGGGGATATCCCTCTGTGGGAGGCAACCAGGCCGATCAGGGTAAGGCGCTGCCCCCATCACCCTGCTGCTGCTGCCACTGATGGCCGCTGCGGCCACCAAGGTGTTTTCATCAACACAGACTCCAGAGTCCCTTCACCACGAAAAAATGACAACTTTCTTTAGGCATTTTCAAGATGTCTCTTTCATAGGATATGACATTTTTTTTCTTTCTTTTTTTTTAATCCTCACATGAGGATATTTTTCCCATTGATTTTTAGAGAGCATAGAAGAGAGAGGGAAAGACAGAGAGAAACATCAATGGGAGAGGCACACTTCAATTGGTTGCATGAGCCCTGACCTGGGCCCCGGCCAAGGAGGAGCAGGTACATGCCCTTGATCAGAATCGATCCTGGCCCCCAGCCGCGGCCACGGGGCTAGGGCTGGGTGTCGGCCCCCCTGCAGGTTTGTGTCTCCACTGCTCCAGCCCTAGCAGCCCAGCGCCATGGCCATGGGGCTGGGGCTGGGGGCCAGCCCCACTGCGTATTGTTCCTCTCCATCTCTGGGGCCGGGCCACCTGTCTGTTGTTCTCTCAGGCTCTGGGCCTGCACCAGGCCCCTCCTCCTGAGCTGGTCATGACTGTTATAGCGTCCGGCCTAATTTGCATATTATCTCTCTCTCTCTCTCTCATATATATATATATATATCCTTATGAAACATTTCTAATGCCTATTAGTATATCATTGTAAGGATCTAAGATAATTTAATTAAACAACTCCATATTATTAGACATTTAGGTTGTTTCCAAATTATTGATTTAATAAGCCAAAATATCTAATGTAAGATTTTTAAGTGGTGGATTATGATTTTTATCTACTTGAATGCAATATTTGTCTAGCACATAACCATGGATAAACACATGTTTATTGAACATCTTCTGTGGATCTTAAGATTTGTGTTTGGGATTCAAAAGTATGAATGAGCATGGGCCTCAGAGATTGGGGTATATCAGCAGCTCAATTCCGAGGGCAGGCATAGAAGCCCCATTCATATATATACTAGAAAGCCATGCATTTGTTTTAAAGAGCCATGTCTCTACATGTCTCTTTCTACCCTCCTCTTCCTAGTATTATCTTCTTTAAACCTTCCTTATCTCAGTGGACTTCCAAAATACATGACTATCCTACCTTAGTAGCCAATTTTTAGCTGTGTGTATGTGCATGTGCGTTTACCTTTTTTATTGAAGTAATATATACATATGAAAAGTACACAGAGTGTAGCTCAATCATAAACTGATCACACTGTATAACCAGGACTGAGATCAAGAAATAGAACGTATCCAGAAGCCCAGAAGCATCGGCCCTTATTGCTCCCTTCTAATCACTATTCCCAAGGGTGAGTAACCACTATCTTAATTTCTAACAACATAGCCTTGTTCTGCCTGATTTTGTACTTTCTGTAAGAGGAATTGTACAAAGGTTCACCCATGTTGTTATGCATAGTTCTAAAATGTTCATCTCACAGTCCACTTACTGTTTCATAGTGTGACTTGAAAGCAGTTTTTCAACTTTTATGTTTTTCGGCAACAGAAACTTCCCTTGACATGAAACCTCATGTGGGATTCCCTCCTATGAAACAACAAAGAGAGAAGAAACTGTGCTGGTAGAGGTGGAAAGCCCTAGATCATCCCCTATTCCCTCCCTTTGGCCCACTCTCTGCCCTCTCTAATACACCCTCAGTGCTATGATGATGGCTGATTTTTCTTTCTACTTTATACTTTTCTCTATGTTCTAAATAAAGTTTTATATACATACATATGTGTGTGCCTGTGTATAGCCATATCAGCTTTATCCCATAAATATGCCACCTATTAAATGCTACTTTGTGCAAGTCTTTCAAAATTATATATTCCTCACTTTAGTAAGTCAAGCCATGATGGTCACAACAAAAACAAATCCAGATCTGGGATTGGAAAAAGTCTAGGGTGTCAAGTTTACAAGGGGAGACATCAGCTAGGATGTCAATACCCTGGTCCTGAGTATCTATAGGCCAACATGAGATGCCTCCTAAAAAGGGGGGAAATTGCATCCAAAGACAACCACGGTCAACATCACAGTTTCACCTGGTATCTGCCATTACAGGAGTCACAGGAACAGCTGTGCCCTTGTAGAAAGAGAGTTCTTTCTCTGGAATATGAGGAAAATAGCCCAAGTGCACTGACTGTCATCCCTTGTAACCAAGTCAGCCTTTGCATTGGTCAAACTGGATGTGTTTTTCTTGGCATGGCCAAGCTAAACTTTTGTCATTCACTGAGCAGACATCCACCAAATTAGAAACACTGGGACAGGCAATTTCTCTGATGTTTTGGTTTCAACAGTACTGATCTGTAATTATTTCTCCAAACAAAAAGAAAGTGTTTGACAGAGACATTTAAAGACCTAAAACAACTTTCTTATAGGAAACACATGCTCCTTCCCCAAATTAAAACACGCCACTATGCTAATAGGAGAACACTCAACAAGTGGAATTTGCTAGGGATTTGTTGTGGGGAGGGGTTGGGGGCTGAGGGAGTGATCAGAAGGTAGGAGACAAATGACTTTTGTTAGCTGTCCTGAACAGATGCCAAGAGAGTGAAGTCCAACAAATGTGTCCTTAAAATGACCCTATTATGCACACTGGGGAAGTATCTTAGTGTTTTTCCTGGGACTGTACAACGCTGAGCTTCAGGAAACATATCGAGAATGAATTTCTGGTTTGCATTAGTGCCTTCTCACCTAGTCCCTGTACTGGACTATACAGCTCTCTAGGCTTGAAGGCAAGTAGATTTGTATGCAGGTAGGTGGGTCTTTGTAACTTCAGTGGTATCACTTGACTTAAGAACATCAGTGCCAGCTCTTTATCAGAAAGTAGTTTATCTCCTCATTTTCTTGCCATCTTCAACCTCCCACCCCATGATATCATCAATAAAAGCAAAGAAATGACACCTCCTCCCCAAATAACATGCATTTTACTTGAGAGATACTTGGATTTGGAAATGGCACATTTGTAAAGCACAGTAGTCAGGAGGACACTTTCACAATTAAACACTTTTAGTGATTAGCAGCACTAAGCTTGATAAAAAATAAAAAAAAAAAGCAATGAATTCAGCACAACTCTAAATTATTGTCCAGTTAAGGGGTGGTTTCATTACGTGAGAGTGAGTAGCCAGGACCTTGAAGTGGAAAGTGCAGGGAGAAAAGTTTTGCCAAAGTCATGTTTCCCTGATTTATTTTTTAATAAAAATTAGGAGAAATACTGCCAAGGTTTCCCCCCATCTATCATTAACTCATACATTTGCTATCATCGCCATGAGTTTTAGAAATCTCCCTCCAAATTTTGTTTGGCTCTCTCCAAGTTCCTCTTGCTCCAGTGCTGGTCCCCAAATCATCAGGGATCCACAACTCTTATTTTTTTTGTTTTTGTTCTGATTTGTTTGTTTCAATGTGTGTTTTTCTATATTAAGGGGAACATTCCCTGCCTGGCCCAGTCCCTCCCATAGCTTTCCCTTTACTCACACTTTCACTTAGCACATTATAGCCCCACATTAACATGTAAATGGTATCAGGAAGGGATCTCGCTTTAACCTCCTATCAATGATCAGACCATCTGCCTATTTCTAGAAAAATTAATCACTCCTCCCTCTGCTAAGTGTCATACATTCCAGTTTTTCTAAGCACTTTCTAATTTCATGCAATTTACTCTCTGTAAAAGGATGACTCATTAACTTTTACCTACTTATTTTATTTGTTTACATTCATAATATTTACATAAATTGAAATGTGGACACCCCCCCCAAAAAAAAAAAATTGTGTCAAAGTGTGTGTCTTGCATTTTCATCCTGAAAGTCTAGTACAGGCCTGGGGAGTTGGCATGCCGCCGCTTTCAGCATGGCTGGGATGTGTCATAGTGCTTTGAAAACACAGCCTCCCTTGACAGCAAGGGCAGAAGCCATAGCTGATGCTCAGTAAATGTCTGTGAAGAACAGGATTCTAAGTGGGCCACTAAGTTTGCATTTAAGAAACAAAAGAACCCAAAAGCACTTGGATTGGTCTGGGTACATGTGATCTGACAGAGAATTTAATTGCTGGAGAGAAGTGGTCCCGATCCATTGGTAACAGCTGGAGACTTCTAAAACAGCAGTTCTCAATCAGGGGTGATTTTTGCCCCCGTGGAACCTTTGGCAATGTCTGGAGACATTTTACTGTTTACACAACTGAGGGGTGTGCTAGTGATATCTAGTGGGTAGAGTCCATGGGTGCTGCTAAACATCCTACAATACACAGGACCATCCCCTCAGCAAAGAATGATTCTGACCCACAATGGCAGTGGGGTGGAGGGTGAGAGACCCTCCTCTAGAGCACTGAGGCAGTGGAGGGGGTAGGGAGGTGAGGTGGGGCTGAAACAAAAAAGTAATAACATGTTCTGTGTATCCAGGGCTCGGGAATAGGTTATTTCCTTTAATCTGGCAACAATTCCTTCAGGTAGAAATTATTGTACTGTTTTTTTTTTTTAGATTAAGAAACAGGAGTTTACACAACTAGGTAAGTAGTAGAGCTAGAGTTGACATTTGAACCAGGATTTCTTAATCTCTTAACCACCCCCCCAAACTTCTCCTCTACTAGAGTTATTAGATTCATATTTCCATTTAATAAAATTAAAGCTGGCATGTAACAGGTAATATGATAAAATGCAGGAAGAATTTATAAAAAAAAAAACATCATAAGAAAAGACAGAATGATAAAGAGCCAGAAGTAAAAATACACAATAATGGACAACGACTAAAAAGCTGGCCTTCAAAACTGGCCTTGACTTTCCAAGTGGACAAAGTGAAAAGGGAATTGCAATCAGTTACACAATACACACTGATCTTAGATGAAAAGCCCATCAGTCTTACAAAACTTATAAATCCAGCAATCACACTGCTTGGGATTTATCCAAAGAAACCGAAAACTTATGTCTACCCAAACACCTGCACATAGATATTCACATCAGCTTTGTTCATTATTGCCAAAACTTGGAAGTGACTGAGATATCCATCAGGAGGTGAATGAATCAAGTGTGGTGCATTCACTGCTGAAAAAAATGAATTATCAAGCCACAAAAAGACATGGAGGAAATTGAAATGCATATTACCAAGAGAAAGAAGCTAATTTAAAGAGGCTACATATCCCATGACATTCTGAAAAAAACAAAACTAGGAAACAGGAAAAAAATCTGGTGGTTTGGAGGGGAGATAGAGAGAGGGATGAATAGACAGAGAACAGAAGATTTTTAGGGCAATGAAACTCTGTATCATAATATAATGGTGGACACATATCATTATACATTTGTCCAAATCAGTAGAAAGTATAACACCAAGAGTGAACCCTAATGTAAACTTTGGGTTCCAGATGATGACATGTCAATGTAGAATCATCAAGTATAACAATGTCCCTCTTCAGTGAGGGGTGTAAGTAATGGGGGAGGCTGTGCATGTGTGGAGATGGAGCTATATGGGAAATCTCTATACCTTCCTCTCAATTTTGCTGTGAACCTAAAATTTTTCTAAAAAGTGAAGTCTATTTAAAAATAAAAACAAAACACCCCCCTAAAAGACACATCAAACAAAACAAAACAAAGAAACCAACAGAATTCCACTATTCAGAAGTAGATTTCTGAGGACTGAGAATACTCTTACAGTCTTTGTAAGTAGGCTACTATGCGTAGACTCCAGATTATCTCTGTAATAAGTAAAACTGTGAGTTTTGTTTGGCCATTTCTTTCAGCATCCCTTGGTGCAAGAATCCAAAACAATCTGTTGAAAGTGATGGATTATACATGGACCAAAAAAAGGTATGTGTCCCAGGTGTAAAACTCTTGTGGTTCAGGTGCCCAGACCAGAATAATGGTTAAAGGATCCTCACCTTCCATTTTTAGAACTCAGTTTCCACATGTGAAAAATGGGAATGTTAATAGTTTGTTAAGCAATGGTTTGTCATTTTTAAATTCACTCAGCAATTATTAATTGGATGCTTACTTGGTGTTAGCCACTGTCTGGGGCCAACAGCTAGGTTTCAGAGATGAACACGACAGATATGATCCCCTATGTCACTGTACAGCTTAATGCAGAGAAAGAGATTTCACTGTAACATACAACATAAAATCATACATCCAACATACGTTTACCAAGTACCTACAATGGGTGAGGTGCTGCTATGCAATGGGTACAGCCAACGGTTTAGTGTTGCTTTAAATTAATTACTGTAAACAATTTTCTCCTTTTGGATTCCTGCATTGAGGGAGGCTGAGTGACATATGGAACAGATCCAAATGGGTATAACTTTCAGGGCTGCTCTTGTAAAGGTCTTGCACTTTAATCAAAGGGGGTGCCATTCATGGTGAAATCTAAGTGAGTGACGTTGTCGTAAAGCGGTGTAGTGTCCAACCCGCGCTGCTGCACTCCTTGGTCCTCTATCTACCCATCTCACTCCAGACTACAAAAATCATTCTGCTTGGTCTCGAGAAAACAATGCCAAGCTTCTACAATGTAGGGTCAGATAAACATGTACTTTACAAATGTGCAGTGTTGAATCTATCAGTTCCATGAATCCAATGTGCCCAGTCAGCGTTACTAACACCCACTGCCATTCAGTGCTGGCAGAAGGTTGTCTGTCCTCCCTGATCACGGGGACATAATGAGATTCATTTCCTCTCTGAATGGAAGCTCTACCAAGAGAAAAGGGAAAGAGATTATGTTTTGTCACCTCTGAGCTAAAACGGTTGTATTTCCCTAAAAGCCATCATCCTTTGACATTACACTGGTAGGTGCAGGGCACCCCATCGTAATTGTTTTAATTGGTGTGCTCTGTCAATTCTAACCCCAGATTAGATTCATTCTTCTCCATAAATCTCACCAAACTGAGTTTGATTTTTCCTATGAAATGACATTTAGCTGCACAAACATGCTCAATTGTATTTAAGGACACAGTTGAGAACACCAGCATCTCCGTGATACAAACCCAGCCCAGATGAAAAAATAAGAAGCCTTCAAACTCCCTATACTTCCCCCCCAAAGAGTTCAAAAGGTCCAATTCTTTCCAACTTAGTTCTTGTCCATTCCAGATCTTAGCTGGGAAAGGAGGATGCAAGAGTTTATTTTAAATTATATTTGGCTTTAAAAGCCCACTGTGTTTTCCATTCTTGAGAATGAACAAAAGAGAAGTGTGGTTATCTGAAAAGACAGAGAAAAAGCTGTGCTCTCTAAATCATGCTATACTCTGTAGTTGTTCTGTTACTATTACTTCTAATATGACCTAGTGTACTGTTAGACAAGATATATTTTTCAGATAGCCTACTTGACCCTGAGAAAATTTCTATTCTAAAACAGCAATATTGATATGGATCTAAGAGATGCTCAAATGAAGTTCAAAGAGTTTCATAGATAAGATGTTTCAAGATATAAAACTATCAGTTGATGATATGCCAGAAGAGTCATGAACTTTATTGATAACACATATTTTCAAAATGAAACATAATGTTAGATCTTTTCCTTTAATCAAAGGCTAATACATATGTTTCCAGTTTTTATAGTAAGCTTAAACTTCAGAAATTTTATAATTCACACCCAGAAAACAAGTTCTGTTAACACCTTAAGAAATGGGTTTTCTGATCAAGGGAGGCAAGACTGATATAAACCCTTAAAAATGGAAGGCCAATAACTGCACAATTAATTAAATGGAGTCTTCTTTTTGTACCTTTATGAACAAATGCTAGTTGTAACATTATGACAATGTTATGACTGTTACTGCCTACAATATAAAATTACCTAGACCATATTTTGTGTTTTTCTCTAAAGAGGCATAAAATGGAATATGACAAAGAGCTATTATTAATTACTACTCACTCAATCAAAGAAAGATCTATGGTGCATGTATACAATGAAAGATTATTCAGACACATACACAAAAAAGAATGAAATCTTGCCATCTGCACCAACATGGATGGACCTAGAAGGTATTTTGCTGAGTGAAATAAGTCAGACAGAAGACAAATGCCATATGATTTCACTTATATGTGGAATCTAAAAAACAAAATAAACAAACAAATAGAACAGAAACAGACTCACAGATACAGAGAACATTTTGACGATTGCCAGATGGAAAAGAAGTTGGGGGGATGGGTGAAAAAGGTGAAGGGATTTAAAAGTATAAATTGGTAGTTACAGAATAGTCGCAAGGATGTACAGTGCAGCATAGGGAATATAGTCGATAATATCGTAATAACTATGGGTGGTGCCAGGTGGATATTAGATTTGTCGGGGTGATCACTTAGTATATTATATACATATTTGATCACTGGGTTATATACCTGAAACTAATGTAATATTGTATGTTTACAGTACTTGAAAAATAAAATTAAAACAATTTAAAGTAAAAAATAAAAGAATCCTGCCATTATAATACTGTGACTCTTTCTTTCTTTTAGGCAGCTGAATTTGCACTGTATTAAGCAGATCTACTAGGCTAGGATTAAGATATGTTTATATTTTTTCATTGTCTAAAAATCCCCCATTCTATGCCCTAAAGCTAAGAATGTTTTGGGGTTATACAATGATGGATGATTTTTAAAAAATTTCCCCATATTTTCCAAATGAATTTAAGAATAGAAATTTCTTACTTCTGGAAGGAGAGAAGAAGAATTAACTATTAAAAGATATATTTCCAGAAAAAGGAATTAGGCTATTAGAAAAATCCGCTATATTTAGGCTCTGGACTTGGTAAGAAATGATGTAACCCTATCTATTAAGTAAGGTAAACTAGGAGTTTTTCCTAAGTGCCCGTAGCAGCAGGGGCAGTTACAAAGTCACTGATTCTGATGTATATATATTTTTATCATTTATCTGAATAGTGAATTTTAATATTCTGCCTTCCTTCTAACACTAAGGAGCTGGTGGATAGTAGACCTTCAATAAACATTTGATGAATTTCTACGAATGAATAAAGGTCTTCATCAGGAAACTTGAGTTCCGAGAGGTTAAAACAGTTTGAGTAAAGAGGCATCATAACTGTTGGATATTCCCCCAGCTCATTGCCTTTATGCCCAGTGTGCTCACGTCCTTACTCACTGAGGTTCTGTTTTCTGCTGTGTATTAGGCAGACACACAACATCAGAGCATCACTGTCAGATGCAGCATACTCTGATTCCCTCGGCCTGTCTCACCTTTACTGCTGGCCAACGCACTGGGCTGCGGATACCAGGCAAAGGGACGAGGAATCTTGCCAAGTGCTAAGGGAAGCCTGCTTTGCCTGGCTGCCAATGCCTGGGATTTGGCTTGTGAAGGCATCTGTTGTGGTTGTGGATTTGGGCTGAGCGATTGCTGATGAAAACACTGTGAGTAATTCTAACAATGTCACCGCACGCTGTTGCCCTGGTCTTTCTCCTCCCTGGGTCATGTTTCCAGGCACAGATGACTAGGAATAAACACTAATCAGTAAACTGGTCAGAAAAACAATGCCAATGCCAAGATCTGCCAAAAGTGCACTAATAGGATACTGGGTTCTGATTTCATTTGTAAGTTGGTGTGGGGCGAGACGGGGGGGAGGATTCAAAGAGCAACAGCAGGGAACTGATCCTCTGGCAGATTAAGCATCATCAATCTTTCTCATTTTCTGGAGTTAGAAAATGAAGTCTTAGAAAGTTTGTGCCACATTATTTTTTCCACATGTATTTATGTCATAGAGGTTGGATGTCCCAGAAGGCTCAAATTATCTTGCTTTCTCATGCTTGATGGTTTTCTATGTCAGTTTGATTATCTATCTATCTATCTATCTATCTATCTATCTATCTATCTATCTATCTATATTGCAAACACTGCCACTCTAAAAATACACCTGCACCTAAAGGAGAACTTCATCAGACATATCCCTCATTTTCCCCAGATATCAGGAGCAGAAACTGTCTTTTGGGTTAACAAAGCCAATGGGAGGACTACAATGTTTATGCTTAGCCCTACTAAAATGTAAACTTATAAAAGGATCATTAAAGTGAGAAATACTTCAGCTCTTTATTTTTTAATCCTATAGTAGTCAAATAAGAATATTTCTTACTGCCACAGACTCCCTTATCCTACAGTATCTGTCTATAAAACATTGATCGGTGCCTAGGCCATAGTTCATAATATGAAATACCCAGCCCTCCAACATCCAAATTTATATTTCTCTTCCTTACAGAAGAATCATTATCGTCGTCATCATTGTAGCCATCATCATCATCATCTTTCAGATTGAGTTCTTACTATATGTCAGGCACTAGATTAAATAATTTACCCACATCATTTAATCCTCACAAAAGCTCTATGAGGTAAATTCTATCATTACTTCCATTGTCCAGATGAGGAAATCAAGGCTCAGAGAGGTTAAATAGCTCACTCAAAGTCACACACCTTATGAAAAGCAGAGCTAAATACCAATGCAGTATATGATCCAGAGCTTGTGCTCTTAAACACTAAGATAGAATTAGAGGCTTGAGAAATCATAGTATCTCAAAGGAAGAGGGGAACTTAAAGTTCATCTGTTTCTGATATTCTTAACCTAAGTGGCATATTAAACTCATGTGGGAAACTTTTAAAAACTGGTGTTCTCCTCTCAATTGAATCAAAATCTCAGGTGGTGGGACATGGGTACTAGTATCTAATGAAAGATCCTCAGATGACTCCAATTGAAACTGGGGGTGAGATGTGGTTCCCAAATTTCACCAAAGATGGTGTCATCTGGATTGCTTTTATTTTTAATGTAATAGATGTATGGAGATATAATTCACATATCATATAGTGCATCCATTTAAAGATTTCAATTTGATGGTTTCTAGCATATTCACAGAGTTGTGAAATGATTACCACAATCAATTTAGAACATTTTCATAACCCTCAAAAGAAATCCCTTATCAACTATCAATCATTCCCATTTCCCCCCAATATCTCCTACCCCTGTCTCTATAGATTTGCCTATTTTGGGCATTTCCTAGAAATGGAATCATACAATATGTAGTGTTTGCAACTATTTCACTTAGCATAATGCTTCCAGGGTTCATCAATTTTGTATAATGTACTTCTTTCTTATGACTAATATTCCATTGTATTGATTTATTTATCTTGCATTGCATTTTGAAGATACATATTCCTGAGACCTACTTTATTAGAATCTTCGAGGTGGGGCACAGGTACAATGATCATTCAATTTGAGAATTACTTAATTCATATTCATCCACTTACCACATTTTTGCATCCCCCTCCCTCCAAAATATTTTGCTGAAGAACCTGTTGCTGATTGTTGACTCTTTCATCTTTCAGTACGGTCAGAAAGTTCTTTCTTAGCTTATATCTAAAATCATTCTTCCTTAAAAAATAAATATTTTTTCCTACCAGTTCTGGTTTCCCTTGCAGAACCATACACATATTATACATCATCTCTCATCAGATCTTTCAAGTCAGCTCTGAGGATGATCTTAAGGTATTTTTTCTGCAAGCTAAACACTCCAGATTCTTTTGAATAATTCTAAGATGAGGTGGCTTTGAGTTCAACTTCCTGGTTGCATTCAAGTTGAGCTACAGATCTCTTAACATATAGTGCCAGGAATTGATCATAACATTCTGAATGTGACCCAGACTCATTGATAGACTGAGTGAACCTACCATATGTGACCTGTGTAACATCACATGTTAAGCAACACAGGCTAGTAATAAAATCCATTAAGACGATTCAAATATTTAATAACTCTCAAAGGACAGGGAGAGAAGTATATCTGCCTGCAAAACATACTGCAAATGTTGTTTCCTCATTGGTGTCCTGCACATTGATGATCTCTAATCTCCCCAGAGCTCTCTCCTACTCTTAATTCCCAAGCAAATACTATTTTGATACCCAGCTGTGGGTGCAGGATGGCATGAAGCTTCATTCCTCTCACACCATCCTTTTACTTTTTCTGTTCTCCCTTGACAGAATTTTGTCCCTTTCCAGACCAGCCTTCCATTCCTACCTTTTCCATTTCTCCTCTCTCTCTTCTGTCCCATTTAAGCCCCAGCTAATAAACCTGAAGTTCTTCTTAGAGAACAAGGTGATAGAGATGCTGAAGCAACAAGAACAGAATGCTCCTTAACGAATGAGGAAAGAGGAAGACTATAAATAAATATTGTCTTGTTCTTATCACACAAAAATAGAAAATAGTCTGATGTAAGTTCAAATACACCAGTTCATGTCTATCCTCTCAGAACCTCCTAACTCCCAAAAGTCCTCAGATTGAAGCCAGTATCATGTGCTTCCAATGATGGTCTAAGGATTTTTATCTTCCAGACTCCTTAAAATTGTTTCATTCTCATCTGAAATGGTTCAATTTTGACCTCATTTGAAAACTCTTTTCCTTTGGGATACAAGGTCCATACCTAATGATGAAAGCTACTAACAATAGCATAGAGTGCCTCCAAGACAAATACCAAAAAGACCCCCCTGATGGTGTTATTTAAAAAAAACACCTAAATGAGTCCCCAGAAATTATGCAATGCAGAAGCTTTTAAATTTTGTTTGCTGCAATAAAGAGAAAAGAAGGTGATACACAGTCTTACACAAACTCTCAGCCTACCAGAGAGATGGGGTAGGCTCTTAAAACATAGTGCCATGAATTAACCATAACATTCTGAATATGACCCAGGCTCACTGGTAGGCTGAGTGAAACTTATATGTGACTCGAAAATAAAGGGCTATAACTTCAAGTCCATGTTCAACATCATATGCCAAGCAATACAGGCTAGAGATCTATGAATCATTTATTGTTCACTAGATAAACAATTAATCTGATAATGGGTTGCCACCTGAAAATTCAGAGGGCTTTTCATAATGGTAATTTGCAGTATTTTATAGAGCCTTGGCCTCCTAAACATCCTCTATGTGAGAGGTATCTTTAATTCAATTTAGATAGTTAAGTGTTAGCATTTGGACCTGCAAGTCTTTAATAAAGCATGCTGGATTAGAGTAACTCCTCTGACCATTTTTAAACAACAAGCAGATAATTAATGTGACTCAGATAAGTTCCAAATGACGGCATGATTCGGGGGCAAACAAAACTTTATGAGTTAAGCCAAGAACCCTTGATATGCACAGCAATATTTACCTAGACTTCATGCTGTAGGGGAACTACAGCAGAAAGGTTTTTAGCAGCAAAACAAGGATGCAAAACCAGGTTAAGCACTAGAAACTCCTTGGGGAAGCCCACCATGTTAAACGTTTTACCTGCATTAGCTCATTAGTCCTTATAACAACCTTATTAGGAAGATACATTAGTGTATTTCTCAGTCCTGATTCCGCCACTTATCGTATAAATGTGAGCATATTACTTAACTTTCCTTTGGCTTTGTTTCCTCATATGTAAAGAGAACATCATAATAGCATCTACTTCAGAGGTCATTGCCCAGACTTAATGAATCAGTTTATGGCTATCTTTGGGAACAGCATAATTTCAATTACAGAAAGAAAGAAGGAAGGCAGGGAGGGAGGAGATAGAGAGGGAGGCAGGAAACAAGACAGGCTAGAGTGAGGCTAAAGCCATAATAGGTAAAGAGCAGCTGTCACTCATATTAGGTTGTTTGGTATTATTATTATAATTTGCACAGTGATCTGTTTTTGTGCTTAAACAGAATTATGAAGTGGTCTTTTTTTTTGTCTCACTTCCTCATGATCCCTGAGTAACTGTCTAATGTTATGTTTGGTGGCATCATTTACATCCAACAGGAGGACATCATGGCCTAGCTTTGAGTTCTAGGGCAGCTCCTAGCAACATGGAGTCCTAGTTATATGTATCAGGCCAGTTCCTCGATGTCAAAGGCTGTTCTTCCTTAGATTCATTGGTGTATAAGATGAGAGGAGACACTCAATGGCAAAAAGACTAGTCAGCTAGTCATTATAGTAGAAGTGGGATGCCCTGTCCATGCATCATCTCATTGAATCTCAAAACAACTCCACAAGGAGCCATTATTATCTCTATTTTCTAGATGAAGACCTCAGGCTTAGAAATGCTAAATGAATAGCCCTATGTCACAGGGCTATGTCATAGTTGGTAAGCAGGGGTTCAATCCCTGACCTGCTTGACTTCATCTGATCATGACACTATGGAAATTCTTAAAGCCAGGGGCTGTGGAAGAGAGCTTCCCACCCCATGTGCACACTGGAGTCATCTGGTTAACTTCCTAAAGGATGCACAAGTTCTAGCCTCAGAGATCCTGGTTTGATTGAGCAGACTGGGCCTGAGCATCAGCATGTGTTAAACACATCTCAGGTGGTTCTGATGTGCAACAGATTTGAAGTACAGCACAACAGGAGAAGGGACCTAAACTATCTGGAGTTAACAATGGCAATCAGTAACCTGGCTAATGCCCTGCGGCAGAGTTGGGGAAAAGCTGAAGTGTTATTTTGCAATCTGATAGATTCTCTCATGAGAAAAACAAAAACATGCCAAGTCTTTCCCTCAAGAAGGCAGACTAACATTCAATATCCCCAGTCTCCCTGAGCATCATGGCAGCCAAGAATAGCTCCGCGGACAGACACAGACTTCCTCAATTTCATCGTTAAATGGTAAAACAAATGAGCCGCTTCTAAGAGCTTAAATTCTTGTGAAGAAATGTGCTCAAGTGCAATGGGTCTTTTCTCTTCCTCCTATTCTCTGTGTTCAAACAGAGAGGTATTAAGTAGCTTACCTAATTCTTCCTTCCAAGTAACTAGGAGTAAAAATACACTTTGGGATCTGAATTTCATCCTTAAGTGGCTTAAAACCTTAGCATAACTTCAGAAACCAGTAGGAAAATTTATGGAGGGGGGGGTGGGAAGGGTATACACCAAACCGAATTATAACGAAAGAAAGTGAATGTGGCCATAACTCCATTATTGAAGTCTCTCCAAAATAGATATTTCTCAATTTGAACAATAACGCAGTTTGATAGCCACCAAAGAAATACACCACAAAAACTCATGCAAGAGATGGCAGCATAGGTAAATGCCTGTACTTGCTGCTTCCCACAACCACATCAAAATTACAACTAAAATACAGAGCAGCCATCATCCAGAACCACCAGAGAGCTGGCTGAATGGAAATCCTACAACTAGAGAAATAAAGAAAGCCCACTGAGACTGGTAGGAGGTGTGGAGGCACAGAACCGGCTGGTCAGGCACCCACATGTGCTGCTTTTGTAATTAGGAGGGAGATCGTCTCGGCGCAGGCTGCCTGGAGGAGCAAGGAGTCCCAGCCCCACACCATACCCCCAGCCCAAGGTCCCTGGGCTGGGAAAAGAAGTCGCTATGGGCAGTAAGAACTACGGGCTGTAAAAAACAGTGCAGATTGGGGCTCAGTGCCATAGAGGCTGCTGAGACCCAGCTGTTCCTCTTAAAAGGCCAGCACCGCAAACTGAACTTACCATGTCCTGCTTCCTCTGAGCTCCAGCAACAGGGCGAGGCTCTGGGTAACACAGACACGTACAAGGAGGAACTGGATTGTCTGGCATTGGGGCAGGAACTCGGGAGCAGCTTTCTCCCAGACAGAGGTTCTCGCAGGGATCATTGTTCCTATGCAGGGCTGACCGGCAGCCATTTCTGTTTGCTCCACCCTGGTGATTCCCTAAGACCCTGCCTCATCCAATTTATAACCCCACCCAATCTGCGTGCCTGTCCTTGATCAGGTTAAAATCTCTCAAACAAGCTGCACCTGGGTCAGGAGGCCCAAACCTATCAAAAAATGGCCCAAGACCCGGCACCAGCACTAGCCTGCCTTGCTGTATAGCTGGGCCTCATCTGGGCACTTCGAAATCTGATACAAAGAGGAGGAATCTGCAGATCTCTCTGTAGCTCCTACTGGGTGGCCCCAGACAGTGGCTGGCTTTGCACCTCCCTGGAGACCCAAGAGCCAGTGGTCAGTGTCAGACCATACCAGATTATAACTCTACACATCCATAAGTGACACACTCAAGGGGCAGACTCAGTGAGCACCAAAGCCCCACTGAAGCAAGTCCTGCTCCATAGGGGTGTCTCCTGCACAGCAGCCCTCCCACTGTAGTGGCAGCTGGTCCTCACAGCCAATTGGCCTGGAGGTCAATTCCTCCCAGTAACACCAACAGCAATCAAGTCTCAATACAATAAGACTGTGCTCACAGCCCACAAAGGGGTGCACCTAGAGTACCCAGCTCAGATGATTGGGGAAGCTGAGCCACTGGGCCCTATAGAACACCTACTACACAAGGCCACTCTACCAACTCAAGGAGACATAGCAGCTCTACAGAATACATAGAAACAAACACAGGGAAGCAACCAAAATGCAGATACAAAGAAACATGTCACCAATGAAAGAAATGGAAGATAGCAAACTACTAGATATAGAATTCAAAACCATGGTTATAAGGTTACTCAAGAATCTTCTAGAAACCTCCAAAAAAAAAAAAAAGGAAAAGGACCAGTCAGAAATTAAGCATACACTGACTGAAATAAAGAATAATATACATGGATTCAAGAGTAGAGTAGAGGATTCTGAGAATCAAAGCAATGATTTTAATTATGAGGAAGCAAAAAAACACCCAACCAGAAGAGCAAAAATAAAAAAGAACCCAAAAATATGAAGATGTGTAAGGAGCCTCTGGGACAACTTCAAGCATAACAACATTTGCATTATGGAGGTGCCAGAAGAAGAGAGCAAGATATTGAAAACCTATTTAAAGAAATAATGACAGAAAATTTCCCCAACCTGGTGAAAGAAATAGACTTACAAGACCAGGAAGCACACAGAGTCCCAAACAAGAGGAATCCAAAAAGGGCCACACCAAGACACATCATAATTAAAATGCCAAGGGCTAAAGACAAAGAGAGAATCTTAAAAGCAGCAAGAGATAAGCAGTTAGCTACCTACAAGGGAATGCCCACATGACTGTCAGCTGATTTCTCAACAGAAACTATGCAGGCCAGAAGGGAGTGGCAAGAAATATTCAAAGTGATGAATAGCAAGGACCTACAACCAAGATAACTCTACCCAGTAAAGCTATCATTTAGAATTAAAGGTCAGATAAAGCGCCTCACAGACAAGAAAAAGCTAAAGGAATTCACCATCAAAGCAGTATTATATGAAATGTTGAAGGGTATTCTTTAAGAAGAGGAAGAAGAAGAAAAAGAAAAAAGATAAAAAATATGAACACCAATGGCAACAAATACATACCTATCAACAATTGAATCTAAAAATCAAAATAAATGAATAAGAAATCTAATTAACAGAATAAACTAGTGAATAAAATAGAATCAGAGGCATGGAAATGGAACAGACTGACAATTCTCAGAGGGAAGCAGGGGTACAGAAGATATTAAACAAAGACTTTATACACATTACCTATGAACACAGACAACAGGGTGGTGAGTCTGGGGTGGGGTGGGAACCTGGTGGAGGGGGACAATTGGGGGGGAAAAGAGGGACATCTGTAATCATTTCAACAATAAATATTAAAAATATATATCTAAAAAAATAAATAAAAACTCACGCAAGTTGCAAAAACAATAAATGGAATCAAATATTTGTGGGGCTTGAAAAGTTGGGTTAGCCTTTAAATAGCTGGTATGTCTCAGCCACAAACAGGAAGTGAGCAGAGCGTGGGGATGTGATTGGGATTGGGAAGGTCAACACTGGACCTGGACAGGAAGGAACTAAAAATGACCACATCCCTATTGAGCTGATACATGTGTGTCTCTTCCTGGAAAGAAAAAAAAAATTAAAAGCTTTCCATGGAAATTGTCTATTGACTGCCTTTAAACCGAAGCCTTTGTCTTGAAATTATGGCCACCTAACTGATGAGGCAATTACATGGCGCCAGCAGTCGCCAACCTTTTGGACCTCACGGACCACTGGTTGGCGACCGCTGGCATAGACCATGTTTCTCAATGTCAGACACTACTGCTGATGGCACGTGAGAAATGTTTAGGGGATTCACGTATGGATTTTTAAATTTTGAGTAGTTTTATGTTATTGAAATGTGCCTCAGAAAAATATACACTCAGTAACACTGGAAAATACTGTTTCTTAAAATCAGGCTAGAGTAGATATTTAAATAAAGTTGGTAAGTATCTGATAAAAGACTCAAAAAGCATGATACCAGTTTGGGAAACACTAGTGTAGGAGTTAACAGAATAGGTGGTTTAAGCTCCGGCTCCACTTTTTACCGGCTGAGTGACTCTGGACAAGTCCCTTAACCTCTCTGAGCTCCAGTTTCCTTATGTGTAGTGTAAGGTAGCCTGTTGAGCTCTTGGAAGCCAGAGAGAATTGAAATTACTGAATTTGCCAAAGGAGCTGCGAAGATGCTCCTGCAGGACCAAATTTCTGAGGTCAAATTGGTTTTATTTATAAAATATTAAGGAGATATAATGTTAAGTGAAAGCACATTCACAAAAGTTAGTTGATCAGTTTGTGGTCACTTATCATTAAGAAGCCAGAAGACTTTAATATTGCCTCATCAGTAGGGGATCCAGTGGGAGGATACATATTCTTTGCATCTTTTATATTCTGTCCCTCTCCTCTACATCATGAAATAATCCTCATGATGGGGGTGGGACCATGGTTACAGGTAAACATATATTAGTCCCAAAACAAGACAATTGAGACCAGCAGAGTAGTTAAGGACATGGGCTATGGAAACTAAGATTTGGATTTGGATCTCCATTTCTCACTTAGCAATTGTTGTGCTATAGGAAACTGAAATAGCTCTAGGAAGCCTCAATAGTCCCATCTGTAAAAGGTAGATGGTTATTGCTACCTCATAATACATTCCTTTCTAAACTGCGAGTGGTGACCATGTATTTTTGGTCATCACGGTAGGACCTCAGTAAGTTTTCTGAATGAACAAATGTATGAATGAGAGGCTGTGGGGAGAATATTAAGTAATGTCTGGTATATTGCTCTCAATACATGGCAATAGTAGTGGGTGGATATTTCTCATGGATATGTTTTGGTGACTCCTAACCCATGACCTTCGGGGGCAAAGCACATGCATATGCTAAACACAAGTCATCACTGTATTATATTTTCACCCCCCACCATGGTGATTGGCTTGGAGATGAGCCGATGACCCTGTCAGAGCAGTGAGTCTTTGGCGAGGAGTCCTGGAAAGAGGCCATTGGTTTTTCCTTCTGGGAAGTGAACCAGAGAGAATGTAGGATTTGGGGCTGCTGTGGCCATTCTATGTGTATATGTAGCCCAACAAAGAAGCCAGCACCAAGGGAAATGGAGAGGGAGAAACGGGGACCTGGTAACATGATTTGTCCTGCATCAAGCAATAGGTAAAGTCATATCCACCCTGGTCTACTTGATGACCTCAACTTTATCGAAAGCTTCTTGTTTGTTTTACTGCTTACAGCAATTTGAGTTATGCCAGTGCAGCAAAAAAGTATTCAGATATAGCAAAACTATTATCATCATTATAAATAAAATAACAAATTAGGAACAAATGTCTGCAGTTCAACAACTTAACATTTTTAGTTTTGCTTGGGCAAGATTTGAAGAACTTAGCTTCAAGTTTTTCCTGTCAAAGACGAAACACAGCCAATTCCTTCTTGAGTGGATTATACTGATTCTTTCCTGATGTCCTGAGAGGTGGGGATCTTCCTGGCATGAATATTTACAAAGGGAAGTGCACACAGTATGTTTTTCTTTTAAATCCCTTAAAACATCCTGCCTACCTGGCAGAAACAGTTCAATCACCTCTTTCGCTGGCAGTGATTGCTTTCAATTCCCCACTATAATTTTCTCCTTCTCAATTGATCTGTGTGATACCACCTCCCCAAATCACAGACAAATTACTTCTGAAAGTAACATCTGGGCCCACAATTAAATTCTTTCACACATCAGAGACTGCTTATTACTGGACACTGGACACATGGTATGATTTCAGAGTTAATCAACCACTACCTTGAAAATGAAGTTTGAGGCATCAAGAGGAAAGACAACTCCAAATTTTCCCCTTTCTCCACTTAAGGGGTCTGGGTACAGATAATGTTCTGTAATCTAGGAACTTGGGAACTATTTTTATAGTTTCCATTTGCATCTCCCAAAAGAATAGCAGTAACTTGCTCAATGGGGCCACAAGAATGGGATACAAATGTCTAATATTATGTTTCTCAGTCTTTTAAAATCACTTCCAACATGACACTTTCAGCTTCCACCCCCACAGGCATATAATGTAGAAAGCACATTAGAACACACGAGAGTGACTTTTCTCCTAAATGTCTTAGATTTCACTCAAGTTTGTAAAGACATAATCACTCACCAGTGCTTAGCAACACATGACTTGGAGCACCATATGCAAACGTGTTATGACCCATGGTTGAGTCATTGGGTCAAATTGAGAACCAAAAGCATCATAGGAGAGTCAAGCCGCCTCTTGCAAATGCACTATCATGTCACCTCCATCCAGTTGCCTCCTTTAGGAGTCATTCCCCTTGCTGAGTAGAGTGATTTTATATAACTAGTGGTGGAATGAGATTAGTATGCCAAGTTCTCTTTGAGGATGTGGCAAAAATGAGTGAGTGGGGAATACAATTAAAAGTGGTGGGATGATGAAGTGACACATACTAGCAAGAACAAATAAACAAGGGATCCTATCCAGAATCTTAGAAGGTTTTAGATTTAGTGGAGACTCCATGGATGCCTGGGATCAGGGCTCTCTTCTCCCCCACTTCACTATAGAAAAACCTGTCTTTGGAGAATTACTATTCTCTTAAAATAAGGCACTTTGGGGAAGGGAGAGAATACCAGTTGAACCACATGTGCCCTATCTGGCCATTATTTATTTTACTGCTCCACTTTAGGGGGACACAAACAAGCAATCCAGGACTGGGAGACCTCATCTTATTTCTCAACTCCCTCCTTTCCATTCCACTCCCCATTGTTGTCAGGGTTTTATTATTTTAAGAATTTAACGTTTGTCCATTTACTTTGGAAAGACTTAGGCAATTGACTTAGCATAATACTTTTATAATTTTATTCACAAAGTGATATGACAATTGAAAATGTTTCAGTTTCCTATGATTGGAATTCCCCCCAAATACTTTTGTTAATAAAATACTAGAGGAATATGCTGCATATAGAGTCACCCTAGGAGTCCTTCTGTGGGCAGTCAACTGGTTAGGAGTCTGTCAGGGACCAATGCCTAGTATACAACAAGCAACAATCTGAAGGTGAAAAGATCTATATTTTATTTATTTTTTAATGTTTTTATTGATTTTTAGAGAGAGGGGGATAGAGAGATAGCAAGATGGATGAGAAATAGACATTAATGATCAGCTGCCTTCTGCATGGATCCCCACCAAAGCTTGAGCCCACAACTTGGGATGTGCCCTGATAGGGAATTGAAATGGAGACCTCTTGGTTTGTGGGTCGACACTCAACCACTGAGCCACACCAGCGAGGTTAGACCTATATCTCTATATATAAAAGCCTAAGTGACCGGCCAACTGGCCAACCGACTGACCGGCAGCTATGATGTACAATGACCACCAGGGGGTAGATGCTCAACGCACAGGCATGGAAATGTGGAACAGACTGATTAATCTCAGAGGGAAGGGGGGAGGTGGGAGGGCTGGATTAACCCAAGATCTTATATGAATACTAGAGGCCCGGTGCACGGATTCATGCATTGGTGGGGTCCCTCAGCCTGGCCTGTGGGTATCAGGCTGAAACTGACTCAGTGCACAGATTTGTGCACCAGTGGGGTCCCTTGGCCTGCCCTGCGAAGATCGGGCTGAAACTGGCTCTCCAACATTCCCTGAGGGGTCCTGGATTGCGAGAGGGCACAGGCCAGGCCGAGGGACCCCACTGGGGCATGAATCCATGCACCGGGCCTTTTGTCTATGTATATAAAAGGCTAATATGATAAGTGTTCGACCATCAGACTGGTTGCTATGATTCGCACTGACTACCAGGGGGCAGACACTCAATTCAGGAGCTGCTGTGATGTGCACTGGTCATTAAAAGAGAAAAGGCACCGCGGACCTGGCACCCACAAAGCAACACTCCGCTTCCCCCAAGTGGGACACAGGCCCGCCACCACCCTGGAGCACCACCCCACCAAATCACAGCTGATGCTGCTGAGACCCCATGGTGCAAAATGCGGCCCACAGCCCAGCCCAGAATCGGTGGCTGTGGGTGCTGGTTAATGATGTCACATAGCAACGCCCGGCTTCCTATCCCTAGCAACTAGCCTCCTTGGAGTTTCTTTAGCCAAGGAACACAACTTGTTTTATAGCCAGGTGGAAACATTTTAGAATTTAACCAAATGTCTGTGAAGCATTTTCCTGTGCCTCATCTCATTTGATCCTCACAGAAGTCCTAGTGTAGGTAGACAGAAGACTCAGTGGAATCCTATTTTCTTTTCATTAGCCAGAAAATGGAGATTTAGAAAGCTTAGAAACTTGACCCGGCTGAAAAGAAGTAAGAAATGGTGGGCCATGAAAATGACTTCAGGTTTTCTCACTGTGCAGAATATAGTCACTGCTGCAGTTAAATATTTTACCCTTTGTTCTCCCTGCATGATCTACAATAATAATCTGCTTCGTGTTGATATTTACTGCTGCATTGCTGACAATTACCTGAAAGAAAAGTTGGGGTGCTTCACTGGGCTGGAAAAATTTTAACTACCGTGGAAAGCAGGTCTAATTAAGCAAGTTTATTCTATGTATATAAAAGGCTAAGTTGACTCATGCATGCACCATACGTATAAAGCTCTCGCTGGCGCCAATCACACATGTGTGTTTCCATCTGTCATTGTTGATCATGAATTTGGTTGACACTTCTATTATAGAAAAAGGGCAAATAGTGATATTAAAATATTTCTTCTAATTAATTTCCTTTCAATGTGCATGAATCCATGCACTGGGCCTCTAGTTTTAAATAAAATAATTTAGGGAATTATTTTTCCATGTCCTGGTTAAAGCTTTGATATTAATACTGTGCAAACTATATAATATATATTCAACCAACATTTGTCTATTGGCTGTTCATAGAATAATCCAAGACTCTTGAGGGAAATTCAAAAGAAATGGAAAGCATAGCTCATTTCCTCAAAAAATGTTTAGTCTAACTGGAGAGAAGAGACAGGAGACAGCACTCATTAGGCAGGTGAGTTTCAAAGCAAGCTGATTAGACTTACATAGCAATTAGGTGAAAGAGACAAGTCAGAAAAGGGAGACAGTGCCTACTGGAAGGAAAGCATGCAGGAATTTGAAAGAAACAAAGGATGACTACCAATGAACCTTCAAGTCAAAAATGAACTTGAATAAATATCATAATCAAGTAACACTTTTTCCCCCAAGATTTTTTTATTGATTTTGAGAGAGAGAGGAAGGGAGAGGGAGAGAGAAGAAAGGAGAGGGAGAGAGGGTAGCCAATTGATAAGAGCGAAACATCAATTGGCTGCCCTGGCATGCTGCCTACCTGGGATCAAGCCCGAAACCTGGTGATGTGCCCTGACCTGGAATCCAACCAGCAACCTTTCAGTGCACCAGATGCCACCCAACCAACTGAGCCACACTGGCCAGGGCTCAAGTATGCTTTTTAAAGCACTCATTGGTCTCTGACCTGTCCAATGGGTCCTGGGGGTTGTGGGGAGTCAGAGAAGGGCCGTTTTGCCCATTTTACAGAAATGACTGGAAAATCAATTGATTTCTGCCAAGTCTCATCCCAAAAGAAACATATTCCCTAGAGCTCAGATGTTCTGTGATTTCCTCTTATGCCAACAGTTTAAACACATAGAAGGAAATGGGCCTCTTTTCATGCCTCTGGGCAGAACACATGCTGAGAACTGGTAAATGCTGGAAATTAAAGCTATCATGTTTAATGAAAAATCATAGCTCATTTCAATGAGCACTTCTAATTATTATTATACTAGAGGCCCAATGCACAAAATTTGTGCAAGGGGCTCGGCCCTCGCAGCCACGGCTGCCTAGGGCCCTCACAGCCCCAGCTTCATCTGGGAGGTGGTCTGGACAGTCGTCCGGAAGGTCATCCGGATGGTCATTCTGTTGTTCAGTCTAATTAGCATATTAGCTCTTTATATATAAGATTGATTTTACAAATGAGAAAAATGAGGCTCAGAGATTGAGTCATTTGTCTAATATGGTATAGCAGGAGCTCAAACCCAGGGTAATCTAGTTCCAAAGTCTAAGTTCTTAATCACTCTATCAGTCTCTCCGAGTGAAGCTGAGACTAGAAATACCAGCATCACCCAGGAATGCAAAGTCCCAGGCCCACCCCGAACATGGAATCAGAAACTCTGGGGGTGGGGCCCAGCAGTCTGTGTTTAAAAAACTACTGGAGAACTACTGCCTATACCATTTCCCTGACTTGAGCTTTTGAATATCTCTGAATAGCAGATGAGTCTGCACCTGCCAACCAGTCTATAAATGGAGCTGACTTGGGAATGAAGGCAAAGGCTGAACACAGGGACCAACTCCTGGGATGACACATTCCAGGGGTTACAAGCGCAGCTCTGCTATCAACCAGCATTGTGACCTTGGACAAGTCCTTCAACCTCTCTGAGTCCTACTTTCCTCATGTGCTCCAGAAGGCTGCTGGGATACATGATTTGCATTGTCCCTTCCTGCTCTAAAACCCCGTGTCTCTAAGGTAAGCAGTGCAGGGCCAGGGCAGAGTTAGGTGCTATGTTGAGCAGCAGACTAAGAAGCTTGGAAGAGAAGATGACTCAAGGCTTACAGTTATTCAGGAAGATTTATTATTGAAGGAGCTGGGGGCTGAAGCTAGGGTGAATTCAGACAGGAGGAGGAGCGGGGAAGACCGTGCATTCCAGATGTGGGAGCCAGAGATCAGGGGCAGGGGTTAGGCGAGCCAGATGTGCTTGTGAGATCAACCTGAGCAGATGGGTTTGAGTACTATAGAGACTAGAGAGAGCTTTCGCCTCGACTGGGAAGCGGAGCCATGGAATGCACTGACTAGTGGTTTTCCTTTAACTTGTGCAATGGTCTCAACCAGCGGCAATTTCTGGTTGTTACAATTGAGTGAGTCTCGGGGGTGGGAATGCTACCAGAGTCTAGTAGGGAAAGCCTAGGGATTTGGGGATGCTCCTACAATTTGTAGGACACCCCACCCCCACACTCAGGATTCAATGGCCCAAGATGTCCACAGTGGCTAGGTTGGAAATCCCTCAGCCCACAGAAGAGCCCTAGCCTGATACCTAATAACCAGTTTATTAGATAACTGGAAGCAACAGAGGAATTACTACTAGGTCCTATAGGGTTCTAAGTACTTCCCAGGCCTATTCTCACAGCAGCCCTCTGTGCTTATTTTTTATAAAACAGACTTGATTTTTTAGAGCAGATTTAGGTTCACAACAAAATTGAATATAGTTTTCTGCCCAGCTGGTGTAGCTCAGTGGTTGAGCATTGACTTATGAACCAGGAGGTCATGGTTCGATTCTGGTCAGGGCACATGCCGAGGTTTCGGGCTCAATCCCGTGTGGGGCGTGCAGGAGGCAGCCAATCAATGATTCTCTCTCATCATTGATGTTTCTATTTTTTTCTCTCTCTCTCTCCATTCCTCTCTGAAATCAATAAAAATATAGTTTTAAAAAATAAATAAATAAAATAGAGTTTTCCCACATACCCCCGACCTCATACACACATAGCCTCCCCCATTACCTGGGCTCATTTTTAGGAGCTGCTTTTGATCTGTAAGAAACAGAGGCTCACAGAACCTCTCACACTGAGCTCGCCAGTGCAGTGCTGGCTTTGGGACTGGGATCCATGGAGTCAGAAAGCCAAGGCTCTTGTGTGCTACCTAGTTCTTTCCACGGCCCCGCTGCCTTCCCCATTGAGATAACAAGTTAGCTCTGTTGTAAGCACACAAGGCAGAAAGGGACAGGCCAAGTCTGTTCCTGAGGACCCAGGGCCCCTTCATTCAGAGCCCCCCAGACTCTCACTATTATTTTATAGGACAAATCAGGAGGCTAAGGCAGCAGAAACAGACCACAAAATGACTACGGGGTGCGGAGAGTCTACATAAAATTATTGTTCTCCAGGCATCTAAATGCCTCTGCAGCCTTTTCCCATTCTTTCCAGAGGAGTCCTGGGTATCAGCTGATAGAGGAGGTGAACCATGAAAAATGCTGGGTTCCACTCAAAGTAATTCCATTAGGGGCAGAAATGGCTTGCTGAAACACGAGGAAGGGAAATCATTTGTAGCATACCAACAGCTGGGCCCAAATGACATCACTCGCCAAAATCAAAGGAAATGAGCTAATCAGATATGCATAAAAGCCCTTTTTGTTTGCTTGCTTAGAAAGTTACTGTTTGCTTTCAAGCTAGAGGTAAAAAAAAAAATCTCTTTGAAAAATTTTGGCCCTGACATTTTGCTTCTTTAAATTGTTTTCATTTATCGGAACAGACGTGCAAATAAAATGCTTGAAATGTTCTCAGGTCACTGCATACTAGGAGGTACCACAGGAATGTTATTTTTCCAGGTTCCTGCCAGACATTGGATGGGCCTTAGTCCCATGCTCTCATCCTCAATGGGAATAAGAAAGGGGACAATAGTTATCCTTTGGTCTTTGAATTGGACACATGCTCCCCCACGTAGATTCCATCCATCAAGCTCCTAAAGTAAGCATTATCTCCTCAAATGAGGAAACGGAGGCTTGGAGAAGTTACATAGGTGACAGCTCTAGAAAGAGGCAGAGCCAGGATGCAAAATCAGGTTTGATTGATTCTAAAAATCCCATTCTCAGTCACCTACATAACACTCAACCAATGTTATTTATTCTGAAACCAAATATATATCTTACCCCATGGCTTCCATCTTGTTTGAGGCATTTTCCATTTGAAAGCATAGGAGACAACATTGATTAAACTCTTAATATGTGCCAGGCACTGTTCTAAGTACTTTACATGAATTAACTCATTTAGTCATCACAACCACTTCAGGAGGTGAACTCCATTACTGTCCCCATTTTAGATATGGGGACACTCATGCACAGGGAGGTTACGTGAACTTGTCCAAGGACACAAAGCGAGTGGTTGGCAGGGCCAGGAGTCAAGTCAGGTGGGCGGGGTATGGAGAGACCACGCTCTGCAACCACTGAGCCACATTATGTAATTAGAATTAACAATGAGGCTTTGGCTGAAAATCTGCCCTGGAAAACATTGATTAAATAAAATATTTAGTGATAGAATGGGCTGATACTCAAGAAGGCACCGTCTTTTGGAAGAAGCCAAAAAGCCTATCTGATGTTTATTTAGTTAGATTTATTCTCAGAAAGTTCAGCTGAATTTATTTACATTTCTCTGGAAAAGGAGTTAAATACTCAGGCTGTGTACAATGGTGCTAGAAACCATTTGAGCCATTCACAGTAAAAGTAAAATTTTGAAGAAGAAAAAATGATGCTACTCTATGTGGCCCAGAAACTATATTCAGGGAAGTGTTGAAGTTCTCTCTAAAGCCCAGCACATTCTGACTGAAGATGAGGCTCTTCCCTGTGCTGGAATCACTGTTGATGAAATCATGGTATAAATATGACACCTCAACGGTCCAGGCCCTGGACAGGCCACCTCCCAGAGCTGGTGGAAAGCCTTCACCCATTGTGTCACTGAGCTGGCTCTCACCCAAGGTGATCACAAGTCTGCAGGGAGGCAGGGCCCTAGATGCCCATCACATTCAGGGAGACCCTTCAGCTTGGTACATTCTCCCTACAGAAATTATCATTGCTCTGGATTAAAAGAAAGAACAAAAGAAAAGACTACATGCAGATGTCTGGGTGTTCAAACTTTCAACCTTTAGGCAACCAAGTCCCTGGCTAGCATGGTGGATGGAGAAAGAATTCTGGTCTTTCTGATGGCCTGAGGGACTAATTTTATCCCCCTCTATATTAATATTCAGCACATATTACATTAATAGACAGCAGTAATGGATTTGTTTGTGCTGTGGGTTGTATCACATAAATGTGTGTATGTGTGTGTGCACGTGTGTGTGGTGGGGAGGTGGGTGTGGTCTCAGGATGCAAAGTCAGCTCCTAGGTAGAGTGTTTTCATCCCACTCTGTGTAGATAACTCTACTGAGGTCTTCAAGCAAGGGCTCCAGTGAAGGCCAAACATAATTCAGCAAACACACATGAACCTGAAAGTAACATGAATTCCTCACTTGCAATTCTCAGCATGAAGGGACTACTTGATACATAGGGCCTCGGCATAGTGGTAAGAGAGGGCGCTGGACCCAGAAAGCCTGGGGGTAAATTCCTCTTACTAGCTGGGTAACTTTGAACAAATTACTTAACGTGTGTATAAAATGATTAACTCAGAATAGAACTCCCTCACAGAATTGGGAGGATTAAAATGAAGGGAAATACAAAAAAGGTCTTAGAACAGTGCATGGCACATGGTAACTGGCCAATAAATCTTAACTCAAGAGCTTTAAACTCTCATTTCCTCTCATTCTCTGCAAGCTGCCCAGCACTGCTACTAAACCTTAGCCCCAAATTCTTCCTCTAGTCCTTTGTCTTTTCCCCCTCTTGCTGCTTCTGTATCTTCAAAAGCTAAAAGAATCATCATAAACAGAAACAGCCAGGGAGAAATTGAGTGAATAAAACCAGAACTCTGGGATTAAGTAGGAAGATGCTTAGGAAAACCTGTATTTTATTCTAATGGACACATAAGGCATTGCTATCATCTCATTATTTTCATCATAGTTGGATGCAAGCTCCAAAGAGCAATTAAGAATAGGTGCTTTGAAATCAAAGTTCTCTGAATCCTTCCTTTGCTGAGACCATATCAAGGTGTAAGAGTTGACAGAATCTCAGTTTCCTTTTGGGTAAAATGTAACTGGTAATGCTGATCTTACTGAATTATGATGAGGTTTAAAGTCATTAATACTATAGTGTGCTGGCCTATAAAAACTGCCCAGTAATGGGGTATTATTCTTATGTTTATCTAGTTCTGCAAAAGTAGGAGGCAGATGGGAAGAGAACTTCAAGATAGAGACTGTCAGACTAGTAGGAAAGGTATTTTCAGCTTTGCCCCTAATATTGCAACCCCTAGAACTTCAATTGTTAGCCTCCTGGTCATTGCTGATTTACCCAGAGTCAGGAAATCCAGCCTCCTTGCAAAGAATCCACCCATTTTCTAGAAGCTGCCTAAGAAAGAGTGAAAAACAAGGCCTAGTTTAACCAGGTTGCCACTCTCTGAGCATAAGTAAAGCCACCCAGAGGGCCTATGAGCAGAGAACGAGGAGGGGGTGTGGGTCCCCAGGCCCCAAGCGGCAGGCCGTCTTCCAGGTTTAATTGCAGTGCATTTCTGAGGTCTGTCGTCATTCACCGAGCCATGATGCAAATGCCTCAGCAATATGGGTGGAGGGAAGTTAGAGTATCTATGAAAGACACACAAAAACATATGCTGACCCCTTCGAACCTATGACCATATTGCAAGTGGAGCCAAACTAAATGAAATCAAGGTCTCTGTCCAGCATTTGAGCGCCAGTGAAAATAGGAACTCGGTGTTTCTCTAAATTCTCAGAGTATATTACCTTAGTCGTAAAATTGGGGACTTTCAAATCTAATTTGTTCAGCGCTAGCGCTGTTGAAGGCTGGGCAGGGTTCCAAAGGAAATCACCTCCACGCAAACAGAGATTAGCAGCTCTCCACTGGAGACATATGGGAATGATTCCCTATAATCTTCAGTAATTGTGGCTGCATTACATTCAAATCCTGTTTTCAATTTTCTTAAACTTCTAGACTGATTGTGTTATTAAATCATGCTGGCTGATGTGTTTAATAAGGACCTATTAAATGTTTATAAAATTAGGGAAATAAATATGGGCTTTTAGCCAGATTGCCCAATGGATCTGGTAACCTATTGTTACAATAACAGCCCTGCTGTTAAAAAACTGGGTCTCCTGACTACATACTCGGGTCCTCACTTTAAAACACCATCCCAACATTTGAGCAGGACTGTTTATTCCAACGCTATATTCGCTAAAGAATTTGCCACCACCCCCGCTTCCACTCTGCAAAGAAAGAAACACATTCAAAGAAGACTAGCTCACTGTAAGATGTCGTGTCTTGGCTGACAAGAAATATCACCGCTGCTTCCAGTGAAGTAGTGATAACACCAATTTTCAGAGAAGACCCAGAGAGACCCGTGTTGTTGTTATTGTTGAAGCCTCCACCTGGCCTAATTTCAAACTGGAAATTGCACAGACATTCTCCCAGGCCTTCAGAGGAAGGCATGATCGGTCTTTAGAGGGGGAAGAAAACTTGGCTAGGATTTACACAGCAAGAAGAGAGAACAAATCCAATCCAGTCTTCAACAGAGGGGCTTCCTTAGGAATGATTTCCTGGTTAAATCTTGGGGATCATGGGTGATTTGATCTGATGGCTCTCGGTGACCTGGCTCGGACTAGTTCAGTCACCTTTGCCCCCTTGGCATTTGAAAGCAAAGACTAGAAAAGCCTACAGAAAAGATTGGGGCACGGATGGCTGCTATCATCTTAGCAGAAGGCTCACTACCTGGGAGAATGGGCTGCCAGGGCAGGGGGATCTGCATCCAGCGCCACAGTCATAAGACTTGACCTGGGAAAAGTATTCCCTTGTCTCTAAAGTGAAGATGTTAACAGAATTCACCTCCAAGGGTTGCTGTAAGGATTTAAGAACTTATAATCCATGTCAACCGTGGCATCTGGCCCTTGGTAAGGGCCCAAAAGTGGTTGCTAAAAAAATGAGAAGTGAAGAAGTAGATAGAGGTCATGGTCCAATCTATGATCTCTTTTAAAGTGCTCAAAATAATTAGGATCCTATGTTAAAAATAAACATTAATACAATATTAACTGTCTGAGTGCACGCCCAAGTATGGCATTACACGCAATATGGCATGACTCTCGTCCAAAGCAATTCCCTAACACAAAACCATAACTCCAGGCCTCCCTGCCAAAACACTCTGGGCCACCTGGTCTTAAACCACAGTTTCCTACACCCTGGACCACAGCTCGAGTAATTCTGTTATCTTCAGGGCAAATGCAAACCCCACTTTCTTGGACAAATTAACCTTCCAGTTTCCCCTAAGGAAAGGGAGGGCAATTAAACAATCTTTCTGGCACTTAAAACAACAACAACAAACCACATCATTATCTTGATATAAACACACCCCCTTAAAGTATTTCTAACAAGTGCATACCAGCTCCCCCCACTCACCCATGGCTGCCACCCCCAATCCAGAACATTGTAAAGTGACGTGGGAGCTGGTCTGATTCACATTAGGGGCTCTGAAAGGTTGGCGCAGAATTGGATATAAGGTTAATATTTGGCAGAACCTTGTAAATGACCCGATTGTTATTTTATATTGCCTACAGCCTCCAAGTCACTGCTGCCGGCCAGAAAGCCCTGAGTGTGGCCTGGGGAGCTCCACCAAGCAGTGTCACCAGCCTGCTCCGTGGAAGGACACGCTTGCTCTGTGTGTGTGTGTGTGTGTGTGTGTGTGTGTGTGTGTTCCACGTGCGCGCATATGTGTGTGTGTGCACCCACACGGCCAAAAATACAGCAGAAATCCAGCCTGGCAATTACCTTTACGAATTTTTTTTGTCTGCCCTCGGGGGACTTTCTCCCAGTTTAATTGTCTAAGGGGATTGTTTCCTTGTGGGATTTTATTTCAAAATGTTCCTGTTAAAATTTCTTTCGTAGGGGGAAGGAAATAGGGAATGGAATATTTTTTTTAATCTCCTTAAATACACAAACCCACAATCACATAAAAATGCATCAAACTGTGTATCCTGAAATTAATAGAGGTGTTTCATGATGCAAAGATTTTTAAATTATTTGTCTAAAGAAATGTTTAGAATTGATTATATTAAAGGTGTATAAATCTTGTGCCTTGGAAATGAATTCAAGCAAGCCAACCGCATTTTAAGTTAAGACAAACAGGGGGAGAGATCATTTGTCTCCAGTTATACATGAAATGGCTTATAATAGTGGATGCCGAGTTCATGAAGTATATGTTCAAACTCCTTTGATATAAATTCCATCATCAGCTCACAAGGAAATTGTATTTATGCATAAGACAGTGCTCTCTAACATGAACTCCTATAAATTACAAGAACGGAAAACCCAAATTTATAAGATGCCATTTCTGGATTTATTTTTAATGCTCTCTCCCGCATATTACCAAACAAATGCCACATTAGCAGAGCACGAAAGGCTTTTTACTGGCATAAGCTATGGCCATGAAATTCTCAGCACAGGCTGGTGGGAGGGGTGAGGCCCAAATGGAGAAGCAAAGAGAAAGTAAGAGAGGAACCGGTGCCCGGAGCGGAGGCCTAAAGGCCTGCGGTTTGCTTTCGCGTGGACAAGCTGGTCACTTTCCTTTGAAGGAAGGCACATGTCTTAATGCATTAATGATAGCAAACACGGGGGATTATTCTTCTTTTTCCTAAAAAATACGAGTTTGTGTTTCCCTTTCCAAAGTCCACACAGTAGATCAGACCCAGTTCTTTGCATCTTTCACTAACTCACTCAATTATTCATGTATTTGTGTATTCATTTATTCATCAAGTCTTTATTGACTGCCATGTGTCAATCATTCGGCTCAGGAACTGAGGACAGAGAATGAAGAACAATACTGCGTGGTAGCTAGAATGTAAGCTCTGAAGTCAGTTTGCCTGAGTTGCACACAGAGAAATAATAACATTAATAGTATTAGCTAACACTTACTGGCTCCTTATTCGGTGCCAAGTTTTTACATGTACTAACTCATTTAATCTCACACCCCCATGAGGTTAGACACTATAATTTACTTTTATTTTAACAACGAGAAGCTAAAGTTAAAAGTAAGTTATCATAGCTGCTAAGGAGAACGACGAGCATTTAAACCCAAGGCTTCAAGACCAGAAGATGTAATCATCATGCTGAACGGGGTGGGGTGCTCCCAATTCAATCAACCAACCAGTCAATCATTAATCTCCCAGCTCTGCCCTTCACTGACAGTGTGACCTTGGACAAGTTAGCGGACCACTCACTCACTCAGTTTTCCCATTTATAAAATGGGGATAATAATAGTGCCTGTTTCATACCATCAAGATGAAGAGTAAAAGAAAAGTTATATCTGTGTGGCACTTAGTCCCTGACACAGGAATGAATGTGCACAGAATTAGCTTTTAATGTTTATTTATTCTCATTTTCATTATCTGATAAATCTCTTCTCTCTCATTACATACAAAGGATGCGTTAAGACACCACGATTTAATTCTCTCACAGAACCTGGTTGAAGAAGGGCCAAATTCAAACATAGTAATCAACAAGCAGAGATACCAAGAAGGTCTTAGATTGTTATGGTTACCTGACTGGTCCAAGCCAAACCACCAGCATAATCTAGTAAAAACTGCTGACATCATTTTGTAGTTCATGGAAAGTTTGGGGGTTGTGATGGGTGGGATCCGTGGCGAGCTCTCTGAGGTTTCTGCCTGCAGCCCAAGTCCCTACCTGTGGCACAATGCCACCTGCCGCCCAGGAGTCAGTCTCTCTTCAGGAAAAGCTTGAGGCAGTGCATCTGAACACTTAAGACCTTTGATTATTTTCTCTTTTTGAAAAATCCAAAGCCCATGAGGGCAGGATGCTAAAATATCAAAATGCACAAGAACACTCAAATGGCAATACTCAATAAGAACCCCTCCTGCCCCAGGTGTGGGCACCAACCCCTTCCATCTCTGTCTTCAGAAGTCAGCTATTATTTTTTCAATGTCTTATCTTCTGTCTCAAGCAAGTCTGGGTCGCAAGCAACAGAAACTGGTGCAGAAAAGGAATTTATCAAAAGAATATAGGGTAGAATGCCAGTGGAACCAAACTCAGAAACTATCCGCCTGGAAGATGACCCCAACCTGACATAGGAAGGTGTGAGCAGCTAGTGCCTCCTCTGGGACTGAGAACTCCATGCCAGACCTTGTGTCTCTGGATCGGGCTGTCTTGGGGACTATCCTTTCTCTACTTTCCTGGAAACTACATTTTGCTCTGCCCACCATCACTACCAAAGAACTTTCCACAGGCCCCGCTTCTTTGTAGCTCTATCTTGGAATATAAAACTGAGGGGGGTCAGGGAGAGGTAGGTGATTGATATATAATTGGCCAAACCTAGGTGCATGCCCTCACTGTCAGTAGACTCTGGACAAAAGTTTCTGGCATTTTCAGATTCTGTAGAAGGAGATAAACTTGGCTTGCCTCCAAATCTCATAAGTTGGGGGGTTTAAAATAGCAGAAAAAAAGGTTTAGCTGCTACCAACCAACAATAGGAACAAAAGTCCACTGCATCTTTCCTGTTGGACAGGTGTGTCTCTGGGAATGATTTTACCTGTCCCTGCTCTGGGACATCTACAATGTTGGGACATATACTGTGTTGGGAGGCAGTTTTGGTTGTCACAAGTGGAAGAGGTGTTACTATCATCCAGTAGTTGGAGGGGCAGGGAAGCTGCTAATACCCTACAACACACAGGACAGATTCCCACAATAAACGATGACGTGGCCCAAATGGTACAGTGCCAAGATGAGGAGACACTATGTGAGTCTGAAAGCGCCATGTGGATGGGGACTCTCTGGTTTTTCTCACCACTGTGCCCTGACAGCCATCAAAGGGTTGTATGTATTGAACAAACAAAAGAAAAAAGGTGTATTCATAAGATGTCCTTGATTGTCCACTAGTTTTAATAGCAAAGGGGCAAACAGATCATTTCTATTTGCTCCTGATGTTTTCCTGGCCACCGTGGCCCCTAACACATGGCTATCCATGAAACAGAAACCTAATACAGTGCATACTTCTCAAATGAATAAATTCGGGGTGAAATCCTGAGTCTAAGCAATGACAACAAAGCTCTCAATGATCGGGGGTTTCATTAATTCTTGAACCTCCTCTCCTCACTCTGTTCCTACCACACTGGCTTCCTTCTTATTCTTCCTACGAGTATGTTAGCCTTGCTCTGCTCTCTCTGTCTGGAATGTTCTTCATCCTCCTCCCTCCCCAGGTACCCACACGGCTCACTCTTTTCTCTCCTGTAGGTCTTTGAGGAGATGGCCTCTTTCCAAGTAAGCTTATTCTGACTGTTCTAAATAAAGGTACATCTGGCACCCCACCCTTAGCATTCCTGGTAACTTTACTCTACTCCTTTAAAAAAAACACAGACCTATAATTTTATATATAACTGATGTATTTACTTTATATAAACTTAATATAAATAAATTATTTACATATATAATTGAGATACAAAAGAACTGTACATATTTAACGTGCAGTTTGATGACTTTGGGGTTGTGCAAACACCCATGACACCATTACCTCCTTGTGTCCCTTTGGTTTTGTGTGTTTGGTTTGTGTGATAAGAACACTCAGCATGAGATCCACCCTCTTGACAAGTTGTGAAGTGCATGATGCCGTATGGCTAACTATGTAGTAAGCAGACCTTTAGAACGAATTCATCTTGCATAATGAGAAACTTACACCCTTTAAACAACTACACTGATCTTTTATCCCCCATGGCACATATCACTTTCAAATAGAGGACAGAATTTATAAATATGTTGTATCTGTTGTATATTGTATGTCTTTCCTCATTAGAGTGGTGCTTTTTGTTTATCTTGCTCATGGTGCCTAGAACATGTGACATGTGCCTAGAATGGTGTCTGACACATATTAATACATGTTCAATAAGCGTTTGTTGAATGAACAAACAATGGAACTAACCCCCCAAGACATGAGCCAGACTGAATGTATAAATAGTACCCCCAACAGATCTTTAAAGTTCGCAGAAAGGCAGATGCATGATAGTGCCACAGATGCATAAGACTTCTGGGTGTTTGGCAGTGTCTGGGGCTGACGCTGGGAGTAGAGCACTGCCCTGCCAAGTGCAGCCTCCTGGGGCCTCGTGCCTATCAGATAGGAGCCCAGGGGATTCCCAAAATAGCCTCTCCTCCTCACAAGTCTAGGAGGGAAATACTAGTATCCAAATTTTACAAATGAGAGAACTGGGGCTCAGGGAGATTAAGTAGCTTTTCTAAGGGTAACAGATCTGGAGATTATGGAGCTGGGATTGCCATCTGGATTTTCCTGGTTCCAAAGCTCATGACCCTGAGACCTACAATGTTGTCAATATGGACAGGAGTGGAAGTCTGGGTCTGGCCTGGTGGGGCAGTTCTCACGGGGCTGGATCTCAGAATCCTGCATCAAGTGGCCACATGGAGGTGAAGAATTTCCAGATTCAAGGGCAAAGGCCTAGTGTCACTGCATGAGAGACCTCTCCAAGCCATTGCTTAATTTTTCTGGCTGCTTCAAAACAATATGATAATGTATTGTGTATATATAACACTTTTATATTAACCATCTGCTTAGAATCTCCCTAAAACCAATGCATTATCTGGACCACAAGATTGGTCATTTGTCTCTATTTTACACATAAGAACACAGAGGTATGGAATGACATAGTGATTTGTGCCAATATGGACAGGGGTGGAAGTCAGTTCTCTTTCTGTTCTTCTACCTGCTGCTTAACATAGTGTAGATAAAGAGCCACACTTATAAACAAACAAGAATATATACAGGTGAGTGCATGTGTCTGCATACATATGCATATGAATATATAAATAGAGGAATGTGTTTATTCATATATGTATATATGTGTATATGTGTATGTGCTTCTATGTGTGTATGTGTATATGTGTGTACACCTGGTTACCTACCTCGGCTCTTAGATTCTCTGCATGCTCCAGACAGACCTGGAATTCAGGTAGTGACAGCAAGGTGCTGGGGAACATCCTGAAGGAGATATGAGTCAGGACATCTGGTCTCTACACTTGACCTTTCCCCTTTCCCTACTTACCAAAAGAGGACTCCGGTGATGTGAGCCCCAAATTAGAATAATTCCCTGATCCTCACTTAAGCCTTTGGGTTTCGGCACATGCTGCCTTCTTCCCACAATTTGTTTGCTTGTTTGTTCTCTCCCTCTGACCAGTTAGTTCCCACTCATCCATCATGTGCTGGCTTGAACCTTTTTTCCTCAGCAGGGTTGTCCTTTCTCACAGAGCCCTGTACTTGCCTCTATGGCATCTAGGACAGCTGTTGGAAACCATCTTTCATCTGTGAGTTGTTTGAGCAAAGCCTCTCTCTCCCTGCTAGACCATAACTTCCAAGGAGACAGGAGTAGGGTGACTGTCCCTGGCTGCCACATGCCCAGGGCCAGGCCCTGGCTCACGGTAGCTTCCCCATCACTCTGTGTCCATTGAATGGATATGGGATGGGAGCTGGGCTTGAGTTCAGCTCCCACTAAGAGGATTTGTGTGAGGAGTAGCACCTTCCAAGATCAGGAAGCCAGCAGTGGTTTCTGTCCACAGCAACATTTTAAGATTAACCATATTTAGGGCATTTTGATTTTTGACTAGCTATTTCAATGCCTGTACTAGATTGAAAAAAAATTTTATCAGTAATGTTTTTGTGAATCTGTGACATAAACATCAGATGACCTGGATTTCTGGATTTCTTCTTTCCACTGTAGCCTTGCGCCTCTCAAATACCCGATCTACATCAGATGTGGCCAACAGCTCTTGGGCTAATTTAAATAATTAAGATTGTTTATGCCAATGAGTTGAGTGAAACTTCACTCTGCAAAGTTTCTTGGGAGTGTCTGTTGGCAAAGCCACTTGAGCTAAGCACACGGGAAACTTAATCTCATGACCTATGATTCCACCCTGTTTTAAAACAAAGTGTTTTCCCAGCTTGGTCACTTTCTTTCTTCATCAATCACACTTCATGCCAAATAACTTTCGGTCCATTTCAAAAGGTAAATCAGTACCACACAGATGCAGACCAACTACCATCAAAGCTATTCTAAATACCCTCAGAACCTCAGTGTTCCATAATGACAGCCTCACTGGGATAAATATACAGCCTCTCAAGGTGACTGCATCGAACATGGTTGTGTTAGTGTGGTTTGTTTTGTAAGGCCATCAAACTGTGTAGTCATAACACAAAATTTCTTAAAGTTAGATGGCTAAGATAAAACCAGTTTTTACATAGCTGTTCTTATAGCATTTGATTTAAGCCTCTTGATCTTATTCATGGGAGATGAGGCAGTAAGCAATGCTATCTATGGATATATTCCTTTATCCCACTGGGCTGTAATGTCAGAAGGATGGAGATCGTGTCTCTCATCTGACTGTTGTGTTCCCAATACTGAACACAGTGCCTGGAGGCAATGCATGATGGTGCCAACACATTCTTATTTGCCCAAGATAATCTCTGTTCACCCTGGATTGTCCTGCTGTAATTCTGAAGAGCATCCCCTTTCATTCTTGGAAATGTCATAGTGTTGGAGATAAAATATGTAGCAATAAGTGTTTTCGGCTGTATCATGGATGAATAGCTAAAGAAATGAGTCACACATCTCTCATCTAAGCTATGTGATGAATTAATAAGTTGGTTCTATGATTTGTAGTGTTTGCTGATTTCTGTGGTGTAAATGCTCCCACTATGGCTGATTCTAAGCTACCATGTTCCATCACTGAAGGTGGGGTTGGGAAGAACTGGCTCCATCACACCATTATTCCAATAACCCTCAGTTGCACATTTCTGAGACACCAGATTGAAAATGGGCATGTGGTTTTTTCCAGGGATGATAATAAACAAAATCCAACAACTGATATAACATAGATTCCAGTCCATCAGAATGGATGCTGGTCTAATCCATGCAGGTAAGAACTGCAATGAGCCGTGCTGCCAACTAGAGCATCCTGGCCCCACAGGATGGAAGCCACCGCCGTGACCTCATCTGCCCTGTGCACTCACTTTCCAAACTCGCTGACTCGGTTTGTTAAAGGCAGGGCAAGGACAATAGCAATATGACTTCCAGGCTTGCAGCAACCTTTTGGTGCTTCCCGGAATTTTGAACAGGAGCAGACTAGACCTCCCCTGTGTGGTGTGCTCTCCACAGCTGTGAGTGGATCACAGAGCATCGCAGAGCCCTGCTGGGAACCCCTGCGGGCCTGCCCTACTGGAGAACACTCCACAGTCCTTTGTTACCTTGATGTGGAGTTGAACTGTAGAGGAGTTAGACAACATAAGCCAGAAGTATTCTCAATCTCCCTTTGATTTAAGTAGGGGAAAATTTTTTTAAGATAAAATAAAACATACTCCCAGGCCATCAGGACCACAGTTCTTGGGAGATGTGGGCAAACTTTCAACTCTGTGAAGAAATAGGTAAGAGCTCAAGCAGATGAACACAGGCAAATTGTTAAAGGAAAATGAGGACAAATCACAACTCTTCCTTGGCATCAGTCTTAGTCCATTTGGGCTGCTATAACAAAACCAGAAAGTGAGTGGCTTATGAACTATAGACATTTATTTCCTACAGTTCCGGAGGAGGTTGGGAAGTCCAAGATCAAGGTGCTGGCAGATTCCACGTCTGGTGGGGTCTCTTTTATAAAAACATTAATCCCATTTATGAGGACTCCACTGCCATGACCTCATCACCTCCTGATATCATCACACTGGGAATTAGGTTTTGATCTATGAATTCTGGGAGGACACAAACTCAGCCTCTAGCAGCACCTCAGAAGGAGGCTGGAAGAAGCTGAGGGAAGCTGCTGTTTTGATGCTGGAATGCATCCCATTTTCTCTGCAGAGAACAAAACCAGCAGGCAACATTCCTGAAGGTTGTCTAACTCCTGGAAGTCAGGGTCTTCATGGGAAGGTGGGGACATGCCTAGCAGACAGAGGAGGGAGACGAAGTTGCTACCAGTTTGGAGAGGAACTCTAACTAAAACTGACAGCCACCAACATTGTAGGATTTGAAGACATTGAGAACTCAATTCCCACATCACACACAAGGGCTGACTGTGGGGTCAAATGGAGCCCATACTTGGAAGGGCCTCACCTTTGGTTTAATGCTCTGCTGTTGCCATTTTGAAATTCTCAATAACTTTCGAACAAGAGACCTGGAATCTTCATTTTGCACTGGGCAGTGAAAACTGGATTGTGGCTTTCCAAGGGCCCATTAAAGAAGTTCAGGTGATAATTTTTCAAATAGTGTATCCTGGAGAGCACCAATGTGTATCATGAGCCACGAAGGGATGGAGGGGGGGCCAACAGAAGTGTGCATTACATTGAACAGGAAGGATCAGAAATTCTTTCATCTGTTAGCAAGAATGCATTTTACCTGAGCAATTAACCCATCATAACTAATCAGAAGGCATAGTTAAAAGAAGGCCATTCTGAGACACAGGATAAGTGAGGACAGCATAAAAGGTGGCTAGTTTTTAGAAGGAAGCCCAGAATTTGCAAATATTATTTCCACTTGGCACATATAATTCCCTGAATTTGCTTTCTTCTCTTTCTCCTTCTTTCCTCCCTTTCCCTCTTTACTCTTTCACATAATTGTTCCATAAACATGTAGAGTAGACAATGGAAAGTATAATAAGAGAGATAATGGTAAAGAACTCTGTGAGTTTGGAAAAGTGAGGCTACTTCCTGCCCAGCTAATGGGAAGATACATTTGGAGAAGTCAGCATTGTAGCTTGTCCTTGGGAGATAGGTAGACTTGGATAAAAGGTGATAGGAAGGTTTTCTAAGGAGAGAGGATGCAGAACAAAGGCCTGAAATGAGAAAGCCCGGGGGTGATGATAGAAAACAATGCATTGCTTTGTTTGGCTGGAGCACAAGGTTCATGATTAGGAGCAGTGGGAGGTAGGGCTTTCATTCCTCTATTCATTCTTTTCCTAAATATTTCAGATGAACAGAAGCTGGTTTAGAGAAGTGGATGCTTAGCCTAGCAACTGGTCCTTATCCACTAGTCTTATTTCTATCCTGCACTGTGACATATAAATTCCAAGTTGGAGAATGTATCAGTTAGGACAGGCTCAGTTATGCTATAGCAATAAGTAAACCTCACATTTCAGTGGCTTATAATCTTAATAAAGGTTGATTTCTTGTTCATGTTTAATGTGGACAACAGATCAGCTGGAGACTCTGCTCCACCTCATGCTGTCTCCAGTCAGGGATTCAGGCTAAAGAAGGAGGTACCATCTGGAGCTTTGCTAGTTGCTATATAGGAGGGGCTAAGAAAGGCAAACATTGGCTCTCAAAGGCTTTTGTCCAAAGGAGGCTCATGACACCTTCATTCACATTTCCTTGGCCAATGCAAGTATTATGATCACAACCAACTTGAAGGAGCCAATGAAGATGCAATCCTACCCTGGACTTAGCCAAATAAATATTGGAAATATTTTATGAATGGCACTAATGAAGACCACAGAGAATCTCTCAAGGTGATTTGTTCCAAGGCACCCAAATGCTTGCTTCTGTCTATGCACAATATGATTGGTAAGCTGTTTGTTTTTGCAGGCCCATATTTTAGTGTTTTAGCAATTTAAATTGAGAGATTTATTTATACACCTGAATAGAAGTGCGTAAAACAACTTTTAAAAAAACTTTTTACCAATTTTTTTTCAAATTCATACCTGGCAACAGTAGGCATTTTCATTATCCAAGTCTTCCTTTATTTCTCACCACTTTACAAGATCTCTACAGCTTAAACCACATAATCAAGTATTACTTATGTGTTACCCCTGAATTTTCTCTAGTTCACGAATGAAACATGCGTCACCACTTTCTCCTCTTTTCCCTAAGACAGACATCACTAATCAATCATGGTCCTCTTTTCCCACAGAACTTAATTTGAATTCTCAATAGAGTGTTCCAACTGATTAAACCTTTAAATAATATAAAACCAATTTATCATCCTCTTATAACATAGGGAGAAATGCTACCTAAACCCACACTATGTTATTATTTTACATATTTATTGATTTGTTGATTCATTCATTTACTCAGCAAGTATTTATTGAGATACAACCATTTGCCAGGTACTATTCTGGGCCCTGGGGATTCTGATGGCCATGATGGCATAGTTTCCCAGTGGAACTAGTGTCCTAATACTGTAAGGTACATCAATGAGTTTGTGTGTACGTGTTTAGGAGGAAGAGACAAAAGTAAACAGCACTGCAAGGAAGAGTAGAAAAATTTAAAGTTGGAGCCAATGGAGTCTAACAAATCAGAGGAGGAGCTGAAAGCCAGAGAGAAAAAAATAAATGTCTCTAGCAACAATAACAAAAGCCACCCTCCTTTACCTAAAAGCTCAAAACAATGAACACTTACTTATATATCTGCTAAGACATGATTGATTATTCTTCTTAGAGGTAACTATTTTTATAGATTCATTCATTCACTTATTCACTTATTTAGTCAATGTTTTTACTGAGCATTTACTATGTATCAGATATTTGATAATTCCACAAGAATTTAACTACAAGATTAATATCCTGCCTTCAAGAAGTGCCCAGGTTGGGGTTTGGGGGACTGGGCAGGGGCAGGGAAAACTGACTGAGAAGCAATAATTACAAGACAGAGTGATTACAGAGGTGATGGAGCCACAGAAGGAATAGTCATCTTTGGCCACACCAGCAAAGCTTTGAAGAAGGCTAGAGGAGTGGAGTTTTCCATGAGGAAGGGAGGCCAATGACATTTAGGGGAGCTAGAGAGGTAGAGCAGGGCAGAAAGTGACTGGAGTGAGCCTGGGGACTTTGACAGGAACCGCCAGCTTCCGGGTGTTGCATGCAAGAAGGTAAGGTTGGGAAGATTTGTAAAGACGTAAGCAAATGAAGTTCTTAGGGTGGAACTTCAAGGGGGAGCGTAGGAGCCTGTGAGGTTCTCCTGACACCAGTGAAATTGATTTCCTGACACCAGTGAAATCAATACCCAGGGTGCCACCCATTCCATCTGCACATAGAATTATCCTGATGCCAGTGGTGCCCCGTCTCCTTTGCTCTGCTCTTGGACTCGGCTTCCTTCCTGCTCTATAGCAAATGAACCTGACCTTTACAAAAGGACAGTATATTCTTTTTAAAAAGAACAAACCCGTGACTGCACTGAAGGGTACTTTCTGGGTCGGTGGTATGAAAAGTCTCATCTTTTCCAACCTGAGCCAGCAGGCCTCCACAACACCAGAACAGCCGTGTCCTCATGGTCATCCACGGTTAGAAGCCCAGAGTCATAAGCATGAGGAGTTGGGCTTGGCCTGAACCCCTAAACTACCTCAAGCTACAACAGGAGCTCATTTCGGGGATGCTGTTTGTAGCATGGGCCCCTTCATTTCCTCCTCTCTTTGGGGACTTCGTCTGTAGGTTCATGTGTGTGCTGCAGCAATGCTACATGCTCACTACATTTCCCCTTCCTTAGCAAGCAAAGACTGCATTCCTCCACTTCCCTGTCTCGCATTGTTTTGTTTGGACCGTCTCATTTAATCCTGGTCAATGGAATGCACATGAAGTAAGGCCCGACCCTTTATCACATCCCTTGTGACCCTCTAGCTCTCGCTTCTGCTCTGGCAGCCCAAAGGCCATGGGGCATTCCTGCATGCATGCGTGAGAAATGCACTCCTGTGGTGTTAAGCCCTGAGATCTGGGGCTTGTCTATTGTGGGAGATAGCACTAATTTCCCTCACTCCACCTGAGGCAAAACCTGATTTCCCCCAGCCAGTACGATGCTATTTCCTCTGGACCCACTGAGACCTGGATCTCATTTCCATGTTCCTCGGCCAGGGAGTCTGATTGGTCTTCATTCGCTGAAGCCAGGGCCGAGAGCCCACTGCAGAAATCAGGTTTCTCCCCCAGGAAGCATGTGGATGGAGCGGGTGAGAGGATCAGTTCTTGGGAAATGGAAGATGCATTCTACAGAAGATGAACCTGACAAACGACTCAGTAGGTATCTCTGCTAAGAATCTTCCCAATCCCAGCTGGTGTGGCTCAGCGGTTGAGCGTCCACCCAGGAACCAAGAGCTCACTGGTTCAATTCTCAGTCATGCCCAGGTTGTGGGCTTGATCCCTAGTGCAGGCTGTGCAAGAGGCTGATCAATGATTTTCCTCTTTCATTGATGTTTCTATCTCTCTACCCTCCTCCCTTCCTCTCTCTCTAAAAATCAATTAAAAAAACATACTTTTTAAAGAATATTCCCAATGTCCTTCCAGGGGCACCAGGAAAGAGACACCCACAGAGAGAGAGCATCTTGGAAGGAAGGGTATAAGCTCTGCTCTGCCAACACTGGGTCTGCAGCTTTCCTGTGAGCACCGAGATGCACGAAGAGTTCAAAGGACCACTCCCTTCCTCAGACCCTTCGCCCGGTCCCCAGACCTCTGTCATGGTTGCTTCCAGCTGTGAAAGGCCAAACTGGGAATCAAACCATGAAGCTGCAAGTCATTTTCCATAAGCCATGGAACAGCTGTCAGATGTTTGTGAATTTGACTCAGTACCACCCAGAAGCTGGATTCTGTGGGCAAAAGGGGACATGCTTCCAAGTCAATGACACAGCTGGCCACGCCCTCTGCTCTTCTGGGAGGAGGGCACCTTCTGAGGGAGACAAAGAACTGGCAGCAGGGTGTCCCTGCACCAGGGAAGAGGAGGCCCCTGTCCATCCTTCGGTGCTATTTTGTAAAAGCCTCCTGCCCGTGGGGCTGTGATGCTTTGTAAGAACAAACAGACATTTGTGGCATCACCGTCTACTGACAGTCTTCCCCACAGGCAGGAGGGTCTGACTCGCACGTGGCTTACTTATGGGCGGAAGATGCCTCCAAACCTTTCAAACCTTCTGGACTCACCTGCCAGCCACAGGGAGAGTATTGGTCGGAGGGGGTGGTATCTTAAAAACGTATGTTTGTTTAATAGGAGGGAGGAGTTGGTGGCTGGCAAGACCAGCAAAGCCCTTGAGTAAATTCATGGTGATTGCAGGAAGGAAGGGGAGGGCAGTTGGGAACCTGAAGCTTTGCTCCAGGGAGGGAGCTGAGCCTCCTCAGAGAGGACGAGGACCAGATGACAGCACAACAGAGTCTGAAGAGGACTGTGGGACTTGGTGGTTGGCCCTACCCCGCTCTTTCTACCTCCCAAAGATCACTGGAATACATCCAGTCTTCATCTCCTTGCCAACTCCTTTGGCCTGGCTATTACAATAGCCTCCCTGCTTGTCTTCTCACTGTCACGCATGTTCACTTCCACCCCATCATCACTAGCAGCCCCGGTGATGTGTTTGGAATTGGAGCAGGAGTCTCCGGTGCCTGACCTCTCCCAAGACTTAGAATGAAACCATCTCCTTAGTGCGGTCATGACTGGGCTGACCCCTGCATGGCTCCTTAGCCTCACCTCCACCCTCTCTCACGGCCTTCAACCTCACCGTCTCCCTCAGTTCCCTGGGGTCAGAGAATGCTACCGGGCTGCCAGGCTGTGCCACAGGCCCTGTGTCACCTCACAGTGGGGTCCTCTTTCCTCCTTAGTGCTTTCCATTAGCTTCAACAGCACCCCCTCAGAGAGGTCTTCCCTGACTACTTATGTAGAAGCCACTTCCCCCTTCCCTCCATCACTGTACTATGCTGCTTCCTTCCTAACACTCACCATGGTCACAGATTCATGCAATTGATTCCCTTTTATCCTCCTGCTAGATTATAAATGCCACAAGGTTAAGGACGATAGTTGTTTTCATTTGCCAACAGACTGACTGCCTGGTACCCAGCATCGATGCTCAAACATATTTTTTACCAAAATAAAGGATCTGGGATTGATGTAGAGTGACAACAACCACAGGGTCCGGAGAGAGGTCCCTGGGTTTAGCTCCTGGCTCTGTCCCTGGCCAGCACTGGGTCTTCGGGGAGGTGACCTCCACTCCAAGCTTCCATTTCCTTCTTCCTCCTGTGGATAAGAATGGCCCTTCCCTCCCACACTTGTTGAGAGGATGACACGGTGCAGGAGAAAGCTCTCAGGGGTGCCTGGCATATAGTAAGAGCCCCGTTGTTATTAATAATATGCACAGTATTGTTTTTGCTCTTATTGTTATTATTTAACTCTACTTAGGCATAACCCCAAATCCTCACTGGAGGAGAGTGGACAGGCCTCCCTCATGTGTGTGTGTGTGTGTGTGTGTGTGTGTGTGTGTGTGTGTTTATCATGGTGCACACAACCTCAGCCTTCCATTCTGTTTGTTTTCCACCAGGCAGCATTTTACAGCAAAGAACGGCTGCTGTTTCTCTAGTGGCAGTCACACACTTAATGCTTCAATTTCCACCTTTTATTTTATATGTAATTTAAAGCCCATGGTGCCTTAATTGTAAAATAGGCCTTATTAAAATAATAGCTTGAAAACCAGTGGGGCTCCCTGTGCCGAGCAATGAGGGTTTTTAGCTTAACGGCTGTTTACTGGGATTTAAAAAGAGACACAACCCAAATAAAGCTGTAAAGACATTTCCAGCGTGAGTGATGGGCCGAGGACCAGCTGATAATTAAGCTCCCCCCGCCCCCACACTTTTGTTTTCCTCTGGTGCTGTCTGGAGCTTTCCTTAGAAATCCAAAGCATACCCTTTGCTGCTTTTATGATTGATGAGGCGGTGAGGATACTTCAGTACGAGGAAGCAAGGCGGTGCTTTGATTAATGATGCTGGTGGGACTCCCAGAAGACCAAAGAGAATAACACTGTTATCAGGAAAGCGGCCGAGGCTGCTGAGAGTGACAGCAGCTTCCCAGCTCCTGGAGCCTAGACCGTGGAGCCATCCATGGGCAGGCAGGATCCCTAATGCAGCCCGAACCCAACCTTTCCTCCCGAGGGGCCAGATGCCAGAGGAGAGGGGGCCAACGGCATTGTTTTCCACAGGATCCACAAAGCACATAATGGGCACCATTAGGCTCCTGGGCATCTCAGAGGATGAAACACACATGAGCTGGTAGGAGTCTCAGGTTCTATCAGACGATCTTTTGCAGACAGGAAGAGGCAGATGAAGGGATTTACAGAATAGGAAAAACTGACTTTACATGAACCTCCACTGAGTCCTCATAATGACACGAGGTGGGTATTACGGGTACTCTTCTTACTTTATGGCTAAGGAAACCTCTGCATGGCACAGGTCCACACAGATCTTGAGCTGTGAGGGAGGACTCAGACCCAAGATGGCCCTGTGTCTAAGCCTATGCTCTTGGCCACTTCACAATCTTGGGTTTCCAAGAAGGGAACCTGGGGGAGTCACGGGAAGACATCCCATCAAGTTTCAGAACGCCTGGGCTTTTGGTCCTGCCTCTGCTGGTCACTGTGTGACCTTGGGTGTGTCCATGTATCCTTGAATAAGAAATCAGATAGATCCTCCCTACCTCACAAAGCTTTTGTGAGGATGAAATAAATTAACCTTTCCATATGCTCTTTCATGGAACTCCAACGGACTCTTCATTACAGCAAAACTTCAAGTGAACCCACATGAAAAAGCATTTACAAAGCAAATCCACATTGAAGACTCGAGCACATGAAGATTCCTGGTTCCAGAGGAATCCAACACAATTTCTCACTCCTAGATGCATGACTTTGGGTGGGTCACATGACCTCTCTGAATCTCCATGTTCTGCCCTGTAAACCCAGATCACACCATCTCTCAGCAATGCTGTGAGAATTCCATGATGTTACACCCACAGGGCCGCTTAACCACGGCCTGGCACATGTGCCCCCGAATGTGAGCTGCTGTTATTATCCCTTTCATCTCTTTCCCTTTGAGCCACGGTCCACTCCTGATTACACAGCCGGGCAGGGCTGTGCCTGCCTTTCTCGCTGTCTGTCTGAACTTCTCCGCATTATAGACTGAAAAAGGAAATGTGAGTCAGAGTGCCCCGAGGCTCCGACACTGTGGTTTTTGAAAGTCAATACGCCTGTCGATAGCAGGCCTCCTGGTCTCTCCCGGGGCCGCCCACGGCCGTGTCTGGGCTCAGCAGGCCCTGCACACAGGAGCTTTGTGGTGTGGGAGGGGCTGCCCGAGGAAAGGCCCTGTGGTTGTCCGGCAAGAGCATCTGCGGCCTCCCTGTGCACAGGGAGTGAGCACAAGGCGGGCCCTGCCGGCCCTGCCAGCCTCCACATCATTCAGTAGCTGCCAACACCACCCATCCTATCTGCATGGTTCGTCACACTTTACAGAGCATTTTCACGTTCCCCATGCTGGGAAGTGAGTGGAAACCAGGAAAAGACGCTCGGTGGTCACTGTGGGTCAGCCTGGGCCAAAGCTGCAAAGCAGAGGGCAGAGAACCGTGGCCACTTTCCCGGAATATGAAGCCAAACAGACCTGGGTTGGAATCGTGATTCTGCCGTGTTTGTAATCTTGGGCAAGTCCCTTAACTTCTCAACTATCTATTCTCCCTGGAAGCAGCAGTTAAGTGTAGTGGTTTAGAAGGCAGCTCTGGGTTCAAATTCAGGGCCTGATACATCCTAACTATGCGTAGATTCCTGGATAATTTACTGATTTCATATTTTGTAAAGAGAGTGAGGATGGGATGATATTAAAATATGCATAAAGTCCTGCGGATGGTAGCAAGCACTACTACCAGTAAATGCAGGTTGTTGTATTGCTCAGGATGGATCAGGCTCTGCTCCAGTGAATAGTAAACCCTGAGGCCTCAGTGTATTCACACAATGAAAGTCTATTTCTTTTCTTTTTCTTTTCTTCTTTTTGTAATATATTTTTATTGATTTCAGAGAGGAAGAGAGAGGGAGTGAGAGGTAGAAACATCAATGGTGAGAGATAATCATTGATCGGCTGCCTCCTACATGTCCCACACTGGGGATCAAGCCCACAACCCAGGCATGTGCTCTTGACCAGAATCGAACCCAGGACCCTTCAGTCCACAGGCAGACGCTCTATCCACTGAGCCAAACCAGACAGGGCTTATGAAAATCTATTTCTCACTCGCACAGGTGGAGGGGTTTCTTCTCTGTCAGCAAACTTAGGATTTGGGGTCTGGCATGCTCTGTCCACCTGTGGCTTTGAAGTTCACCGTGGCAGCAAAGAAGCAGGTGAAGGAAGCACTACAGCTCCTACCTGCCTCGGAATGACCTGGCTCAGCCTTCCCACATATGGTCCTTCAGCCAGAGCCCGTGCCGGCACTCCTATCCCACCCCACAGGAAGCTGCTGTAAATCTGGCTACGTGCCTACATCCCATTGTTGTTGCAAAAAGATTAAATGAGGATGTGAATGGAAGGCTCAGCACAGTTCCCGGCACATGATCAGTGCCGGCTGTGTGCCTGGTGATGGTTATTACTTTGACTCAGTGCCTGTCTGACTTGATCCAATGCAATTCTGACTCAATCAAACCACTGGCTGCTTCCGGCCATGATCCATGGTAGGTTCCGGGTTCCCTTAGTAGCCATGCTTATCTCTCACCTCTATCAATGTGTCCCTACCTTCCTGCATCTCTTTTCGCTCTCTCGGTGCCCCGATGCAGCCCGGGACCCTCAAGTGGATGCCCAGTTTACAATATAAGACACTTCTTACTATGACATTCAGAAAGTAATAGCTTCAATGTGACATGGTAACTTTAGATGCTCAGAGTGCTCTCTTCCTGTATCGATTGTGACACTTTATTGATTCATCCAGGAAGCTTTGTGAGCCAGGCAGTGGACCAGGCATTGATCATTGATGCTCACCATGACCCTGGGACGTCAGTCAGAATTCTCAGCCTTGTTCAGATGAGCAAACTGAAGCTCAGAGAAGCTAGGGTTCTGCCTCAAGCCATGATGCCTCTATAAGAAGAGGAAAGACTCAACTCAGGATGACTCCCTGTCTAGAGCCCTTTCCACTCTCTACAGTTGACGTCTGTGTATTCTTGGAAGTGGTGACACACATTGCAGGCCTTTCCCAAGCCTTGTTTATGCCTCTTTCCTTCAAGGATGTAAACTTTATAAATTTAAAACTAAAACGAAACCCTTGCAGACAAAAATGGTTTAACCTGTTATTTCTGCCTGGGACGTTCTGTGGATGACAGTGCAGTATCTTAGCCCCAAGTCTGCTAACCACCAATAGTGGAGGCCATGCACTCATCCAGCCACCTGGGGCCCATTTTGAAGCAGAGATAGATATTGAGGAGTGTCCCCAAGTCACAGCACATAAGTAATAGACTCCCAATGAAATAAAAAGGCTGATCTTTCCAATCTCAGTCATGATTTCCAAAAAGCAAAAACTCAAATGATCACTGAACTCAAGGAACTTATACTCTGAGTGAGGATCCTGGACTAACACACAGGAAGAAGGCCTTGCGTGGATCCCCTCACATAAACACCATGTTTTATGCTTTGTAGCTCCCATTCACTGATGCTATCTGTGGCAGGTATTTTAGAAATATTATCTTAAATCCTCACAGCCAGCATGTGATGTCAAGATTGTTTATCCCCATTTTCTCATGCAGATGAGGACAATGAGGCTCAGAGAGGACACTGTGGCCCCAGCTACACAGTCACTAATTCCAAAATCTATCACTGTGCACATGACCACACAACAGCAGGATGCCACAGAAGGGACTGGCCTCGAGAGTATCTAAGAGGCAGGTTGCTTTTCTCACAGAGGACCTTGGCATATCAATACGGTATCTTGAAGGCTAATGGAGAGATAGGTGAGGGGAGGCCAGCCAGGCAGAATGGTATTTCTACCAGCGATCTTTCACTTTTATGTTTCCCATACTGGGTTTTCCCATCCACGTTTTGTTTGAAAAAATATATGCTACTCCATATAAGGCAGAGAGAAAGTGAAAAAGAACATTAAAAAGAGAACTAAAAATGATAGTTTGTAGTACTTTGGCCTCAATTTTAGGAACTAGACATTAAGGCCCAGGAGGTGGAAAGATTTGCCTAATTATCAGACGAAGAGTTCTGGGTGACAGATTGTGGTTTGGAGCAGGGCTTGGCCACCCTTTTCTGTAAAGGGCAAGATGGCAGTGTCTGTCACAACTACTCAACTCTTCCCTTATTGTGAGAAGACACATAAACTGACACTCATGGCTGTGTCCCAATAGACTGTATCTACAAAACAGGCTAAGGGCTGGGTTTGGCCCTTGTGTCATACTTGGAGGACCCCTGGTTTAGAGCAAAGGATTCTTGACTATTTATTTGAGCACCCTTTCTACAAAAGCAAATCTTCCTCTTTAATGTTGAGAAAAAGAATGGAAGATCAAGGTTGAAAAATGCATGAGGGTTTTATAAAACAAGGTGTGGGAGAACAATAAAATTGTCATTAGACATGGTAGTATGATGCGGGAGCCGGGAGGGGCGGGGGGAAGAAGGGGAGCACAGCTTCCAGGATGGGGAATAAAAGGGAATCATACAGAAGTGAGTGAAAGAAAGAGCCCTGTCCTAATAATGACATTAATGGGCCATGGACTGAGAAGAAGAACTAAGTCGACTCTCTGCACTCAAGGTCTAAAATAAATTAATATATACTAGTATACAGGGTGGGCAAAAGTAGGTTGACACTCGTTTGCTTGGGAAATAATACAACAATTAATAAATAACAATACAAGAATAAACTATGCTTCAGATACTCACAACTGTCAACCTACTCTTGACCCAAGCTGTATTTTATAACTTGACAGAAGTGATGGTTGTACAACACTGTGAAGGTAGTACATGTCACCGAGTGGAAGCTTTAAAGGGGTTCATTGCATTCTACATAAATTTCATCTCCATTTAAAAATCTGAAAAATAAATTAATAATTAAACAACAAAAAATGGTATGGGTCTATGTAGTGGACCCCTCATCTTGCTTCTGGACCCAGAACAGCTGAAGAGTTCTTTCCCTTGGATGGGTGAGGAAATTGCTGTGCCAGGTGGCAGGGTGGTATGATTTTCAGTTTTTATTTTCCTGATTTGGTGTCAGATAGGTCTGATTTTATTCTTAATTTCTTCAGTCCTCAGTTTCCTCACCTGTAAAATGCAGGTTAGCATTGTACCATTTAGGGCTGACATGTTCATTAAATGAGATTCTGATATAAACACTTAAATCTAGGAATTGTTCAATAAATGTACCTTTTTAGCATCTTTCTTCCTTTCTTTCTTTTGTAGAAATGAGAGTGTAGGAGTTAGCCATCTTAGGGGATAATGGGGAGAAGAGTGCTCCAGTAGAGGGAACAACATGGAAAGTCATGGCGGGTTCCAGGAAGAGAGGAAGCTTATTTGGCTAAAGGTTCAAGTGGAGGGTGATGAAATATAGAAGTCTGGAGAAAAACACACGCTGGATTGGAAAGGAACTGGTAAGCATGGTTTATTGGTTTGGTTGTTAATTAGGGCCATGAGCAAGTTGGCTTATTTTTAATGTGTCAGTGCAACATTCATATGGAAGCAGAGGGAGGAAAGACAGTTAGGAGGGTATAATCTAGGAAAAAGATAAGAGGAGCTGAGCATGAATAATGCAGGGGTAAAGAGGGGTACGAAATGAGGAAGCTGCCTCAGACCTGGTGAAGTCCATCACTGAGATGGAGAATATGAGGAAAAGCAGATTTGTGGGGGAAGATGATGAGTTCACATTAATATCTTGATTTTTAAGAAACCTAAAGCATTCATTCATTCATTCATTCATTCATTCATTCATTCATTCATCATTTACTGACCTCTTCAGATGTTCCAGCCAGTAAAACTATACTAATTTTTGATTGCTGTGTAATAAACTACCCTCTAAACTTAGCAAATTAAAAAAGCAAACATTTATCATCCTGTGGGTCAGGAAGTCAAGGAATTGTCTGGGGTAGTTTGGCCTCACGATCCCTAAAAAAGGTTGCCATTAAGATATGGACTGGGGTTATAGTCATCTGAAGGCTTGATTGGGGCTGGTAGACCTGTTTCCAAGATGATTCATTCACATGGCTATTGGAAAGAGACCTTGGTTCTTTGCCAAGTGGGTTGCTGTTTAGTGCTCTCATGAGGCAACCACTATCTTCTCCCAGAGCAAGTGATGAGAGAGAGACTAGACCCTCAAATAAAATATTGTCTGTCCCACCTTATTCTGTTTGTTAGAAAAAAGTCACTAAGTCAAGGAAGGTATTACATAAGAGTATAAATGTATGACATATTTAAATAAATATATAAATACCAGGAGGTAGGATCCTTAGGTGCCATCTTAAAGGCTACCACAGTGCCTTCACGTGATCTCTGGAAATATAGTGATGAGCTAAAGAGCCATCTAACATGTCTAGTAGAAGAGACAGACATATATAAAATTATGCACATTAAGTATAACAACTAACTAGGATAAGACAATGAAGGAAAAGACACTAAGTTATGAGTGGTATATACCTGGAACACTCTATTCAGGAGGATTAGAAATTAATTTGTGAGGAAATTATACTTTTGTTGAGGCTTAAATAATGAGTAGTGGTTAATGTTAAGTCTAAAAGATGATGATTGCCTCAAACTGCTAAACACAGAGTTACAGGATGACCCAGCAATTCCACTCCTATGTATATACCCAAGAGATGAAAACATAAGCACATACAAGCTTGTATGTGAAGGCTCACAATAGCCTTATACATAATAGCCAAAAAGTGGAAATAACTCAAATGTCCATCAACTGATGCATGGAAAAACAAAATATGGTATATCTATACAATGGAATATTATTTGATAATAAGAACAAAACATTTTACTAATACATAGTAAAATGTGGATGGACCTTGAAAAACTTATAAGAGAATCCAGACACAAAAGACCACATATTGGTTCCATTTGTATGAAATGTTCATGACAGAAGACAGAACAGAGCCACAAAGTAGATTAGTGACTGCCTAAGGCTGGAAGTGGAGGGAGGTTGGGGGAACATGTGAAATGACTATTAATGCATAAGGGGGTTCTTTGGAGGGGGTGACAAAAATGTTTTAAAATACATTGTGGTGATGTTTGCACCACTTTATTAATATGTTAGAAACCACTGAATTATGTACTTTAAATGAGTGAATCAATGGTATGTGAATTATTTCTCAATAAAGATGTTAAAAATAGAAGATGGTAGGAAACACTGCACAGAGGGAACACCTAGAAGTGGCAGAGAATGTGTGTGCGGAGAAAACTCAGTCAATGTGTCTGGAGCATGGAGAGATGAGAAGTGGCATCCGGTGACAAAGGACCAGAACTACAGGCCTTAGAGACCCAAAAAAGGCCACCGGTCTTTATCTTTAGGGCGAAAGGAAGCCACTGAAGGCTTTTAAGCAGGAGTCACATGATCATATTGAAGGTTTTCAAATTTTATATAATAAGTGCTCAATAAGTTAAAGCTAATGTTTCCACCGCAAATAGATTAACGGGGCAGACAGTATTGAAAGCCTTATTTTTCATCCTTTCCCCTGAGGAGTATAGGCCCCAAAGCTTTGGGGTAGTGCTTGAGCCCTTTGTCATTATGAGTGGCCCACTTGCTTTCATCCACTCTCCCATGTCCTAAGTGGCTCCAAATTGCTCAACATGGGGGACAAGCTAGATGTGGCCACCCCCAGGTGCTGACCCCAACTTCCTGTGTTGCAGAATCCTTGGGATTTGGGGCTTCAGCAAGCCCTTGATCCTTCTCCAGATGGCAGCGGGAAGAAATATCTGGTAAAACGTTAATTCCACCTCACTTAATGCGTTTACATAGGTGTGGTGCAGTTGAGGCCTCGGCAGGAAAAGCTGATCCCAAGTTCTGGCACCACGATTAGCTGATTCACAAAAGATGTGAGTCTCCATTTCTTCCCTGCACATCTGTCCTGTCTGCTTTTAATTTGGGAGCCCCAGTTTTAATTTAGCGGCAGGACTGTAAACTCCATTTCTGTGAACACAGAATGACATACTTTGTGGAACGGGGGCCTCTGGCCAAGATTTGACTCTTAAGTAATTGATGGCCAGTGACTAGAGCTGAGAAACGCTCCAATGCGAACACTTTCCATGGCAAAAACCCTGTCATATCAGCTGGATTGCAAGCGAGCCTTCTGGGCCGCTGCCCATCTAAATACAGGCCGTGTCTTTAACTACAGCCTCCGGGGCCCAACGGGACCCTCCAGCCTCGTTCTGAACAGTGAAGCTCTTTGCAATCGATGGCTTCCCTCTGCCCCTCACCCTTGGTCGGAGGCTGTGGCCCAAGGCGCCGATTTCCTCATCTTTGGAAACCAACAGTATCAGGAAGGAGGCTTCAGTGTGAGGGGTTGTTTTGTTCTGGTGAAAAGGACACTCTTTTCATCACATTTGAAAACCAATTTTTAAAAATCTCACTCATATCCAATATTATGTGTGTGTGAGAGAGAAAAAACAGGCCTGGAGTTACATCACTCCTGTGGTTTAAGAAATCCTTTTCACAATCTGTAGACTGTTTTGGGGCTGGGATTTGGGGAGAAGGGGGAAAGGGGCAGAGCAAGGGAGAGAAAGGACACAGAAAGATGAATTTTCCTCCAGGTAAAAGGAATGGAGAAGCAAAGGGAATGAAGAGCCCAAAACTTCTACCCGTTTGGAACCTTCTAGATACTGAGACAGCTGCTATGTCTTCTTTTCTTTATTAATCAATTTTATTTATAATCATTTGTCTTAGATCACCACTAAATGCCTATTGCCTATCATGGTGCCTGGCATTAAGTAGGCTTAAATACATATTTTTTAAATCTATAAATTGGGAAATGAGTAATTTCTGAGTCATTACCATGTGCCCAGCACCATTAGGCCTCACAGGGCCTGGGAAACACAACTAGTGGAACTTAGTGGGCAGTCTAGTGCAGAATAGTAATAAGGGGAACAGGCTTTGTGTTAGCTAGTCCTGGTTCTGGGTTTAAGTCCTGGCTCTGCTACCTACTAGATGTGTGGCCTTGGGGAAAATGATTAAGTTGCCTAATTCTCAGTTTCCACAGATTGAAATGTGAGCAGTAATAGGATCCATCTCATATAGTTGTGGGGAAAATTAACTGAGGTAAAGGGTAGAAGGTGCTTAGAGAAGTGCCTGGAACATAGGAAATACTCGGTAATGGTAGCTATTATTACATAGTTTGGAAATGGCACAAGGCAGCTCATGCACCAGTTCTTGCCATGGCTCTCCGCAAGTGTTCTTGAATCACCACCTTTGTTTCACATCCAGCTGGTTGCCAATTCCCTTCCCGGGCCACAGTGAGGCCAACACTCCTGTTGGTTTTACTTTAAGTGTGAAGAGTCCCATTGTCCTGAAACTAATGAGGGTTTAATGAAAATCATTTCTCCATGGAGGACGGTGGCACTCAGCTCCAGTACAAACAAGAGAACATCTCAGGTGGTTTGCAAAGTATTTTAGCTTTTGCCAAACATGTTTTCTTCTAGTTTTAAATTCCCTGTGTATTTTAAGTGAAATCAAATCCACATGTTCTAGGTCAAGTGACCATTACGGAAGGAAATGGGGAAAGAATATGGGAGAATCCCAGCATCAGCAATTAGAAAGATGGCAACAGCTCAGGGTGGGGAATGAATGTGCGTGTGCACTGACAACGCTGGCTCTGGACTCGGAGGGAGAGAGAAAATTGCTCTCCCACCTACCCACCCATCACTCACTCACTCACTCACTCACTCGGCTGCTCCATGGTTACTGGGCCCTTGTCAATCGCACTGTACTAGGCAGTGTGGGTCAAATATGGACCCTGTCCTACGCAAGTTAGATTAGGGGTCAGCAAACTTTCTTTGTAAAGGCCCGAAAAGTAAATGTTTCTGGCTTTGTGGGATGCTTGGTTTCTGTTGTAATTAGTCAACTCCTGTTGTAGCAAAAAACCACCTATAGATAATGAATGCATAAGCAAAAGGGCAGGTTTGTGTTACAAACAAACAATAAACAAGCAAAATCTGGGACCAGATTTGACCAATGGGCCATAGTTTGTTGATCCCTAGGTTACATCACGCCAGGGAAGACTAAACCACCACAGATAGACACTCAGGGAGTAGGTAAGGGTGCTAATATCCCTGACTACATAGCATATCCAGGGGCCTACAGCTGTGCCTTTCAGAGAGAAGTGGATTCAAGTCCAAGTCCCATCACTGATTAACTGTGTGACTTAAGACAAGTTATTGAATCCCTATAAGCCTAGACTTGCTCATCTGTATAACGGATATAATAACATTACTAATCCTGTGTAATAATATAGTAACATCATTAGTAAAATTATCAATTAATATCACTTAATCTCAGAATTAAATGCAGCACCGTGCCTAAAGATCCATGAGAGGTCTGGCATCTGGCGCACAGCTGGCGTTCTGCGCGGATAAAGCACAGACCATGGAGTCAGGGGTCCTGGGCTTGAGGCCTGTCCTTCACTTTGTTATCTAGAACGGGAGTTAGCAAACTTCCTCTGTAAAGGGCTGGGACCAAATATTTTTGGCTGTGCAGGCCACCTACAGTCTCTGTCACATATTGTTTTTATTTTAATTTTACAAGCCTTTAAAAATGTAAAAATCATTCCATCATTCTTAGCTTGTAAGCAGTACAGACCTGGCTGTGGGCTGTGCTTGGCCTGGGGGCTGCAGTGTGCCGAGCTCCGCCCTGGACCCGAGCTGTCCAATAGCAACAGAGCACGAGACACACACGTGAGACACCTACATAGTTTCAGATTTTCTTATATCCACATTAGGGAAAGTTTTAAAAAAGTGATTTTAATAATATACTTTGTTTAATCTGGTATATTTGATATGTTAGCATTTCAATAGGTAACTGGTATTAAAAATGTATTTATAAGCTATTTTGCATGCTTTTTTTGCTTTTTGCTCTTTGTAATAAGTCTTTGAAATCATGTGTATATATATTTACACTCACAGTCTATCTCAAGTGCTCAAAAGCCACACGTGGCCAGCGGCTGCGGTGTTGGCCAGGCAGCCCTGGACCTCCACAATTCTTTCCAAAATGAACAGAACAATAGCACTTAACTTTGAGAGTCTTTGGGATGATTTAGTAAGACGATGTGTGGAAGGTGCTGAGTGTGCTGCCTGGCACAGACTGATCTTTAAATGTGGGCTACTCATCGCTAATAAGAGTCACTGTGCACTGTGGTACATAATGGTAGTGATCCTTTTGGGGGACAGTCTGTGTCCCTTCCTTCTGGAAAAAAAATCACAATCCTGGGGAGTAGAGGCCTTTCAAAGGACTACCCAGCTTCCCCAAGACCCAGGACACAGGTAAGAGGCGTGGCAATCAAACATGGAGTTGGAGAAATGAGCCACAGCCCACACCCCTCTGGGATACTGTGAGTGTGAGCACTGCCCACTCTTTCTGACACGTGCTCCTAGGCCAGTGGTCCAAGAGAGCCGCCTTGCTCCCTGTAACACATCTCAAGTGGAGTGTTTGCCTGTGTGTATGTCCATCTAACACGTGTACGTGTGTGCATCTAACATGTGATGTGTGTGATGTATGTCCATCTAACACATGTATGTGTATCTACCTAACACATGATGTGCATGATGTGTGTCCACCTAACACATGTATGTGTCTCCAACACATGATATGTGTGGCATGTGCATGTCCATCTAACACGTGATATGTGTGGGATGTGTGTGGGATGTATTTGTCCATCCAACATGTGGGGGAGGTATGTTTTTCCTGTCTATCTTGTACCATTTCTAATTCAAAACCTCAAGGAGAGGTTTGCAGAGGCTTAGGAAGTTTTGCATTTGAGTTGGAGACCCTGGGGCTGCCGTACCATCGTTTGAAAAGCTGGGATTTGCTAAGCATGCTCCTCTGACCTGAGCTCTTGGGTAGTCAAAAGCGGGCAGCCCAGTTTGTGCTTCTCGTGCTAGGAGGTTGCACTGACTCTTAGTGGGAAAGGATCGTCATACACCGAAGAGCAGCCCCGGTTTCCCAGGGCGGCCAAGTTAGGTGGATGGGGAGAATGGTCCTAGACCCTCGCAGCAAAAATTCTTTCTGCTTGAGGTCATCCAGTACAACTTCCTTGAAGAGGTAGTTTTTATATTGAACAACTCCAGGTCAGGGGTCAAACGACATCACCCACTCATGAAACCCAATCCTCTGCAAAAATCTCTCACGTAGCATTTGAAAGAACAGCGTCTTTAGAGTATAATTTTTACTCTGCCACTTACCAGCTGTGTAACCTCTCTGAGCCTTATCTTTAAACGTTGGATTATGGGTAGGACTCAATGAACTGCCATTAGTTATGAGACAGATTTTAATTAGGTCAGAGCTTGGCATACCATAAACACAAAGAAAACGGTCATGAATTATTACTCTCTTTTTTTTGTAGGAGGTAGCTGGCTACTTGGATCAAATCCCTTTCCTTTCTGTCCAATGCTGGGCCTAAATCATGCACCCCACAAGGTTCAAGATGCTGCCATGTGTGGATTCAGGCTCGCTGGCCCGGAGGCATCACATCACACAGGGTGAGTGGAGACACCTAGTCCGAGGGTCCTGGCTGAGAAGCAATGGATGAAACCAAATGCATCCTCTCTGCCACACACCTTTTCCACCCAGAGCTGAGCTCCCGGGTCAGCCAGCAGGTCTGACAGAGGCGGTCACGTGGTGAGCTACCACACTTTGCTATTCTTTCTGGGAAGTCCTGCAGTGCATAAGCAGTATTCGTGCTGATCTCCAGGAAACAAGACAATTTCCAAATCTTTCTGAGACCCTTGGACACTGTTATTGGAAATCAAGCCATTTGGGGAAAGGAAGGTATAATCTGACTTCCTTTGTGACATCCATACATTTGGTCTCATCGTGATGCAAAGGACGTTGGCTGGTTTGTATGAATGCAAATTTTACTTCACCAGTCCTCTCCCTCTGCGTATTGTCACAATTATTATTACCTTCATTACTATTAAAAATGGGGGTCAAGTTAAGTAATAATCATTAACTGACATCTTATTATCTTCCATGCTATATTAAGACTTTATAACGTCAAGCGCATCTATCTTTGAATCAATAGAAAGCCAAACTTTGAATTAACAAACACTCTAAACAGAAGTTGAGGGATGCAATACTATTCTATCTCCCTGTCTACCTCTAAAATTCCCTTTACTTTAATCCAAGGGTCAGCAAGTTTTTTTCTGTAAAAGACCAGCTAGTGATTATTTTAGGCTTGGCGGGCTATCTGGTCTCTGAAGTGACTGCTCCACCTCCTCACTGTGGAGCGGAAGTTCTCATACAGTATATGTAATCAAACAGGTGTGACTGTATTCCAAGAAAGCTTTATTTACAAAAACATGGAGCAAGCTTTGTTGGCATGTGGGGCCATGGTTGCCCTTCTTCTAGTCAAACAAATAAATAAACCAAAAATGAAATCTCCAACAAATTTACTTGCACTATCTCTATATAGGCAAACTCATGATACCAACAATGTGGGAAGAACAGTGATTTTAAAAGATTGAACAGCCCTCCTGTGAATGAGCCACTATTTCTTATTTTTCCAGATAATATAAATATAAGTGGTTCCAGACCCTAATAAATGGGAAAGGCATATAATTGAACTGAAGTTTAAAAAATAGAAAAGTAGTGTTAGTTTAGTTATCCTATTAATTCTTGCAAAACAAATGTACTGGAAACCTATGGCATACCAGGCATCATCAGTGATTAGGCTATAGGAGAGGTTTTGGTTGTGTTTTGTTTTATTTGTTTGTTTTAAGATATTCCTGCCACTCCAAAAAATCAGACTATGAAAAACTTTCCTATCCTGTTTAGGCCAAAAAGAAGAAGAAGAAAAAAAAAGGCAATTCTAATTCTGGCTTTCCATAATGAGAACCCTGAAATATACATGGGAATAATTAAAACCAAAAAATTAAAAATAATAAAAAAGCTGGTCCGATTAGTGTTGTAACTGGGCACTGACACCATATGACATAATTGGCGCTTGCCTCCAAGCTTCATCCGAAGCCAGCATTCTAAAGCCCTTTCGTAACAGCAATGAACATCTGCTTGAAAGAGTGCTGTACACCCAGGCGAGAAGAATAGTACTGAAGGGTGTGTTTCCTTAAAGTGTAATAATATGTTATTAAAGTGTCAAATACCTACATTGCAACAGTAATTATATAAACACAGGCTCGAAAACTATAGGAAAAGAGATACACCAATAAAATAATAATAATAATAATAAAAAACCCAGCTCACATGAGAGGCGGCATTTGGTACTGGGATAAGGGATTATTTTTCCTGGGTTGGAGTTTAACATATTTCAAAGAAATAAAGATGACCCTAGTAGTGTTTTTATTATGATTTCTCCTCCTTCAAGACTTCCTCACTTCAAGCAAGAATTATTTATAAACAAGTGAAAATCATTACTTTGGGATTTTATTCAGCACAACATTATATGAGGGGGAGATAGACTCCTAAGCTGCCTGAATGTCATCATGTGCTTTCTCCACTTTTTCTAAATTGAGCTCATCCATAAATTTTCAGAAATAACATTTTTAAAACCTACCAACCAATATTCCAGGCCATAGAATGCCCTTCTTATTCTAGCACAACTGTTTGAAGTTTTTCCTACTGTCTTCCTAATTGAGAGAGAGAGAGAGAGAGAGAGAGAGAGAGAGAGAGAGAGAGAGAGAGAGAGAAAACAGAAAAATGGTGAGAAAACACTCGGATAACAAGGGACTGGCTTACCCACAACTTCTTCAAAATTGTAATTGTGTGTGGGTTCATGTGGTCTCTAGAGGATGGAGCAAGATGCATTTCATCAATGTGTTGAAGCCCATTCTGAATGAGGTTGATATACTACATGTGTGTGTCCGAGCGTGCCAGGTCAACCTCTGGGCCTGGCTCCCCCTTCAAGGTTAATGAGACAAACTGAACTCTTGGGGAGGGGCCTTCTCTTCAGCACAGTCAACACTGCCAATTTTTAATGCTGAAAAGTTTAGAAGATGTATGTGGGATTCCAGTGCCTAGATTCTCTCAATAGATGGGTTTATCAGCTGAAGTTAAAATGGCAGCTGAAAGTTCCAATTTCCTTCCTTTTTTTTTTTTCTTTTTCTTTTCCAGTGTCCCCTTGTAAGGATTGTTCAAGGATGGTAAGGTATAAACCATAGCAACTAAAAAGAGTTAACTATTGCCCTGGCTGGGTAGCTCAGTTGGTTAGAGCTTTGTTCCAATATTGCACAGTTGTGGGTTCAATCCCCAGTCAGGGCACATACAGGAATCCACCAATGACTGCATCAGTAAGTGGAACCACAAATCAATGTTTCTCTCTCTCTCCCTTCCTCTCTATCTCTCAAATCAATCAATGAAAATAAATAAATGAATAGGTAAATAATTAAAAAGTACAGAGAATTAACTATTAACTATCTCTAAGACAAATACGTTAGGTCTTGGCCAATGCATTACACTTACTAGTGCATACATTCCCAAACTTCAAACATGTTCATCTCGCTTTCACAATGTTTGTCAACTCCGCTTACCACTTGACTATTCGTTAACTTTTTTTTTCTTTAAAATACCTCTTTTTTCCCCCACTTAGATAAAGTTGCATGGAAATAAAAATTTATATGACTGCTATTAACAGAAAACCATTACCACTGGCCATTAAGTAGTTGACCACAAAAATACACACGCAAGAAAAACTAAACCATGCTATTAAAATCTAGCTCAATACCTCTGCCCCTTCAAGGCTCCTTGCCTGAAGTCTGTTCTCTCTTTAAGGAAAGGGTTAAAGAGGTGGTGGAGACAGCAAGCCCCAAAGGAAGACTTGCTTCTCCTAGGAATCAGAACGGGTGACTGAGGACTGAAGGAGGATTAAATTTCTCACTATGTAGGTCAAGACTGTTTCACGTCCATTTCCTACAGTGAACCGCTAAACACTGTCAGAGTACGTCTGTCTGTGACTATCACTGCATCTTATAATCTGGGGAGCCCTGTTGGCAGTATTTGCTTTTAATACCTATGTCGACTTTAGGAAGTGCTCCCACATACACTGTTCTACTTGGTTCTCATGTAGGTAGGACCATAAATGATTACTTTTATTCTACTGAAAGTGTAAAACAAGATGTTTGAAGCTCACATAACAAATCAGTGGCAAAGCTTTCTCTAATACTTGGGATTTTATTTTTATTTAAAAAAACACCTTGAAGATTATTGATACATTCTCTATTACATCTTGTGTAATAAACTTTGAGGCCCCTACCAAGTTTTCGTTTTTTAAAAATTCATCTTTTTTCCGTCAAACCAAAGGTACTTACAAACTAGGTTTACTTATTTATGATTCAACACTCAATATTCTGTGTCCATCGAAGCAAAGGTTATGATGACCCTCCAAATGCTTTCCATATCAGCATTTTACCCAGAAATGAAAATAGCAAAATGAGCAGGTACTAACCCATATGGAGCAGCAGCATTTAGGCTTCTGGACTCCTCCCTGAGCCCAGGGGTTTTCACAGGCAACTTTTACAAAGGGTGGTATCCCTCACCTATGCATCCCAGACAACTAGCTACTGTCACTGAAAAAGGCTGAAATGGATGGGGTCCTTACTACACAGCATATATTACAGGGCAACCGTCTGGTTGCAGAGTAAGAATTTATGAAATTCCCTGAGGTCTCTAAGCTTAGATTCACATTGAGCCTCTCCAGCAATAACAGTTCAACCACTCGGAGCCTTGTTGGCTTTCTTTAGTGGAATGGGTACTGATAGATCACCAATCCAATTTGGTTATCTAGTATTACCGAAACAACTCTGCCAAGTAAAATAGCCAATCCTAGTTCCGATGACGGTAGAATTGGAGTGCTTACAGAGCAGAGGAGATGAACCGTTAACTTGATCAGCTGTATAAACAAAGTTTCTGACCAGTGGAAAATGTTAGCCAAGATCCGAGGCCAGGGAAGGGCTGTAGATGAAAAATCAGAGAGGCTGCTAATGGAATATAACATGTCCCCAGACCCAGAGGGGGAAATAAACAGAAGGCTCCTTCCCACGGCTGGTTTAAGGATCAGTAACGAACTCTGAGCTTGATGTGGCATCAGGCTGAAACACAATGGAGGCGTGCATCGGACGGAGGCATTTTCTCATCTGCCCGTCCTGCTCCTGAAATTGTGTTGTTGATTCTGAGTCTGAGTCATTGTGTTAGAGAGATGTGTTGTTCATTGCTGGAGCCATATCAGATTTAGCAGGGAGAGTACAAAATGTAATAAACATTTTTCCGAATCCTGTTATTTTAGAGATGTTCAAAAACTGGGAACACTGGGGGAGTTCTTACAAAGTTATTCACATTACATACAGCCATCTAATTCAGTTGGAAAATTCTACAAATCTTAATGATTATACACTTTGGAATATGTTTTATTGTTATGAAAAGACCAGGTTTCTTTGACTGTACATACTTAGCTCATCGGTGGGTAATCATAGGAATTTATTAAGAAGTTATTTAGAGACAAGACTGTAAGCTCTTGTTTGTGTCACCAGAATCTCACACGGTACCATCACCATAGACATTTAATGAATTAGTATTTAATTAATGATAAGGTGGATTGCATATTGACTGGCAAATCTTTCCTTAGGCCTCTTGTTAAAGCATCAAATCAAGAGAGGAATTAGACATAAAATAATGGCTTCCTAGTAGGTGCGAGGATTAGTTTGACCAGAAGTTACTACAGGCACTTCCAAGTGTAGCCTATGAATTAGCCCTGGGCCATCAATGGCATACTCCACCTGTATGCCAGCTATTGCCCCAACTCTCTCTCCCCCTCTTTTTCTTCTTTCAAGCATTTTCATGGATTTAAAGTTAATGTAGCTCTTCTATTCCCTACCCACTCTTGCACTTTATTATATAGCTTTAATTAGCTCCTTCTTTAATTTTACTAACTAGATTCTCAACAAAAGATTCTGGAAGCTCACTTAGCAAGAAAGAATCCTTTCCTGCTTCGAAAAAGTGGGGAAGAGGCAAAATTGTGTGTTCTCATGCATACATAATTTTTGTCTTTGCAACACAAGTAAGTATGCCTAATTGCATCATGGGTGGAGGAGGGGGGCGGGTTCTTGGACCCAAAATAACATTGATAGCCATGCAGACTGAAACTTCTCGAAGTCCAAGTTTCATGACAGGCCCACATGTGCAGAGGTCACCACTTCTTGTTTTGATATAGGAAGCAGCAGAGATAGGAGGACCAGTATGAAAAAGGCCCAGAGAACACGCATGGAAATGAGGGTAGCCTCTGTATCAAATATCCCTTTCCGGAATTCCCTAAAATTCCCTTCCATAGGGCAATAAGGAGAGATGCTTTGGGCATCTAATTTCTCATTCTGTGTTTATCTCCTTCGACGTTTGAATGTTTAGCTCATTCACTCTAGCTCACTCTCTAACACTAAAAATACAAGGAACAGAAATTAGTAGGGTAATTGCTATAAGAGATTTAAACGTCATTACTCTTCATTTTCATTTTTTAGCTTAAAATTGCCATTTGCTCTACTATCTTAGAGACTGATGAAACAAAGCAAACTACAACATTACTTTGGCTTCCCCTGACTCTCATTTTCCTTTGACAATAAACCTGGGTGCAACTGAAGCCTGCTGTGATTTCTGCGGGGTATTCACTGTGGCTGGGTGCAAGTGATGCCGAGCTACCTAGACTCAGATCCTTTAAGAACAGTGGTTCTCACCCTGGGGTGGTTTTGTCCCCCAGGGACACTTGGCAATGTCTGGAGACAGTTTTGGTTGTCACAACTGGGGTGCAAAGCTACTTGCATCTAGTGGGTAGAAGTCAAGCATGCTGCTCAACACCCTCCAATGCACAGGCCTGTCCCCCACAGCAGGGAATGATCCTGCCCCCATGTCAACAGCAACACTAGATTGACAAATCCTGCTTTAACAATATTTGCTTCAGGAGCAAATACACTCTCTGGGCACTGGGTGCAGCCATGGATGCTTTGTGTGCAGAAATAGGTTCTAATTAGCAGGTTCTTCTTAAGGTTTACAAATCAATCAAAGTTTATCTCCTCTGCCATTAGTGTATAAAATTTCCACTAGTGGTCACTCCTTTCATATATGAAACCCTTTATAAAATTCCAGTAGTAAGTCATTCATTTATTCCAGTAGTAGGCCATTCATTTATTCACACATAAGGCATTTATTAAGTGCCTACTATGTGCTGGTCATTGTTATCCAGGAAGAGTCACCTATCGTCTTGTGAACTCATTTGCCCCCTAGCCCTTTTACTCAGGAGGCTCATTAACTATCATTAAATCAAATCTGGAGTTAAAACAGCTTAGAGCATCCAGTGTGAGGCCCAGGGGAGAAGCAGTGTGACTGCAAATACATGCATCAAACAGGGACTGTCTGCCCTGTAGGTTAGTACCGTCATTAGTCTTGGGTCAGAAGAATCCTGCCCCGGGCCCTGAGCTGTAAGAGGTGCCTTCCTAAACCTTGATCACAGAGTCGTGGGAATGTGCCCATCTGGAGCCAACCACACCTCCTTCTAGACCCGTGGTTGGCAAACTGTGGCTCTCGAGCCACATGTGGCTCTTTGGCCCCTTGACTGTGGCTCTTCTACAAAATACCATGGCCTGGGTGAGTCTATTTTGAAGAAGTGACGTTAGAAGTTTAAGTTTAAAAAATTTGGCTCTCAAAAGAAATTTCAATCATTGTACTGTTGATATTTGGCTCTGCTGACTAATGAGTTTGCCGACCACTGTTCTAGACCAGAGCACCTTGGAATTTTCTACCCACGTTACTCTGAGCCCACCTTCATAACAGGCTTTTTCTAATCTGTTCTCCTGTGGGAACCTTACACAAGCACCCTCCCCCCCCCCGCCCCCCACACACACACAGTGTGGGGAAGCACCTAGCACCAGGTGTATGAAAATAAGGACAGAACTGGGGACTGGGCATCGTGGGTCACCTCTCCTTGTTTGTCCATGTTCTGATGCTAATTCCAAGGAGTCCAAGAAGTCCAATTTAGGATGTACCATAGGGTGTTATGAAGATCTATTTGTCAACTTAGGAGAAAAGAGTATTTTAATAGTTAACTAAAGATAGAACTTAAATATTGGGACATATGGTACATAGATCTCCATTTTTCACTCTTGCCCTAAGTCAAGGATGGATTAATTTGAGGGGAAAAAGCACTATTTATTTCATCTGTGCAGAACATATCAGGATCCAGGGCCTGCCTCTCCCCAGTGGAGCCACATCTGCTCCAGAAACCTCAGTTTCAGCTACTCTCCAGAATATTGCCAATCTCTTGTGCACTTTATTCTGTGTAGCCCCGGTGATGAGTCAGCCCATCTGAAACAGCACTTTTTGGTGACGGGGCAACAGAGGAACAAATAGAAAATAATTAGTTGGCTGAGTCAGAGCCAACAGAAGGAAAGAACCAGAGGACCGGTAGAAAGTCCTCACCTGGCATCGGAATAGAGAGAGGGGTCCAGAGAAAATATGTTACTCCGGGAAGGGGGCTACTCTGAGCAGCTATGGGACAGATTTGGATGCTTAATGAAAAGGGAGAGGAAGGGGTGCTAGGAGTAGGGCTGAGCCTCCAAAGAAAATAAAAAGGGAAAACACCAGACTACCTTCCTTACCTCCCATTCTGCTCATTGTTTCAGAGGGGCTTCAAAAGAGTTAGAACACTTAACTTCTAGTTCCATTTAGTAGCAATTCTGGCATTGTGTGAGCTCCTTAACATGGCATCTGAGAAATGGGGTCCCCCGTGTCCCAACTCTCTCCTGAGGTCCTGAGAAGGGGGAAGAACCTACAAGGAAGGATGTTTTGCTTGCATCCTATTTGGCAAAAATGCCGAGGACACCTCTCATTTCTTTCCTCTCAAAGGAGGCACCGAGGTAGCTCCAGGGAGAGGGTGCCACATTGTGGTGCCCCCAGATCCTGTCCTCTGTCACTCAGATGAAAGGTGCAGGCCAGGGTGGGAGAGGTGGGGGAAAGAGGGCCTTTGTTTAAAATGAACAAGGACTGAGTCACAGACACTTGGGGACCTCTTCTCTAGGGACTGACGGATGCCCAGAGGCTGGCGATTACGGGAGCCCTCTCTGACCCAGGGACCCTGACAGCGTCCCTCGCTCTGGGCTCCCAGCTTCCAAGGAAGGTCTGAGCCAACTGCACAGCCAGCCAAAGCCAGGCTTGGCTGCCTGTGTGATTAATTGCCTTTGTTTCCTCACAAAGGGAGTGGACCCACTGACAATCACCACAGTAGGAGGGGAGGGGAGTGGCCTCATCTAGGAGGCTCCCCTTCCTCCCACAAGTCCAGGGTGTGCCTGGGAATGGGATTCTGTGCATAGCTAAAAAAAAAAAAAAAAAAAAAAAAAAAAGGTATCTTTCCAAAAGAAAATTATACAGCTCAGAAAGTTAGTCATTAATGTAATGGTCTGAATCTACAATGAGAAAAAAGATGGAAGTTGACATGGTTTTTATCTTTGATACGGCTTCTGAAGTTGAGAAGTAATTACGTATGTTAATATTACATTCATCTGATAGTCAGTGAGGTTTTTTTTATGACTTCCGTAATGAATCTTCCCTTTTTTCCCTATCTGCTCACAGTGCAGGCAAACAGTCCTGTCATTGATCAGGAGTGGTTCCCAAAGGACACAGGAGTCAGAAAGATCTGCGTTTGAAATTAGGCTGATGCCTGACGTTAGGCATTTAGTAAATCAACACCACCAATAATAACTATGTCTGTTGCAGATGTGGCGTTGGACTATATGAAGGTTTCACACACACTATTTCATTGAATCCATGTGAAACTCTATGGGATGGGAACTATCCTTATGTCCATTTTAGAGATGAGGAAACTGAGGCTCTCAGTATAGATGCTGAGGCCCCAGGCCAGGGCTGCTTGTGCCCAGCAGACTGGCCTCTGAGGACACCATTCCCCTCCACCTCTGTGCTGAGGGAGCTGGTGGTAGAGGCGGAGGTGGGATGCGTGAGTGAGGGGGTGGGAATAATAACTTTCACTGCCTCACAAATCAAACTACTTTCCCCGTCACCCACCTTATATCTTAATAGGCTAGGGCTGCCTCATATCCCCAGTTTCTTCCCTCCCTGTAACCCCCCAGGACCAAGTAACGGAAAGCATCAGGAAAGCAATAACAAATCTGTCTCTGCTCTTCGCTCCTCAGCAGAACCCAGCAGTCCCAGAGCGCCGCAGAGAATTACAAAAGCAAGGAGCCGCAGCCACTGCCCTTCGGCTTCAAATACAGACACACTTGAGAAACACCACGCACAAATCACAAAGAGCCAGGCCACGGTCCTCGCTGTCTCAAACCCCGCACACCTGGGGCTCTGAGATGCAGGTTGCATTCCTGGAAGATGTCTGAGTGCCTGCCCTCTGATATTTGACAATAACAATAGAGTTATGAAAATTGGATAAGGTTATGTGTAATCAAATTCTCAGTGCAGGGTCCGGAGGGAGGTGTTTAAGATCATCCACATTATCACCGTCACTGTTATTGGGTTTTGAGGCTGAGGAACATTTAACCAATGGAGAGGAAGAAGATCTTTCAGGGAGATAAAGCAGAGGAAGTAAAGACGTATAAGCATTTGTGAGAGGATGCCTACAGCAAGTGATTCATTCGTTCATTGGACTAATTTACCCTTTCATCTAACAAGTACTTACTGAGCATCTACTATACGCCAGACACTGTGCTAAGCACTAAACAGGAAGATAAAACAATGAAGAGTTCTGCTCTCAAAGAGTCTGTCGTGGCAAGACAGACATTAAATAAAGTCACCTGACAAACTAATATGCGATTATAAATTGTGATTGATAAGTGCTATGAAGGGAAATAACTTGGGTTTATGAGAAAACATCACAAGGGAACAATTTATAATGGGTGGGCGTTTGGGTAAGTCAAGGCTGAGGTTCCTGAGCAGGGGGTTTAGGAGCTGAGATCTGCAGGGAGAGCAGGGGTCAGTGGGGCAATGAACTGGGGAAAGTGCTGGAGGCTTAGAACAACCCGTTGCACAGTTGCTAGGTCAGGACAGCAGGGCCACCGGAGGCTGGGGAGGGAGAGGCCAGACTGGGCTTCACTCTCAGCAAACTAGGCTCAGACACCCATCCAGGCTCAGCATCTTCTCCTCAGCCTTCCCAGTCCAGCTTCTTACCCCCAAAGCACCTGCCTTGTCATACCAAGGCTCTGTGGATTCAGTCTTCTCTCCCATCTTCTATCTCATGGTCTTTCACATACCTAGAGGGCCAGACAGAGCACAAAATCCCTAAGCCAGATGCCGACTTCTCCACTGACTTTGAATGTAAGATCGCAGACTGAACAAGGAAGTGCTACGCAGGGGCAGCTCCCATCAGATTTCTGCAGACCATTCCTAGTTCTCATTGACTCGGCTTGGCACTGGAGACGTTGATCTGCGTTTGGTATTGATCTTTGATTGCCAGCACTGACCAATACTGTCGCCAAGTCTCCTTCCTGGGACTAATGAGCAGGAAGCAGATGTGTCCATGGATAAGGGAGCTAAACTGTGAAAGACATGACCCTATACCGTTCTCAACTGTCCATGCAAAGGCAATAGCAGCTCCCAAATTCTCTATTTATAAATCTGGGTTTTCTTTACAAGCAATTTGAAAACAACCTCTCTCTCTCTCTCTCTCTCTCTCTCTCTCTCTCTCTCTCTCTCTCTCTCTCTCTCAATTTTAAAACCCCCAAACCCTTGCAATCAATGGGTAGAGGATCTGAGGCCTTAGTGACACAGTTGCCTGTAAGCCCACAAGGAAGAAGGAGCTGTAACCAGGGTGGTTGTTCTGCTTTGTAGGGTGTGGAGTGGCTCAGTGGTGGGGGGTGAGGGCTGCTGCAGAGTATGAGAAACCTCCAGGACCCCACACAGCAACAACACAACCTTTCACTTTGGACCACATAAATACATCTGTATTACTTTTTTTTTTTTCAATTGTACAAGAAATGCCTGAATACATCTTTGTCTTAAAAGATTTGGACAATCAGGAGTAGTCAGAGTCAAATGTGGAATTATCTCCTTTCTGCCATCATCCCCAGGCCTACCTGGGGAAGACGGTGCTCAAAGCCTTTTTATGCGTTGTCATACTTCCAGGTTACATAGTCCTGGGTGTCGTAAATAAAAAGGTGCCTTTCCTAGTTAATGTGTCTGGGAGAGTTTACCTGCAAATACATGGAGAGTTATCACGTGCTTTGCAATGGCTGTGCGGAATAGACAGGAACGCCAGAGTGCTGAGACCAGACTTGGGCAGAGACAAGAGCAGAGCCAAGGAAAGGGGGCAGGGCTTTGCCACTGAGTGACAAGAATCCATGCTCTTTATATTTATTTCCATCTTTATCAGACCAAGCAGTATTAGAATAATAATAGGTCCATTTTCATCTGTGAGCCAAGAGCTCCCCATACACTATTGTTTAAACATGATCACCCTACAAGATAGGGATCATTTTTATTCCCATTTCACAGATGGTGAGGTTGAGTAACGTGCTGGAGGTCACACAGTGAGACAGTGACAGAGACATTAATCTCAGGTAAGTCTTCCCAGGTTCCCTGCTCAGCATGCTCCTGACCACCGCACTTTACCCCTGCTCTATACTCCTATCCAGGTCATGAGGGCTGTTTTAAAAAGTGGCTTTTCATTTCGGTGCCCAAAGACTGTTTGGAGCAGGTGAACCGTGTCCGTCAGAAGCCCCAACCTGACTGTTTTATTTCCCGGCCGGCTTGGCCCTGAGTCCTTGGCATTCTGCAAACAGGCGTATTCCCACAGCCGTCCTTGTGGCCCTCTGTCGCTGTGACCCTGCAGAGAGATGCCCAGCCAGCCAGCCAGCTCCAGGCAGGCGGCTCTGTCGCTGGGAAGGGTGATCTGAGACCAGGGGGTGGCGGTCAGCATGCGGATGAGGAGGTAACCCACAGCCAAACACAGTTATTGGGAACTGCCTCATTAGAATACTGTAATTGGTTCCCGCAGGGCATGCGAGGTTAGTGACTCAGAGGAGATGGAGGAGGAGGGTGAGGGGGAGTACACTGCGTGGATTTTGTTTCCTTTTTTTACCTTTTCTCCTCCAGGAGGGACTTCAACCAGCCTGGCTCACAGCGGGGCTGAGGGGTGCCCTCCTGATGGCGAGTGGAATCCTGGTGACTCAGGCTCACCTCTGCACCCTCTGGCCCCTGTGTGAGAGCTCTCTTCTCTCCTCGCCCCTCAGCAGGAGCCTGGGGGGGCTTCTGTAGGCCTCTATTGTCAGGGAAGAAAGCTACAGAGTAGCAAATTTAAAGAAAGGTGTTGGAACTTGATGTGACACCTCTCACAGACTGAGTGTAGCAAATATGATTGTTCTAAGAACCTAACGAAAAGGGCCATGGACGGGCAGGTGTTAGTGAAATTATAAGTCGCCATCTAGATACCAGGTAACATTTTTTCTTTAAAGAAATATGCATATATTTGTACTGATTTCAGAGAGGAAGGGAGAGGGAGAGATAGAAACATCAATGATGAGAGAGAATCTCCTGCATGCTCCCCACTGGGGATCAAACCCCCAACCTGGGCATGTGCCCTGACCGGGAATGGAACCATGATCTCCCGGTTCATAGGTCTACACTCAACCACTGAACCACATGGGCTGGGCCAGATAACATTTCTTTGCCACACATAAAGCTGGACGCTACTGTCGGGGTGGGTCTACCCACTCCTCAGGGTGAAGAAAGAAGGGGAGGTAACTCCCCACACTGAACTGCCTTAGCATTAGTAGGTCAACAACAAAGTATGATCTCTTGACATCAAATTCGGCACTCCCAGTATACCCTACCTGCCTTTCTATAAAACTTGGTTGAGGGCATGATGAATTTTATACTTGGAAGTTAGGAAACTTTGTGGGAGCTGGAAATGTTCTACGTCTTGTTCTGGGTTTTAACCAGTTAACTGCCACGATATTTTGAATTTAATTAAAAAAGGTCCGCCGCTCGCATCTATAGACACTTATGACATACAAATGGTTAAGCACAGAAAATTTTAACAAGCCACACACTTAAAAACTGGTGCATGTTGTACTGCATGTATATCTCAGTTTCAGAAAGTAAAAAATAAATAAATAACTGTTGTAAAAAACATAGGTCCCCAAATTTTTATCTATAGACTACTATTTTCCTGACACTCTCTCTATTCACTGATGGTGGCTACCTCCTCTCTTTCCCTACCTAAACCCCAGGCTTTATTAAGGGCTAAATTAAGACAAGCTTCTTAAAGAAAATCTACCTTGATGACCGAGCCACATTGATCGATGCTTCGCGAACCCCCCGAGGCAGGTCTAGGATTATGGGACCTGAGGCTTATACAAGCTGGGAATCCTGTGTGAGATAAAGAACACAAAACTATGAATACAAAATTAGGTTACAAAAAAGGGACTGGAGGTTTCAAGCCCTTTTTATCCTGTTCCCTCTTTCAGCAGTTTATCAGAAATGTTTATATAAAACTGCTGCCTGTTTGCAACTCCCGCTTCCCCCCTGCACCCACGACTCGCACCAGCTCCCAACCACCCCCAGGACGCATACAGGTCAGGCAAGAGAGAGGAGCGTGCGGAAGCTTGAGCTTTGTCCCATTTCGGTAGGTCGGTTTCAGGTCAGCACATACGTGTGAGCATTTCAGCCCAGACTAGTTTGAGTTGAAACTTGTTTGTTTACATGCACACACGGCCGGCCACCCGAGTTGGACTGTGAAATCCCACAGTGCAAAACCACCTTTTGCCAGCGCTCTCATGTCTTTCACAGGACAGGCTCTCCATACTGTTGAAGTGAGTGTTTGGGGGCGGGGAAGGGACGCCCGGGACAGGTGGGAGTGAAAGCAGAGAATAAGTCATTACTTGGATTAAGTGGATTCTTTCCATGCCCTCACTACCCAGGTCCTAGACTGAGCCAAACATCTTTTAAACATTGGTTTGACTAACAAGTAACCTCAGGCCATTGGAAAAGTAAGAGAGGGTCTGGCACGGCTCAGACAGGTACAGCCATTTCTCTAGACTGACAGGAAGGATTTGACAGAGCGGAGGATGAAGAGGAAATCATGGCAAGAGGGAAGAAGGAAGAGAAAGAGGAAGAAAGAAGACGAGGAAGAGAGGAAGGGGCTTATAGAAACAAAAAAGTAGGAGATTAATGGAAAAAGAATACTTAATAACGCTCTCTTGGGCTCACTGTCGTATTTTTTTTTTTTTTTTGAGGCTGCTGTATTAAATTAAAGTCATACATAGGTTTCAAAGAAAATCACATTTCTGCAGTCTGGCGAGCCCACCTGACAATGCACGCTAACAGAATTGTAAATGTAAAGGGTAATGCTTGTCAGTGCCTGACAGTTCTAAATGGCCTTTTAGTTCAGTACGCGGAGCTGTCATAAAGAAACATAAAAATGCATATGCAGACAGCTGGAACTGCTATGCACATCATTACTGCAAATGGTATAAGTGTCCTGAACAAAAGGCCTCCCCGTTTAAGGACATGCATAAGACATTTCTCTGCCTCCAGCTTTAAAACAAAGTGCTGTCAAGAAAACAAGAGTCCCCGTGCCAGAACTGAGGTTTCTCTGTCAATCAGCGAGGTGCTACATTTGTACATATTTTTCTGACCCTGCATATGAGAAGAGCATTCTTCACAGATGTGTATTTAACTTCTGGCAGACACATCTGTTTCTTCTGCATTTTCACTGTTATTTCTTTATCATTATTCTAACAGACTGCTGTGGAGGGGTGTTTTAATGCGTCCTTATTCACCCTCCCCATCTTTACTCTTTTCCTCCCATTTCCTCTATCTCCTTTTCTTTTTTTCTTTGTAATTCAGGAAGGCCAAAAGAACCCAGCGTAGGCCTGTGGTGATTAAATTGGTGGCGATGGTTTCCTTTCCTTCCCTAAGCGATGATATTACCTGTCCTTGAAGAATGAAAGCTGCTTGAGGGCAAAGGCAATCTTTACCACAGAACCTTTCTGAAACCTAGTTCCATGTCAGAATCACATGAACAACTTGGTAAAATTCTCATTTCCTGTGATCCCCCTAATGATGCTCCGCATCAGAGTCTCTGGGGCATTTGTATTTTTAACAAGCACCCTGGTGGCTATCACATGCTCATTCCTCCGAGCACGCATCAGACCAACATGCACAGGGCACCTACCCTGTGGCAGCCACTGTTCTAAGCACTGGGGACAAACACATGAACAAAAAGACAAATGCCCCAACCTCAAACAGCTTGCATTCTATTTCGTTGAAACAGGCCAATAAACATATAAACAAATACGTAAATACTAGAGGCCCAGTGCACATTCATGCATGGGGGGTGGCGGGGGAAGGGGCGTCCCTCAGCCCAGCCTGCACCCTCTCGCAATCCGGGACTGCTGGCTCCTAAGCGCTTGCCTGCCTGCCTGCCTGATCACCCCTAACCACTTGCCTGCCTACCTAATCACCCCTAACCACTCGCTTGCCTGCCTGATCACCCTAACCACTCCGCCTGCCTGCCTGATCGCTCCTAACCCCTCTGCCTAACTGCCTGATTGCCCCTAACCACCTTTGCCTGACTGCCTGATCACCCCTAACCACTCACCTGCCTGCCTGATCACCCCTAACTGCTCGCCTGCCTGCCTGATTGTCCCTAACCACTCTGCATACCTGCCTGATCACCCCTAACTGCTTGCTTGCCTGCCTGATCACCCCTAACCACCTCTGCCTTGGCCCCCGTCGCCACGGCTACGTCCAGAAGGACGTCTGGAATGACGTCCGGAAGGTCGTTCGGCTGTCTGTCTAATTAGCATATTACACTTTTATTATTATAGATGTTGGGTACAGAGGGTGACAAATATCTGAATAACGTGAAACAGGGCAAGGGAGCAGACACTGGCGTGGACCAGAGTGGAGAGTTGACGTGTGGAGGCCGGGAAGTTCTCTCTGAGGAGCCAACATGATCTGAGACTGGAGTGACGAGGACTCAGCCATGAGAAGATGTAGGGAGGAACATCACCTCATTTATTCTTTCAACAGCATGGAAATTATGATCATGAACTTAGGATTGAAGGAACTGATGCTTAGAAAAATTAATTACTTGCCCCAAATTACACAGCAAGTCGGCAGCCAAACTGAGATTCACACCCCTGTTCCAAGCCAGATGTAGACGAGTCAATTCCAAGTCTCACTCCTGCTTCCACACCTGTCCAAATCCTGACGTTGGAGTCAACCTGAAGTACAATCTTTCCTTCCATCACCTAAGATGCATCCGTCAATGCATCTAGCCAGTGCCTACCCATAAATAGAGGATATTTCAATGACTCCAGGATAAATAGAGGACAATTCCAATACAGGCCTGTATGGAACATTACAACAGTTTCCCTAATAAAGCTCAACTTGAACACCAGTATTTGTGAATTCTTCAGATTTGGACCACAACATCCCATTTGCAATCAGGTGGCATATGTGGCATAGGTTTTAGAAGGCTCTAGGCTTTTTAGGCCAGAGACCATGTTTTACAACTGTACTGTTTCTGGCCTCTTCCTACTGACTTTCTTCAGTCCTTTTCATGAGTTCCTAAGTTTTGACTTGAAGTTGTAAAACCTCCAGTAGAATTTCAAAGAGAGATAAAATAGTGATTTCCCTCTAATGACAACTCTGTTGCTGGAGATAAACCAACCAGAGGACAGGATTTGGAAGAGAAGATAACCAACTGGCCGGAAGTGTGGGCCTTGGAGTCAGAGACCGTCTAGCTATGATAGTGGAAAAACCATGAAGCCTTGGCTCAGTCACCTTAGAAATGGTGATGTTAAGTCCTGGCCAGTATATTCAGTGGTTAGAGTGTCAGCCCACACACTGAAGGGTCACGGGTTCAATTACTGGTCAGGGGCATGTACCTGGGTTGCAGGTTCGATCCATGGTCCTGGTCATGGTGCATACAGAAGGCAACCAATCGATGTGTCTTTCACATCGATGTTTCTCTCTCTCTCTCTTTCCCCCCACTCCCTCCCTCTCTCCCTTCCACTCTCAAAATCAATGGAAAAAATATCCTTGGGTGATGATTAACATAAATAAACAAACAAACAAATAGTGATGATAAAATTTACATGAGAGTTATTGTGAGGATTAAATGAGATGAAGCATGTATGATACTTAATAGAGTGTGATGTATAGGAGACACAATAAATGTTATCAGTTGTTACTACTATAATTGTTATTCTCCATTGCACTGTAGGATAAGAACATTCCTGTCCCCCTTACCTGGAAAGACATAGAAAGTACAACCCCTCCCCCGGCCAACATGCTCAGTTACCTGCCCTCTCTCAGGAAGGCATCGGTTTTTTAGACTACACTTTCTCTTCTGTGTTTTCTTCTCATAGAACTTAGGTCTTGTAGCTAGTATAAAAAATAATGCTCTCCTGCTCCATCTCCTGGGATTTCACTCTTGCTAAAAGCAATTGCTTTTTATTGAATGTACAATTTCATTGCTATGGAAAATAGATTGTGATTAATGAGACCCTGTGACCAAGGTTACTTGGGACAGGCTTGCACTGGTTAGCATGCTGTCCTTCCTGACTTTTCACGGTGCCACAGTTGGCTGCAGCAGGGACTGCATGAACTACTCTGTTAGTGACTTTGGGAGGGGATGTAGTCCATACAAGGGACTACTTTGTTTTGTAGAATTGTAAAAATATTTAGAAACGAAATATCCTGAAAGTTTTAATGTGATGGAATATATCATTTTTAATTGCAGAAAGAAAAAAATTTAATAAGATAAATAGGAATTTATAAAATTTACCATACAGATGGGATGGGTTCATATGAGAAATTTGCACATTATAACTATGTGAAAAAATGTTTGCCTAGCCGGTGTGGCTCAGTGGTTGAGTGCCAACCTATGAACCAGGAGGTCATGGTTTGATTCCCGGTCAGGGCACATGCCCGGGTTGCGGGCTCTATCGATGCCCAGTAGGGGGCATGCAGGAGGCAGCCGATAAATTATTCCCTCTCATCATTGATGTTTCTATCTCTAGCTCCCTCTCCCTTCTCTGAAATCAATAAAAATATATTTTTAAAATGATTATATATATATAATATATATATATATATATAGATATATATATATAGATATATAGAGAGAGAGAGAGAGAGACAGAGAGAGAGAGAGAGAGACAGTCAAAAGGGACATCAGAAGTCATCAGTATAATCTTCTTTGCTTGGAGAAATCCACCCAATGGTATTTCCACAGTTGGTCTGAATTAATTACCTCACATGATGATAGACTCACTATCTTCAGAGGCAGCTCTATCGGAAATGTTCTCCACTATAATCTGAAATCTAAACCTGCCTCTTTGAAACTTTTACCTTGGCCTTCTTAGAACAGTGAAGAAGAAAACTATCCCATTTTCTCATAAAATGTTAGAGTTAAAAAGAGGCTTAGAGATCTCATTACTGGAGTTTGTCAATTTGAAGTTAAGAAATGAATACTTGGTATGCAGCCCACCAGATTTTCCAGAGAGTGATTCTGACAAAAGCTTTCCTGAAATTCAGATCAACGTGATTTATGACCCATGTGGTAATATTTTTTTTTAAAAAAAGGAAATCAGTTAGTCTTTTCTACTTCATTTTTAGTGAACCAATGTTTGCTCTCACAATTTGCCACATTCTTTGCTCAAAAGCTTCTCTAGTCAACAGCCTGTCCTAGAATTATGGTCAAGTGTAGTTAAAATTAAGTTCGTGACTATAGTTCCCAGAATTTGCTGTTTAAAAAACAATTTATTAAAATGTTTATTTGCCCCTAGCATTCTGGCATGGATCTCATTCCTGAAACAGTCTCAAATATTACAAACAGCTTTGGTTAACAACATAATATGAGATCCATGTCCACACCCATACCCGTGTCCTCCTCCCCTCCCCCTTCCCCAGTCTGGGAGAAATAAATGTCTCTTCTCACTCAGAGAACTTAAGCTCATTGGTCATTTTTCTTTTCACCTGCTGAATTGAAGCAGGTCTTTCCTCTTCCTCTTTAATGACCCAAACCTGAACCTGACGACAGGTCCTCTTGTTTACTGAAGAGTTTGGTACCAGGCAGACCCCACCATAGAGCCCCACACCCCTCCAGGTGTATAATAGGAAGTATGAGATGCCAAGACAAGGATTTCTGCAGTCCTGAGTTCTGGTCTCAGCTGTGCTGTTAATGTTGTACTCTGACCCTTGAGCAGTTATGGAACCATTTTCTGATGCTATTAATCTAAAAATTAGAGCTAATACTACCTTCCCCACTCAATTCACAGGATGAATTCACCTCTCTCTCTCTCTCTCTCTCTCTCTCTCTCTCTCTCTCTCTCTCTCTCTCTCTCCCCCTAAATCCCATTTAGTATTGAGAAAATACTAAGAGAAAAATATATAAAGTGCTTCCTTGATGGATAAGGTTAAAATAACTTCACAGTTCAGACCTTAGGCTTGGGCTGTGCCCACTGGCCTTCCCCATCCTCTGCCTTGATTTCCCTGATACTGCATTCAATTTGCCCACCCAGGTATTTCCAACCTCAATCTACTCCCACCTTCTTGGTCCCCAGAACTTCCCCAATTACTGGTCCCTTGTTCCAACACACTGGCCTGTGCTTTCTCAGCCAGATGATAACTGACTAATTGGGAAAACAATCCAAACTTGTGATGAAATGGGTCATACTGTGCTCCCTCTCCAGGCAACACATAGCAGTCCCTGGACCACCGTGGAAGTTACGTTCCTGGAAATACCAGAGTTGACAAAACCATGCTCAGCAATGCCAAGGTCTTCTTATAAAGAGGAGATTGAAGAAAAGTAGCACTACAAATAAATGTTTTAATATATATTTTTGAAATACAAAAAGAAAAGGAATCTACTTCCAGACCACGTTCATCTATGTTTAAAACCTTCTTCCAATGTTTAGGAAATATTGCTGTTACCTTCAAAAGTAGATTCTTCCTCTAGTTTTCTATTACACAAACTCTAGATTTTTCTAAAATTACAGTCACAAGCCTGGCTGATATTGCTCAGTGGTTGAGCATCAACCTATGAACCAGGAGGTGATGGTTCAATTCCCAGTCAGGGCACATGCTGCGGTTGCAAGCTCCATCCCAGTATGGGGCATGCAGGAGGCAGCCAATCTATGATTCTCTCTCATCATTGATGTTTCTATCTCCCTCTCCCGTCCTCTCTGAAATCAATAAAAATGGATTTTAAAATATAAAAGTAAATAAATAAAGTAAAATTAGAGTAACAAATTGAAGCCTTTTTATTGTATCTGGCCCAAGGTTTGTTGTTTTTTCTCACACAGTATTTTTAAAAATTTTAATCTGAATGCCTTTAGACAGGGCATGTTCTTTCCTAATTGCCATAGTCCACACCACTCTCTATTGTCACCCCTGCTCACATCTGTATATTAGCATAAAGAATACAGAGTAGCAATCAGAAACCCTAGGTGCTAGTTCAACTAAGACATACATTAAAAGTAAAATGTTATTCCATCTCTCCCAGGTGCTAGCATTATAGTCTTGGTCTCATCACTTCTCTCTAAACCTCAGTTTCTTCTTCTGAATAATGGAAGTACCACCATCTTCTCTCCAAGATTGATGGGAGGGTCACATAAAACAGTGTACATATGGGATTCATATATTTTAAAGGGTACTGCAAGTGTATATAGTATTTTTAAGTAACTGCTCCTGTCCAGCACAAGACACTTCTCTCTCTCTCTCTCCCCCCCGCCCAAATCCCATTACCATCTGCCAACCAAACTCTGTAAGTTGCAGAAATATAGGAGAAGATGACAAAGGGTCATTTACCTTGGTAGTTAATGCCCTATATGGATTCTGTTTATACAGGACTGTCTACAATTTTTCAGTCTAAAAATTACTCCGCACAGTTGCTTAATGGCCCTTTTATCTTCTCTTTAATCACATCTAGGACTTCTCACCATCCCCCCCATTAAAGTTCCCATTTGTCTCTTTGATCATCCTCCTGATCCTTATTTGTATGCAGAACTGTCCATGACATGTGCTGTATTTCTGGGCTAGCTGATAGCAATCGAGGCCAAATATACCAAACAGCCAAGCAAAAGGTAGAAAAAGCATATTATCTTAACCACATAAAGCCATGCATGCTTGTATGTGCTCAAGCATGCATACAGGCATAAGAACAACAACAAAAATGGCGCATTTGATGCGATGTTGGGGGATACTTTCATTAGAGTGGTGGCTCCCAATCTGGCCTCAGGGACTTTAAAAATAGATACACATACTTGAACTCTGACAACAGAGATTCTGATGTAGTTTGTCAGGGTGATGTCCAGACAGAAGGCACTGCTTTGTTTCAGAAAGCTCCTCTTCCTGCAAAGTTATCTAGTGAGTAACTAGTATTGAGAACATGATAATAGGACAAATCTTAGAACTTGTCTTATATGCAACTGAGTCTTTCTGAGTGTTGATCAATGAACATTCTTATCTTTTTAAAAAACACAGACATTCTCCCCTAGAATTATAAGTATTCATGATCTGCTCCCTGTAACAATTCCGCTCCCAGGAAACAGTCTTACAGAAATGCAACTCCACTGTGTAAACACAGAGATGTGACACTGTGAGTAATAGTGAACCATTAGAAGCTACCCAAGTGCTCATCCACAGAGAATCGGTCTAAAAGTAAAAAATAAATAAGGCACAGCCAATGCAATGAAACATTATATAGCCCTTAAAAATAACAGTCAAAATCTGGAAGTCTACCCTGACAGAAAAAATATTAAGTGAAAAAAACACAAACAAGTTGTAGACTAAAACATATCTAAGATATATTTTTGGATCAAACTCTCTCCCTCAAATGGATGACTAACACAAATTATAGAATCTCAATAAGCAGTTCTTGAACAGAAAAAGTTCTACACCTACAACATCAAACTATTTCTTAGGAATGAGATGAGATGGGAGGAAGGGGAGACTTCTGCTTTTCACTTGATATTCCTCTTTATTATTTAAATGTTTATAAAGGGGCTATATTATGTTTATAATTTTTTAAACAGAGGAACAATACTTGCCAGTGACACCCACTCCTCTCACACACATTGCCTTCCAGCTCGAATGCTCATCTGGCTGTTTAAATAAAAATGATGGATGCTCCACTGGCTGAATTTCTCTGCAGATCAAAAACACCCTGCATCTTTTCCATTCAGCATTCCATTAAAGTGTCCCCGAGCCAAGTCCTGTGTGTGGGAAAGTGTGTCTTGGTGTGTGTGGATCCCTCTGTAGTTACAACAGCCCCTCCCCTTGGTAACAATTTAACACCCACACGCATCCTCAGGAAGGTCAAAAGGGAAAGGCAAGAATGAAAAAACATGCTTTAGAAATGTGAACTAGCTCCCATTTCCAAAATTATTTCCCCCCACACTGCAAAACGACATCATGCGTGCTGCTAGGAGTGTCTGGTGGCTTTAATGAAACGAGTGGTGATATCGTCCACAGAGAAAGCGGGGAGCTGGCAGCATGCTTTTCATCGGAAATGAGGCACTGTGCTGGAAACGGCATCAGAGTTTTACAACACGAATTTAAAAGTCATCATGCTTAATTCTGGACCCTTTCCAGAACTCATACAGGAGGTGTTGTGGCCATTTTGAAATGTTAGAGTCCTAGGAAAGGAAAAATCATGGAATTTCCATGTACGTGGAAAATCAGCACCTTCTCAGTTGCTTAAAAAAAAATTCAAGATTCTATTCACAAAAGAGAAAGAAGGTATTTCCTGTAATTTTACATTTGAAACTTCAACTTGAATCTTCGGGAGGCTTAAGTGGCAAAGCACCAATTCTCGTCATCAGCATGTTTTAAGGTGTTTCAGGTGGAAGAAACATCTTGGGGGGCTCGTGACGACATATAGAAAGTGTTTTGTGGTACAATGCTTTTGCTTAGCCTACTTTGATCAACCTCTCTCCCTCTGAAGGAATGAATGAGTACAATACACAGTCAAACTCGGGAATTCTTAGACACGGAGATTTTAACGCTAGCTTTACCCTCAAGTCCTTGTGTATCACAAGCATGTTTCTAAAACGTCCTGTGTCCTGGTATCATCACCCCTAAAACATGAATGCACATACCCGCCAACCTGACAGAGCTATTATGAAAATAAATGTGAGGATGTGCAATAAGGCATTAAAAGCCAAGGACCTGTTAATAGAGGCAGTTTAGTGTAGACAGTAGTGATACTATCTAAAAATGGACCATGTCACGTAACTTCCTCAAGCTTGTTTCTTCATCTGTGAAATGGAAGGACCAAGTGAGAGTAAAATCAACAAATACTTAGTCCCCCCAACATGCCAGGCACTGTTTTTTTGGCAGCTGGGAGGGATAATTGTTCTATTCTGCCTACTCACAGGGATATCATGGCATCAATCCACGCAACACCTATCAAATATTTTGGAAACCGTGAAGTATTATGACTTCGTCCAAGATTATTACTCACCCTCTTTGCAGATGTTTCATTTTATTGAGCATCTGCTATGTTTTAAAAAAAGGAATCAGAAGAATTCTGCTTCTGAGAGTTTAAAGTGGATGGTGGCCGCTGAATACACTGATAGGGTTACAGTTGTCTTTAAAAAGTAAATGACCCTGCCCTACCTGGTTTGGTTCAGTGGATAGTGCATCGGCCCATGGACTGAAGGGTTCTGGGTTTGATTCCGGTCAAGGACACCTACCTTGGTTTAAGGCTCAACCCCTGGCCCTGGTCAGGGTGCCTAAGGGAGGCAACCAATGGATGTGTCTCTCTCACATTGATGCTTCTCTTTCTCTGTCTCTCCTCCTCCCTTCTCTCTAAAAATAAATGGAAAAATATCCTCGGATAAAGATTAACAACCAACAACAAAAAGTAAATGACACAGTATTATAAAAGAGTGACAATCCAGTTTCCTGAGCGACTCTGGAGAATGTGTGGCTCCGGAAGGATTCCTGAAAGAGACTGGTCTGGACTCTCCGGCTATTGCTGTGAAGGTAGGTGCCTAGCAGCCCACCAGTACTGCATCCATTCAATAGCTGTTTACTGAGCACTTACTATATGACAGACCCTGTGCTATGCAAATACATGGGATATATTTGCCGAGGGAACACACGTGGTTCTTGCCCACATGGAATTTAAGCCATCATATATTTCCCCCAGTGCTTCCAAGCACAGGCTTTTTGTCTGGATATAGAAAATGCTACTCCTCTAGATGGGCTAGACCCTGTGATGTGCAGAGAAACCAGCTCTGAGGGAGGTAGAAGCCCTGATTTGTAACATTTGCCAATTTCAATGGTATAAATATTCCCACTGTAGATGATTTCAAGCTACCAATGGTTTGACAACAGGCTCAAAAAATTCTTGAATGCTTAATCATTGGTTTTCATAAACCATTCTGAGCCAGCTCTTAGCACACTTTTGGAGACCAAAGTGTTTCTGTTTTCTACTTAGCCTAAAAAAATGACAACATGTTGAGTATCCACCAAATGCCTCTTAATTTCAGTCTAAATTCTTCCTTAGGAATCTACAAGGTCCTTCCAAGCTGTCCCCAAAAGTCCACAGGACAATAGCCTGGGTGACTCTAGACGGGCCCTCACCCTGTGATCACACCATCTTATGAAACAAAAGTCTCGGGAGTCAAATACAAAACAAAAACAAACCAACAATCTGCACATGACTCTTTCAACCTTATGGCACGATTCCTCGGCTAGAAACAAATTCAAGTGGTTAGGAAATAATTAATGTCATCGTTGGGAAGAAAAAACAAACAAGGTCAGAGAGAGAGGGGCCCTGTCCATAAGCCCTTCACTTGGCAAACAGCTCTCCCTGCACCAAACACATGCTGGTTCAAGGGAACAAACATTCCAAATGACTGTTGGGTGGGACCCAGAGGTCCTTACCCAAGGAGAAAGCTATTTGCTATTCCCCAAAAACACTCCAGGCAAAAGTACATGCTACATTCCACTTTGCTTAGCACCAAGTACAACTGCCAAGTGTGTGTGGAGAAGCTACCTGGGCAAGACACTGCCCTTGGAAGGCACAGAATACACTGTCCGCCCGCTGGGAGCCACAGTCTGGTTGGACTGAGTTTATATATACTTGCAAAAGGGTAGCTCAGGGGAACAAAATCAAGACTGCCACAAACCAGTGGTTTTCAAGTGATATGTTGGGGAAAGGTCAGTCAATTCCAACCCCCTCGAGGTTGTTTTCGTGTGTCTACCTACTTAATCTTCTCCTTACCCTCTCCACTATAGTCCCAGGAAGCTTCTCACTGGGCCTCCATTGCCTCGTCTGTAAAACGGAAATATATCTATCCGATGGGATGACTGAGACAATCAATCTTATGTAAAATGTTTGGCCCATAATCAGTGCTAAATAAGATGTTAGCCACTGGTATCATCATCATCATCATCATCATCATCACCACTGCTGCTATTGCTATGCTAGTGTTATTATTTTTATTGCCCATGCTGCTCCCTCTCTGAAGAGCGACATCCCAGGAGTGCCAATTTTACACTGAATAAAAACCGTTGAGATGTGCATTTGCACGGGGCCTTGGGATCCTCCCTCTTCCCGGATGCAGAGTTCCTGAGGGGAGGGTGGGCCATGGGGCTGAACATGGAGGCAGGGCCACAAGGCACTGGACGCTTTGAATTCCCTGGGAGACAGGCTCAACTGGGCCCTGGCAGAGACCTGCCTTGGGGACGGCAGTCACGGAACCATTCCCAGCCGCTGTGCTTCACATTCTCGCCCCAACACAAAAGGGAAGGATGAGTGACACCTCAAACAACTTGGGAGAGTCTAACAACAATTTTCAACTTCAAACAGGCCACACATAAAAGTTGAAGGCTTTTGCTACAAACCCAACCACTGGGAAATCACTGCCTGGCTGACATTAATTCCCCAGTTACTGTGAAGCTGTTACTGAAAATGCAACTATTTTATTCCAAGTCCTTTAACATTTCAATCTAGGGCATGGGCAATGGGGAGCAAATCCAGGTCAGGTCCTGCTTTAATCCCCAAACTGAGTATCGGTGGCAACTCCACAGGGAATGCAGGCCCTGTGGTGAGGGCGGGGAAGGTGAAGGGCAATTTGAAATTATTTAGATCCTATTCGAACTTGCTCTGTGTCGGCATCAATATACAGTGGTCACTATTGTTGTTGGTATTGTTTTATTTTATTTTTTTCTTTATTTGTAATCCCACACTGCATTTTTATAGCATTTTGGAGCCCACAAAGCTGAGCTGTATAGGTTGTCGTGTTTGATTTCATCAGATCTGTGAGGCCTGGACAAGTTCAGTTTCAGAATGACAAGGTCAGGAATAGAAGGAGCCTCCGAGATCATGCTAGTTTTGTTTGAGGATGAGCCATCTCTGGAGAAGGTGTCGATTATGACCTCACTGCCCGGCAATGTCCGAACTGGAATAGCGTCCAGATCGCCAGACTTCTGGATTTAAACATTGAAAACACTCCCTGAGCATCCCTGATTGCAGTGGTATGCGGACGGGGGACTGGAGGAAAGGTAAAACCCGGGTTTTGGAGGAGAGTTCAGTATAGTGGGAAAACAATCAGCTACATAGCTAATGACAGTGGGTGGGAGCAGATGAGGTACCGTTAGTGCAGGCTGAGACAGAAATATCTCCGCTCAGGGTTTCCAGCTGGCTTAGAGCTACTCGGGGGACACACAGTCTTAGCATTTTGGATAAATGCCTCATAGGCCCATTGTTCTTGTTCTTAAAAATCACACAGGGTGGAAAGTATAAAGACAAAAGTAGAATTTACATTCAAATGTCACTCCTCAGAGATAAAACAGTGTAAAAAGTCCCGTTTAACATCCTTCCAAGTATCTCTTTGTCACATCTGGTTCTGCATAACTATAAGTATGGATACGGCTATGGATACATATATTCACATATGCAAGCACACCATACATGCTGACTTGTAAACTCGTTTTTTAAATTTTCCCTGTGACACAGACAAATGTTAGCATCAATAACGATAGGATTACCCCATCACTTTTAGAAGTTGAATGCTATTTTACTCCATGGATGTACTGTATTTAACCAGGAGCTTTTTAGACGGCCGTTAAGGTGGTTTGTAATTCTTTGTCATTATCAACAATGTGATGTGGCTCCTCTGTATGCACCTTGCACACTTAGGTGAATATCTCTGGAGGACAAATTCCTAAAAGTGGTATTGCTCTGATGACTCACACTGCTGATTTGATACAAATAGCTGAGTTGCCTGAGAGGTTATCTTTCTTTCTTTCTTTTTAAATATGGGACGCATCGGAAATTTGCGAGTCATCCTTGCGCAAGGGCCATGGTAATCTCCGTAGCGTCTAATTTCAGTCAATGTGCTGCCCAAGCGAGCACCTGAGGGGTTACTTTTCAACATTTAGGTCTTGGACACCCAGTTATGGATGCCCCCTCCCTGCTTTTATGCTCATTGCGAACTCCCCAAATTTTGTAAGAAAGGCCAGGCCAGGCGGAGACACGGGGCAGGAAACACGTTGAACATGTGCCTGGCTCTGCGAGGTCAGTTATACACATGTTCTCATGTAAGCCACACACCGTTCTTGAGAAGTCGGTATTATTCTGTCTACTTTATATATGAGGACTTGGAAGCTCAAAAGTTGGGCACATTTCTCAAAGAGAGAGAGGAGTTCAACATGGGAATTTGGACATTCATAGGGTCACCAAATGCCTGGGCACTTGACTGTGAGTAATAAAAGTGGGGTGAAGAAGACAAGCTGTACCTACTTTGAATGTCTCTGCCTTCCACCGTCCCTTGGTCCTAGTCCTACGAACGCCTATTAGAAACCAGCGCTAAGGATGGGTGCTCTGCCAACCCTCCCTATAAATGTCAGCACCTGCTTGGGGCTCCCGAGATCGGCCGTTGCCCTCCCTGTGGGGCTGCCTTTTTTACGAGTTTAGGTCTGAGAAACAAGTTAGTTTCCTACTTCTCCAAGATCTTAAAATTAGAAAGATCAGCCAGAAGCTAGGAGGGGAAGCCAGCCAAGGTGTATGTTTGCTGGAAATAAAACCGATAGTCCCTCGGAGGCCAGGGGGAATGGACTTGGGGGCTTTTCTTCACCATCTGTTTCAGCCTCCAATGTGTCTTGATAGATGGTTTTCACTTATTACCCATTACTCACCTCATCTCTCTCTCCCTGAGCTGTTCCTTGAAATATGGTTCTCTCATTTGAATAGCAATGACTAAGTGTATTGGAACTTACTTAAATACGTTCTAAAAGCATTAAATTGGGAACATACAATTCAGCAAATGTACCAATTGCCAAACTCTAGTAAAAACTGTAGTGATTAAAACAATTTAATGCATGAAACACGCATTCAGGAAGGCAGAGAGAGAGAGTAAGATTTTCCAGTGCGATGTCAGCCTGGTGGTGGATACTTCGGAAGAAGTGGGTGGAGGCCATTGCCAAGACAAAGTGAAATAATTGATGAAGACCCAAAGGGAAATGCCCTTGATCTTGAAGTTATTACTTCATTTCATGAAATACCCTAAAAGTCAATGACAGACCATAAAGTCACAAAGTCAATTGTTTTTCTTTCCCTTGGATACAATTCTAGTATGTGCATATAAACATGTCAGACAGCTTTCTAGGAAAGAAAACCCCTATAGTTTGGGGCATGGGTCCTGTTTTCATGTAGCCTTATTATTCCCATTATGAAGTGGACACTCAGGTATTTGGCCCCAGACTTACATCCACACCCAAGTGACTGGGTGATTTATAACTTGCTATCCGCATTCTCATAACTGTTTAGTAAATTGTAAAACCTCAAACGAGGCTTGACATTTATCAGGAAACAAAATACACACACACACAAGACACACAAACACACACTTAGAAAAATGATGTCATAGAATAACCAGCATCTCAAAGTGCCTTTGCCCTGGAACCAGATTCTAGTTATAGCTTCCTAGCTTGCTTGCTTGCTTCCTTCCTTCCTTCCTTCCTTCCTTCCTTCCTTCCTTCCTTCCTTCCTTCCCCCTTTCCTTTTTCCCTTCCTTTCTCCCTCCCTCTATCTCTTCCTTTCTTTTCTTTTTTTTTCTTTTTTCCCTCCCCTTCCCTTCTCTTTATTTTCTCTCTTCCATTTGATATCCATAATCAGGGAAATAAATGATTGACTTAATTTTGCCTTATTCCAAATGACTTCACCCTCTTTTGCTTCAGAAATAGTGCTAAATATCTTCAAAGAAAATGTTTCTTGTATGATGATCAATCCCAATACTTCCTGCTTCTACAACTGCAACCAGGGAGCATCAAGAAACACACGAATAAAATTGTGCATTTCTCCAAACAGAAAAAATTCTTTTGTTTATTCAGCAATAACTAAGTATTTATTAAGGTTCTCTGATGATAGGCCTTGTACCTCATGCGGGGGCTATGGCAACGAACAAGAGGGATATGATTCCTGGTTTCACTGAGCTTAGAGTCCAATTGATCAATGTTTAGCTTGAGAAATAACATGTGGATATGGTCTGCTACTGTCCCAGGCATTTATTTCTCCACATACGTCACCATGGGGCCCAAGGGATTTAATACCATCTTTAGCTTCAGAGGTGGGTCCTGATTAACCAAAATAATTAATATAACTTCATCCCTATTGCAAGTTAATGTATCAAGAATGGACATGTGAATTGTTTTGTTCTAATGTAACTGAGGAGTCTTTCTTAAAGACTGAGGAAGAATAACCTCTCTCTCTCCTTTCAATACCCTCCTCTCACCACTCTTGACATGGAAGAGGAAATAACTAATCATCTTGTGGCCATGAAGAGGGCCAGCCCTACAGGGAACATGGGTAGCAAAACAGAGAAGAGAAAGAAATCAGGTCCCAGATAACATGATAAGCTACTGGATCAAACCCCACCTGAAGCTCTTGGCTTTCAACTACTTCCTTTATCTATATACTGATTTGAGTTTCGTTTTCTACCACTTAAAGATAAAAGACTACCAATATACAAGTGTTCTACCTAAACAAAATTTGACATATTATATATCAAATCTATTTGAATTAATCTGTTTTTGGTGAAAAACATTATATATTATATAATTGGCACCTTAAGAATTATACCGAATAGAGGAAGTGATAGTAATCTTATAATCCATGTTCCCATAGTACTCTGATACCTTCACAAACTATTAATATGGGATAGATTGTTGCCCACATGCTAAATATTCCTGAATATTGTCTTTTAAAAAATATTTGTAACACTCTGAACCATAATTTCTACCCCTATGATCTCAAGTCTTATTCTACCTCTCTCTTCCTGAACTTCCTCCCCCCCGCCCACCCCGCCGCCACCACTCCCCCCTTCTCTCTCTCTCTCTCTCTCTCTCTCTCTCTCTCTCTCTCTGAACTCAGCTACACTGTCTGTCTTCCGGTCCTAAGGTTCCAACCAAGATCCGTCTTATCTCAGGCCATCACACTTCCTCTTCTCCGCCAGAATATTCTTCCCTCTCTTCTTTTCCTAATGAACTCTGATCCCGACTTCCTAGGGAAAGTCTTTCATGAAAACTACACTAGACTGAATCCTACTGTTTGAAGAGTTCCCTACCTGCTGTTGCACTCATTAAAAGTTTTATAAAATAGTAATTCTTTTTGAAAAACATTTAAGATCCGTGTTCTGTTAGACTGCAAGTCTACTGATGACAGGGTCTTGCTGTTATTTTATTTTATATCCAATGATTATATCTGTGCCTTTCATACAGTGAATGTTCAAAAATACTTATTAAATGAGTTTCATAAAGGTCTCCATGATACTGAAGTTAAAAGAACATTGGACAATGAGTCAGGAGGCCAGGGATCTACCTTTCTCCGTCTTACCCTTTGTGGGCTATCTTCCTGAATTTTAAACGTGCTGGTGTTTCATAGTCCTCCTTGGTATACTTAAGGGAATCCAAATTGAAATATGTAATGCATGGATGTAGCGTTGGTTTAATTGTGATATGTGTCATGATGACATGTATATAATCAGTTGAAAAATTTTCCTGAGCAAATAAATCTAAATTTTTTGGTAGATTCTAAAAAGTAGTTTAAAAGAAATATTAGAAAATTTTAAGACTCATCCCTAAATTAGGCTTATAAAATCCAAAATCATTAGATTTTGAATTGTTAAAACATTCTTTTCTTTTTTTTTTTTTTTACTTTTATTTTTTATTTTAATTATATTTTATTGATTTTTTACAGAGAGGAAGAGAGAGGGATAGAGAGTTAGAAACATCGATGAGAGAGAAACATTGATCAGCTGCCTCTTGCACACCCCCTAATGGGGATGTGCCCGCAACCAAGGTACATGCCCTTGACCAGAATCGAACCTGGGACCCTTGAGTCCGCAGGCCAACGCTCTATCCACTGAGCCAAACCGGTTTTGGCAAAACATTCTTTTCTTTTAATAATTTGAGCTAACTTACTGAGCAATCGTTATATTCCAGTAAGATACGTTGCTCAATGTAAATACAACCATACCAACATTTCTTTGTTACTATTTTAATGATACATCTTCTTTCCACCCTTTTGCTTTCAACCTAGCTGTGATTTCATAATTAACTTGTATCTCTTATAAATGGCACATAGTCAGGTCCTTTTTAAAAAATCATTTTTTAAAGTGTATTTACTCCACATACCTTGATTGTAATTATGATACTCCCTGGCTTTCAGTTTCTATTTTTCACATATATCCTTTATTTCTTTATTCCTGCTTTCCTGACTTCTTTTGGATTCCTCAAGTATTTTTTACTCAGTATTTTCTCCTCAATTACCTTTATAGTGATATATGGCTGTATATTATTTTTAGTAATTATCCTAGATATTTCAGTATGCAAGCCTGAGTTTAATAGCCTATGCCAGTGGTCGGCAAACTCATTAGTCAACAGAGCCAAATATCAACAGTACAACAATTGTAATTTCTCTTGAGAGCCAAATTTTTTAAACTTAAACTTCTTCTAATGCCACTTCTTCAAAATAGACTCACCCAGGCCGTGGTATTTTGTGGAAGAGCCACACTCAAGGGGCCAAAGAGCTGCACGTGGCTCGCGAGCCGCAGTTCGCCAACCACGGGCCTATGCTGTCAGTACTGTGACCATTTCCTGAGTAATAAAAGAAACATCAGTTTCACAACTATTTTTATCCTTCTACCTTTTGCACTCTTGTTGACATATCTTTTTCCCTCTATGCTGTTATCAATTCCACAAGACAGTTTTATTATTGTTGCTTGAATCAGTTAGTATTTGTTTACATCTACCCATCCATTTACCCTTTCTGGTGCTCTTCATTGCCCCCCGCTTTTACTGGGCATCCATTTCCTACAATACTTTTTGGAATGTCTATTTGCTAACAGTGAATTCTCACATACTTAGGTCTTTCTTTCTCATTATTGGAGAATGTTTTTTGTGGGGTATAGAAATATAGATTGGCACATGTTTTTCCATCTCATCACTTTAATTATGTAATTTCTTTGTCTTCTGGCTCTAATAATGTCTTTTAAAATGTTAGATATCATTTCTTCTTTGACGGTAAGATGTCCTTTTTTTCTAGCTGTTTTTTAAGTTTTTTGTTTTTTGTTTTTTTTTGTCTTTTGATTTTTAACAGCTTAAGTAAGATGTACCTATATAAGGTGGTTTTTTTTTTATCCTATTTAAAGTTTATTGAGCTTCTTGAATCTGTGGGTTAATGTGGGTTAATAGTTTTTATAAATTTTGGAAGTTATTGACCATTATCTATTCAAATATTTGTTTTTCCCTCACTGTTTTCTATCCTTTTAGAATTCATACATCTATTATATCTTTTGATTGTTTCTATATGGCTTTTGTTCTTTCCTTTCTTTTTTCCCTTTATGCCTCAATTTCAATATTGTCCATTAACCAGTCTTTGAGATTATGATATCTTTTACTATATCCAGACTCTTGTTTGTATATTATTTTGCAGTTCTAGGTTGTCCATTTAATTATTTTCAGACACTATAATTCTTGGTTGAATTTCAAATATTTTCCATATTTTCATCTATTTTGACAATTTTCTTCTCTATTTTTCTTAGCATATTACTCATAGTTATTTTAAACTCCTTATCTGCAAACTCCAATACCTAGATTATCTGCAGGTCTATTTCTATTGGCTGTTTTGTTTTCTTGATTATTGCTCACATTGCTTGCCTCTTTTCTATCTAGTAACTTTTATTATATGCTGAACATTGAGGTAAAAGAACCATAGAATCTTATACAACATTCTCTACCAACAGGGGTTCTACTTTTCTCTGTTTGACAGAGCCAGGGAGAAGCTGATCACTATAATTCTATCAGGAATTAGTTCAGTTTTGATTGGGTTATTGTTTTAGTAAGTCTTATTCCATCTTGGGTTCCTCAGGCATGGTCCTCCTAGAATTTTGGGAACTGTGATATCTCAATCTCCTCAACTCTGAAAGTATGACCATAAATCTAGTTCTTTAGCTCCATACCTTATGCAAGTTAAATATGTAGCAAATGTCTTGAGCAAGAGATTGGTTGCCTATTTTTTGTAGACTCATTCCCTCTAGTGGGATTTTTTCTCCTAAATACCTATGTGACCAAGTCATTTTTATTTACCTGAAACTCTCTTGGATTTAAAACTTAAAGGTCCACATTCTGGGAATCCTGAGTCCCAGATAAACTATGACACAAAAGAACTGACTGCAAGAGTGTGGGAGTTTTCACTTTTCCTTTCTCACCCAGCCCCCAGTCTCCCACATCCTCCTATAATTCAGCAAGTTTCCCTTGCGTTTGGGGATCCTCTAATTTTCCAGTTTACCAAGTCAGCTCTCCACTGCCAAAACCTCTGCTGATTTATCTCTCCCCCATAAAATCCCTCAATTTGGTTTAAATCCAAGCCTTAAGCTAATCCTAGAATTCACAAATGCCTCCAGTTAAGAAAACTACTAGGGATCATTAGATTTCCTAAAAGGGATCTTCCTATTCTGGATTTTTTAAAAATCTAGTTCCTGTTGCTTCTATAGCTCTTTGTTTTCAAAAGTGGGGTTTTGTAACTTATCCCTTTTTCCTGGTTCCATAATGGAAGTTTCTACCTGCCATACTCCATTACAGTCAACCTTGAAGCAGGAGTCCAAAGCTTATATCTCTTAATATGTAAACTTGTTAGATAGCTGCTGTCATTATCTCCACTTTACTAGTATAAAGGGATCAGGGATGTTAAATGTGTTTCTCAGGATCCTGTAGCTTGTAATAGTCTAGCTGGAATCTAAGCCTTTCAAGCTCTAGTTCTTTTTTTCTAGAAACTATAATAATATCTTTCTTTTAAAACTAGGAAACTGAAATTTGGAATAATCAATTGATTTGCCTGAGGCCTCTGGAAAGTTTGAGACAGAGCCAGGATCAAACCCCAGAGCTCCTGACTTTTGGTCCGGAGCCCTTTCAGACCCACATAAGGGGACATACAGCATCACATATACATAAAGCACTGCTAATGCTCTAGACATAAGTATCATACAAAGGAAAAATACATGCAATGTATTTCACTCCTCATTGACTGCCATCCTGTCTGTGGAGAGCTTCACTCATTTATATTCTGCACACACTGTCACATTTTCTCCAAGGGCTGATACCCCATAAACATAACTTCAACAAAAATTCTGTTAAAAATGTATGTTTAAAAAAATCAATAAATAAAATATGGTCTTCAAATATGCTAGCTGCATTGCCTTTTTTTTTTCCAAGTGGGAGTGCTTTTCCTCATAAAAAATCATAAGGGAGGTGGGAATCTTCTAAAGCAAAGCTAGTAAGAATACTGATTTGAAAAGGTGGTGGAGGGGCCGTGGGCGGTGTTAAGGGGTTCTCTAAGAGCTTATTTATTTTAATTAGGCTGGTCTGGTTCCTTTCCTGAGAGTCTCTTCTCCCTCCACTAAATAAAATACCACCACAGTGACTGAGCAAACAACTTCTTTGTTTTGTGTTGGTAGAACAGGACAATACCAAAATGATGGAACTTCAAATGTTGGCTTGTTCTAGTCTCTGAAATTCCCACTCTTAGGGCTTCTTCTTTGGACAAAAGCCCTGTGTTGGTAAAGTTGCTGTTAACATGGAAATTCTCCCTGGGATGAAGGGTAGGAGTGGTTACGTGAATAGGATTTCACTGTACAGCAGAGATTCAGTTGGGGAGGAGGTCCTACAGAGGAGAACATGATGAACCAAGGGACAGTCAGCCAAGGTGACCCTGGGACCTCAAGGAGTAGGGATGACTGGTTCTCCCCCACTCCTTCCCAGCATCCACTGTCCTACTGTGATCCCCAAAAGAAAACTTAGCCTTGGGCTGCTCCCCTTTATGATTTATTCACACCACAGACCATCTACTCAGAAATTACAGAAATAGCTGTTTAAATTGACCAAAATCATGCATTGCATTAGGAACTAGGGGCTCAGAGATGGATAAGGGCATCTAATTAGTGTTGCAAATTCACACTTAGCCATCTATTCATTTCTTCAACAAATATGTATGGAGTACCAACTATATAATAGGCATTAAGAGCTGGGAATACAGTGATAAAAATGACAGGAACTTTTAGTAACAGTAATTTCCAGAAGCTTCTATATCTAGGAATGACGGAGAATACTTGTTGTCCAGGAAAACAACAACACATAAACAAACAAAACACACACACCTACTATGCAGTCAATCTCTCACCAATTTTCTCTGAATTTTATGACATCCTCAGTCTATATCTAAATCATCAGCAGAAAAGTGAATGGTACTTTGTATGCCTATGGCTACTAGCATCCATCCAAATCAATATGTTATAATGTCCCTGTTTCTCCAAGCAAACCTCAAATAGCTCAGCAGCTGTATTCAGGCAGTGGAAATCTGGCTGTGTATTCCCAGGTGGGTGCCATTCAATCTCTCTCTTAACATGGTTCTAATGCGGTTCTCATTAGTGAGGAAAAAAACAAAAGGGAAACAGAGAGAGAACCAAAATGTAGGGTGGGACAAGCTGCTGACTGGGAGAGAAGAAAAGGGATGCAAGCAGTTGAGGCAAAAGAGTGTGTGGTACTTGATGAATTGTTGGGCATTCAGAAGCCTCTGTGACCTATGAGAAACTTCCCCAAAATTCTAATCTTCAGCGATGTTCAATACACTGACTTACTTTTGCAAGACATCTGTGAAGGTCAATGCACTCTCCAAGCTCATAGCAGAAGGGACCCTTCCTCCCTGCTGGTCCCTAACCTGACACTGCTCATGAGGAACCAACAGCAGCCAGTAAAGATCAGCTCCAGCACATCCCTCCCCATCACTAGGACTGCTGGGAGGTGCTGAACTTCATTTTCTTCTGTTTTTGTAGCTTCTGAGTGAGGGTCTCTATTTGTGTGGAGCCGGTGAATGGTAAATATCAAGTCCTTGACTTTCTTAGACCTGTGGGACTGGTGTAGAAAAATAAAAGGGCTTTCAATAGTTCTGTGTTCCTTTCTTAAGCTGACCTCTCCTCTGTGTTTAGAGTTCTACCGCCTGGTGTACAGAGAAGTAATAAAACATGGCAGAGCACAGCACGAGGTCACGAGGTCATACATCCACATTGGGGAATGTTATGAAATGGTTCCTTGAGACTCAGAACCGGCCTCACACCTCAAACTTGGGTCTCTTGCTCTTCTGCTGTTGCTTGAATTGTTGCCCTAGCATTTTGTAAATGGACTCCATCTTCCCTAGGAATATAAATAGTGTGGCAACTGTTTTTGCAGTCTCCAGCATCAAACTGTTTCAGTGGAAATCCCAGCTTAACAGTTTACTAAGGGTGCGATTTTGGAAAATCACTTCACCTTAGAAAGCCTTAGTTTCTTCATCTATAAAATGAAAACCAATGACAATGCCTATTCCATAGGGTTGCTTTAAGAGTGAAATGGGAATGAGCTGTAAAGCACTTAGCACAGTGGCTAGCAAATGGTAAACATGAAGGCATTGTTTGCTGCTACATTTATGTATGTACACATGCACGTACATTGCTATATCCTACAGGGGAGAAGCTCAAGAAGTTTGATCAAGAATTGGAGTAATACACATACACACATATGTAGGTGTTTGTGTATGTGTGTATATGTGTATATGAATACATACATATATATTTTTTTAAATTCAAGTTCTGGTCTTAATCCCCTACCCAGCCTAACAGGACATGTCTACCTGTGGTGCACAGGACCCTTCCTCAGCTCTGGGTACCCTCAGGCAAGTTCAACTCTTGGCATCTGAGCCACAGAGAGCCAGTAAAGTGGAAAGCAACAGGTCTATAAATTTCCCTTCTGCTTCTAAATCTCTGAGTCTTTTGCCTGCTGGATTATCACTTATTTTATCTGATTTATATCATTTTCCTCTACCTTGGGCATTTATTTCTCTCTTCCAGAACATGTTATGGTATCTCCTTTAATGAGCACACACATTCCTTCCTGCTGATCCCTCCAGACCCTCTCTATACCTGGCACCAAATCAAACACTCCTAGCAGCAACCCTCCCCAAGTCCACTGGGGTTCTGTGTCCATTGAGTCCCCAGCCAAATGGACCCCAATGGGCTCTCAGCCTTGCCCCTCTGTCTCCTCTGCTTCTGCCCTCCGTGTGCTTCCCAGAGCATCCAGGCTCCGCCCCATCTGTCATCTACTTCTTTGGTCTCACAGTTGTTCTGTCTTTTCTCAGTAAACTTGTGGCTCATTATAAGATTAGCATTCCATAAACCCACAAGTATGCATGTACATGTGCATACCCACATATCCATAACATGCAGGACTTTACCTTAGAGGACAACTAGGTATAGCCATAGATACTGTATAATGGGAAAAGAATCACAAATTACAAACTTTTTGTTTTTCATTTCATGCTGTGGGATCAACACATAGGTGAGACCAAATCGGAAAGTAGTGACTCTAATGTTTCATTTGATCACAGACCCCTTTTCAGAATATTATGAAAGTTATAAACACACATCTTCAGCAAAATGCATATCGGCATGAGATTTTGCTTATAATTTCAGTTTATGTCCCTCGTCTCTGTAGACCCCAGGTTAAGAATCTCTTCTATAAAGAGATGAAGTGGGTGCTGCAGTAAGTAAATAAGTAAATAAACAACTAAACATGCATACATACTTACATACATATATATCTACACAGCACCATTTACTGAGTCCCTACTACGTCCTAGAACTTCACATGCAGTGTCTCTGATTTTCTCAATACCCTTGCAAGTTAGATATTACTGTGCCCATTTTGCAAACAAAGAAACTGAGGCTCAACGAAATCAAACCAGTTATCTCAAAGCCATGCACCTGGTAAGTAACAGAGTGGGGTTAGGTCCAAGGCAACGCTCTTCCCTCATCACGGGCTCCAGTTGGCACTATCCACTATCCAAGCCCACTTCAGGCCGAGTGGCATCAAGTGAGGTCCCTGAGCATTAACAGAGTTGATTCAAATGACAAGCCTTGGTTTAATGCCAGGAACATGACTCGGACTGACTGCAGATGATTCTGTAGTCACCGGCTCTGAAATGCCACTCTGGCTGTCTCCAGAGCATCCTAGACAATGCGATTCCCATGCACCCAGGCCTCCACACAATTTACGCAGAAATGGCCCTGCCTCATGGTTTGAGTTTTCCAGACTCGTTCTCAGTGGAGTTGGAAGGCTTTGATGCAGTGCTTAATTTTCAATGCCTATTGTCTTCTTTAAAAAGAGCACGCACAAGTGTAGCCCAACACACCTCTGAAGCTGTCATCATGTCAGCGTTCTGACATGTAATGACCATAGGATTTGCCTTCCAATTCCAACTATTTCTACTTGAGGAAGGAAATTCACACACTGGGAAAATATGTTGCCCTTTGCTTTGCTTCCTTTCCTTCTGGGGGTGGGGAGAGTTATTCATGTGTGTCTTGAATACAATAAAAAATAGCACACGCTATTATCAGGATGTTCTCGGAAACATTATTTCAAGCTTTCATTCTCAGAGCTGGATTCCACTGTAACTGTGGTAGGAGTAAACTATTAATAGGATTCCAACTTCTTTCTTTGTTTTCTAGTAGACCCCGGAGAAGTCTCCTTTGCCATGTGAGTGAAGGGCAGATTGGATCTTGACATGACACATTGATTTGGTTTCCAAAACAGTAACTTTACTAAATAAATCATTTCAGCACTCCATTGTTATTTATACATGCAAATCTGGTTTTCATTTATTGGACCCGGACAGGAGGAGAGCTAATAATCTCATCAAGAGCTGAATATTTTCCATTTTGGAAATGGCACAAAGTTCGTAATCACATGGCCTGAACTCTGGCATGGGCGAGTAAACCAAACACCTCCCTGATGTGTCCTACAGACACACAACACTGAGCGAGGAGCGCCCCGGGGAGTTAGCAAGCAACCATCTCAGCTTGGGCCACTGAGTCCTTGGCCTTCCTCCTAGCATCATGGTATCTGTTTCCAGTAGTGATATACTGAGAGGAAGAATGTGGAGAAAGGTGAGAACAAAAATGGACAGTTACAAATATTGAACATCTAACTAGCAGTATGAGCTTCCAAACAAATGAAAGGAACTGAGCTTGTAAACTGTCTCTAGTAAGAAATGTGATTATATCTGGAAGAGTTTCCAGCTTTATAAGCTCTGGGAAGATAGTCCCCACATTGGTGTGAAAGCCCACCAGTGATTCCTGACTTTAAGCATTGCATTCTCTCTTTTTAAAATATATTTTTAATAATTTCAGAGAGGAAGGAAGAGGGAGAGAGAGATAGAAACATCAATGATGAGAGAGAATCATTGATTGGCTGCCTCCTGCACGCTCCCCACCGGGGGTTGAGTCCACAACCCGGGCATGTGCCCTTGACCGGAATTGAACCTGGGACCCTTTAGTCCGCAGGTCGATGCTCTATCCATTAAGTCAAACCAGCTAGGGCCATTGCATTCTCTTTTAGTGTGCAAATAAATAGCAAGTTCCACACACCTTTGGTGGCAGGAGGGGTTCTCTGTTCTGTTCATTCCCTCACAGTACTTTTGATGGGCAAGAACTCTTCCAACATAATAGTTTATCAGTTGCGCAATGAGGGGGTAAAAGTTTTTGGTGCCCAGCTATTACTACGGAGCTCTGAGGATCCAGAGCCAAAGAGCCTTGTTGGCTCAAAGAAGAAAGACACTGATCTGAAATGGGACTGTCCCTATGTCAAGGGACACTGGGATATGGCTGGGAACCCGGGAGAGTGTAAAAAGGACAGAGGACTTGGGGAGATCCAAGGAAAATGCCATGGGGGCATGGAAAGCCACTTGAGAGAAGCAGGGAAGATACCTTTGCGGCCTGGTCTGGATTCCAAGCACATCGATAATGGCTGTTAGTAATGCTGTACCTTTCCTGTTGGGCCCAGCCTCTGAGCCTCACAGCTGTTACAGAGTGTGACAGCAGCATTCGTCTTTGCATCCTGTGACTTTTCTCCCCAGACAGCGCTCACCTCACAGGCTGAAGCTCAGAAAAGAGAAAAGGAGGCTGTTGGGAGAGTGAAGGAAGCCTCTGGTGGGAGTGAAGGAAGCAGACACTCCTTGTCTAAAACAATCTTGGCTTCATTTGGAAATGTGAACAAAGATCCTCCTTTTGCAGAAAAGGGGTGTCTTCCTCTCTTCCTGGGGAAGTCCTAGGTGGGCTGATTCCAGGCGTTGGGGGCAATTTTCCAGCCTTAGAAAACCATCCAGACATCAGGCTGGGTAACTGTAGCTACCAGATGTTCCCAGAGCTTCTAGCCTCATGAGGAGATGGCTACCTGGCCTCTGCATGGTGAGCCTTTGGTTTTTACAGCCACCTGAAGAGGGCAGGGAGACTTCTGTGTCAAGACCAAACCTGTGGCAGCCAGATTTGGGCTTCAGCGCAGGGTCCTCTCATCTTCCTTGATAGTGTGGTCTTGTTGTGCTTGATTTTATAGCGCTGCTTTCAGTGTAATTTGTTCCCCTTCTAAGAGGATTATGCTTTTAGTACCATCCTTGTGATGATTAATGTGTACTAATTGTTTTACCTTTGAATCAGGACTCGTTGGAGCTGTCTAGGCAAAGTCTCCCTTCTGTGGGAGGCAGAGCTGCTGAGCAGGTGTCCCCGGGGGCCTCCGCTCGGCTTCAGGTTGATGTAAGGAGAGAGATGAAAGAAAAGCGCAGAGAGAAGCTTCCTTTTTGATTGCGCCCCAGTGGAAATCGTGTTGTCCCACACACTCTATTAACTATTCTGGTGGCTTTTTAAAAAAAAGAAATCAGTCTGAGCCATTAAAGGGGCCTTAACTAGAACCTTTACTGCTATGGGGCTTGCTTTTGACAAATTACAGAAAGCAGGGCTGGGAATTGTCACTAATTTTCATCTCTGCTGCCTGGCTCAGCCGACAGACTGGTGGCGTTGTGAGCAACGGAAATCAGACCGCCTCTGTCCACTGATCCTCAGGTGGATGTGGACCATGGAGGCAGGAGAAGAAGACCAGCGGGATGGAGATAGTGGAAGAATAAGGCAGCCTGGGGTGTCCCTTACTAGGGATAATCCTAGAAATTTCTTCCTTCCAAGCTTTTGTTCAAGCTTCATGTCCCTACAGACATTACGTGGCAAAGAGCCTTCTGAATGTTTAAGAAGGCGTATTTAAATTCACTTCGAATATCTGTAAGTTTCATTCCATTTCCTAAAATTGCCCCCAATATTCACATGAGCTTCTACCATTGAAGAAAAAGAAGAAAAGGAAAAAGAGAGGCAGATAGGGAGAGAAAGGAAGAAAGGCAAAGATGAGCAATTTTGCCATTTCGTAAGGTTCTCTTTTTTAACAGTGTAATTACAATTGTAGTTGTCACTCAGACAGGTTGACTGACATATTCCAGCCAGTTGCTTCGGAAGCTAGTAGCATGTCAGGATTACCTGGGAACTTTATGGAAAGCAAAGGCCCCTGGACCCCAAATTCTCTGCCCCTACCTCCCAATGTAGGCATGGTGTAGGGCCCAGAAATTTTTTGTTTATTTTTATTCTTTAAAGGACCTTCGGTGATTTCTAATAGACAGTCCAAGGACAGCAGGGATAAGCAGTGAAAAGGCTGAAGTATCTTTAAATACATTCAGCTCAAACAGTGGGTTCTGAGAGCGGCTGCCACGTGCCTGGTTGGGCTTGGTAGCAGATAGAAAAGAAGCGGAAATAAAAATTTACGAGGTCTTCCTGCATGCCTCTCTTCACAATCAAGGAAAATTACTTCTAAAAATTTCCCAAGGAAATCCTCAGCTGTGGAAGAAACAAAGAATTTCTAAGACGTGTCTGTGTTTCTCTTAATTTAGATGTTTTAATTGTAAAAAAAAAAAAGTCATCCACAAGACAAAGCTAGACACATTGTTTATTAATTTTCCAGGAAAACTAGGGGCCTGTGAACTTAGCATGCCAAAAAATAGACAAAAGCACATTCTGACAGTAGATAGAGGCCAGAAACTAGGGTGGCCAACTTGCCCCACTTTTCCTAGAATGACTTCTGTGTTAAAATTGAAAACTGGGGTTCCCTCTCCTAACGATTAAATTTAATTAAATAAACAAATTTTTTAAATTTTTGAAAACTGGGACTGTCCTGGTTTTAAAACTGGAAGCCCTGCATCCCAGGAAGTCCCTTAGCCTCAGATAATTCACGATAGTCAGTCACCCTCCATGAGACCATCCAGATCAACATGGTTAAAAAAGAAGGGGGGGGGTCATTTCTGTTGACCCAACCAGTTAATTCACACCAATAATTGCCTATGTTGACCTTTTGCCTACATTGGCTGACTGTTGTTGGGATGCTGCTAGTAGGTCAGTGCGGGAAAAAATGGTCACATACCTCTGAACAAACTCACTGAAGAGTGTCTGAAGCCCTAGGCCAGAGTTCTGATGCTGCCTCCTTTTGCTACATAATCTCAAGCATCATCCATACACTTAAATCCATCTTCTGACATAATATTGGTACAAACAGGTAAGCATTGACAAGTTTTATAAAACACATGGAAGCCCACTATAATTTTTAAAGCTCCACACAAATAGGTAAGTATATACAGATTATACAGCAAGCACCATAAGAGGAGAATTCTTTCACTGGAACAGATGACTGGAAGAGAAGGAGCACAGCTTATGGGTGGAACGGATAAGGACTGCAGGCCCGAGCTGTTAAACAAATAGCCAGTTTTCCTTAAGCACATTCCTGGAGCTGGTATCCTCTTTGGTTTACCAAATCCTAATTTTGATCAGGTGGCTCTGGGCCCATTCCAAGGGGATAACTCACAATTGAGCTAAGCCAACAATGGGGTCCCTATTACCCTTTCCTAGTGGTTGATTTGAGTCATGTGATCCATAGCCAATGAAACATAGGAGCAGATGGCTGCTCAGGGCAGGTTTATCCTGCCTAATAAAAAAGACTAGTCCAAGTAGAGAGCCTTCATTGACTCTATGCTCCTTCCTGCTTTGGACACTGTTGGGTGAGGGTACAGTGATGACTATGGCCACCGGCTTAAACCACGAAGTCAGGTAAAAACTGAGGATCAACCATTGAGAAGTAGAAAAAAATCTGGGTCCTTGATGAGACGGTTAACAGTTGGACCTGTCCACATCTGGATTTATTGCTAGTCTCTCTATATAAAAGCCTAAGTGACCACCGTTAAGACCCATCAACTTAACAACCGGTTGACTGGTCACCATGACAATGCACTGACCACCAGGGGGCAGAGGCTCAATACAGGAGCTGCCCCCTGGTGGTCAGTATGCTCCCACAGCCAAGTTCCCATGGCTGGCCAACCTCCCACAGCCAGCCCCGATCAGCCCCAATTGCCATCGAGGCCGAGGGACCCCACCCGTGTATGAATTCATGCACCAGACTTCTAGTTAAGGTAATAAAATCCTAATCCTTAAAGCACTGGCTACCCAACATGTCAATCATAGAATGGCGCCATGCCATGGACTATTTCTTACTGGTCCATGTTAGGTACAAAAATTGATAGTGTTTATGAATTTTTACAATAGTCTGATAGAGTCTGTTGAATCTAATAGTAATAAAAATTTTAATTTATGTTCAAATTTTCTTAATTAATTGTATTGCATTTTACATAAGTATCAGTCCATGATACACTGAAAATTAGAGGGCAAGTTAGCTGGTTATTTGTTGCAGATAGTTTGAGAGACATTGCTGGGAGCCAGGTATCAACACACTATGGCCCAAAGGCCAGATTAGCCCAATGCCTGTTTTTATAAGTGAAGTCTTATTGGAACAGAGCCACACTTTTTATGTGTGTTTCTCTCTGGATGTGTTCATTCTATAACAGTTATATGATCCTGACAGAGGCCTTATGGCCTAGAGAGTTTAAAATAGTTATTATCTGGCTTTTTACAGAAAGAGTTTGCAGATTCTTACTTTAACCATCCTTAATTGCATATTCTCCTAGCTGCGGGTGAAGCCCTTCTAACATATGCATCCTTAATTAACTTCTCTAGTGTGCTCATCTATAAAATGGGATGGATTCCACACCGGCTTGTGGCGAGTACCTGCATGAGATAATGTTACATACAAGTTCTCAGGAGAGTGTGCCTCACAATAGGCACATAATGGTCTCTCCTCTCCTTGCCCTGCCGCCACCTTCCGATGAGGCAGCGGCTGCACCAAAGGCCAGCGCTGCTGTTCAGAGAGCCTGGGAGGGAGCAGCTCGTGGAAGCTGCATGACTGCTCTGCACTGTCAGTTGGGACAGCTTGCTCTTCAGCTGGGAGGTTTGACCCGGTGGTTGAAAATAACACCTGGACAATAACCAATGACCAGATTTTAGGGATAAAGTGCAAGCCTTTTAATATCGCTGGGTTCAAAGTTCTGAGGACCTGACATCATAAAACACCTTCTAAGCAGAGAGGAAAATGGGGTGGGAGCTCCATGTTTCCTTGTTAATATTTAATGGGGATGGTTCCCTGTGTTCTCATGTGCTGGGTTTCAAGGCTGCACATTCTTGAACTCTTACTGGTAACAGGAAACTAATGTGATTTTTTTTTTTTTTTTTAAGGAAAGCTAACAATGATTTCAGAAGTGTGTGTTTGTTATCAGATTTAGGGCACTTGTCACATTTTGGCCTGAAGGCAAGCCAAGGGAGGGTTTGAAAAAATATCCAAGGACCTTCTTCATTGCTCTTTCTCTCTTCTAATTAAAATGCAGTTCGTCTTACAGATTCCAGAGCATTTTGGATTTGTGGTTGCAAGCATGAGGTCATTTTTCCTGCCTATATGACCACAGTGAATTTTTAAAGTCTTTAGTGTTTGGTAACAACAGACAAATAACTGTGGAAACCTGAGAACTGAGCTCAAGTTCTTTCCAGAATGTTCCCATTATTCCTCAGCATGGGGTAAAAATGAGTCCACCTCGCTGGGCTAGTGCCAGGATCCTAGACACCCCGCACAGTGAGGCCAAAGTGTGAGTCCCGCCTCAAAGAGGCCAGCCAAGGAGGCGACTCAGAGGTCAGGAGCATGGCCCTGGGGTCTCCTGGGCTTGAGTCTGCATTCTAGTTCTGCAAGTTAGTGACTTGGCCTCTCTGAATTTCTTCCTCCTTATCTATATAAAAGAGCCATCCCCTAGGGTGGTTGTGGAAAGCAAATAAGAAAATAAATGTCAAATGCTTAGCACAGTCCCTGGGATGTAGAAAACTGCAGTGACCCTAGCTGGCTCTCCTTTTCTTTATTGCTAGGTACTCATTCTTCCATCAAAACTCAGCCCAAGAAACTAATGGAAGCTGGTACTATCCCCCAAGTTCAGGAACGTTCCTTCTGGTTTAACTAACTGATTCTTGAAACTGGATGCCAGTGATGGGATCAAAGCCCCAAACTCCTGACAAACAACCAAGCAGTGCATGTTATTATTCTTGGGAAGGAATATGACTCATGTCAGTTCAATAAGATTGGTGGGAAGAGACATGTTTTCCTTGAAGGACGTGAGCAAAGGAGCATGTAACTTCATCTGGTGACCATGAGGGAAGCCAGTCTTAGGAGGAAGTTGAGATACAGAGTAGGTCAGAACTGAGAGCAGAATAGAGAGACAGTGCTGGATCCCTGACTGTGTCACTCCTGGGATGCCTCCTTTCTCTGGATTTCCTGTTTTATGACATAATAGAGTTTCTTATCATTTACACTGGCTTGAGTCAGGTTTCAGTTACATGAAGTAAAGTCTTCTAACTGAGCAGAACTCAGTAAATATTGGCTATTATCTCTCAGACTGTAACCGGTAAACTACCCTGCTATGGATCTCAAGAAACATGAGAGAGATTAGGGAATAATACAAGTTTATCGCTTCTATTTATTGAGCAACTAATTTAAGCTTGGCATTTTACATGCACACATCACATCTTTAAATCCTACCAATAACTTTATGAAATAGTTGTATTACTATTTCAAGAGAGGGTAGGTGATCTCTCCTAGATTTAGCAGCCGACATGTAACAGAGCCAAGATTAAACCCAGGTCTACCTGGATCCATAGTCTGTGCCACACACGTCTCCTGCGACCTCCTATGCTGCCTCCCTCCATCAGGATCCTTGTTGCAAAATCACCCCTGTTCACCAGAACTTCTCCACATCTGCATACTGGCTTGGGAGGGAGAAGCAGCAAGCCGTCCTCTGCGATGCAGCAGTGACTGTCTCATTAGGCGTATAACACCAAGGAGGCCTTGCATTCAAACCAACCAAACAAACAACCTAAGGAGCCTATTTGTACAATTTTCCAGCACATCAGAAAAATTGGAAGTGTTCAAATTCCCCTGGGAGTCTCTACTTTAAAAATTGAGATTAAAAAAGTAACGATGATGAGTGAGAGCGTCCTCTCATCACCTGTCGGGATGTGATGTTTCCTTGTGTGCACAAAGCGAGCAGCAGGGCAGAGGAAGCGACTGCCAGAGGGTGAGAAGCCACTACCAAGAGAAGAGAAAACAAAACTGAAGCTGGAAAACGTCCTGATTGTGTTCTGACACCTGCGTGTCCCGGCCAGGAGAACAGCCCTGTTGTCCCCTAGCTGGGCACACCTGGACTCACCCCTTCCCTGGACCAGTGGTCCTCAAACTTTAGCACCCACTAGAAGCATCTGGAAGGCTTATTAAAACACAGCTTGCTGAGCCCCACCCCTAGAGTTTCTGGTAGGGGTGGAGCCAGAGAATTCACTAACAAGCCCCCAGGTGATACAGCTGCGGCTGGCCCAGGGACTGCACTTTGAGAACCGCTGGCTTAGACTAGTTATGCGGTGGTTATATCAACGAATACCTGGTCAGTCTCTGTTCTGCACTGATGTTTTCCTATAAGTAAGAGTTGCACAACTCCCAGCTCACTCTGGGTGGCCAAATGCCTACAGATTGGATGACTGAATCTTTCTCTTCATCCTCCTAGTGCCTCAGGCTCTGACCAAATAACAGCCCAATAGGCCATTTCCTCTGGGACCTGGCTCTTCCTTGGCTCTCACAAGTCCTTCCCAGTCCCTGCTGCCAACAGCTTGACTCTGCTGATGCCAATGATGGGCTGGCACCTAGATGTAAAATGATAATGAGCATCAACAATGCAAGAGCTTCTGCCTATTGAACACTGGTTGCTGCCTGCTGAATACTCACCACAGTTTCCTGTGACTGCTGTCGGGTTCTACCTGACCTCTGTAAGTAAGTAGTCACCCACCACCCCGTGTACCCCAGATTCCATGACACCATCCCTGTCTGCCCAGCCCTATGGAAAGGTCCTCGCTTACGTCATTCTCTCTGGCTGGTCAGGTTAGTCTCTAGGTCCACATGAGCTAAGTTCTGGTCCAGATGAAGGATCTCTGAGACATTTGACTATAAGAATGTTTGTCTTTAAGAAAAATTGCCTGATGTATCAAAGTGTCAACCACATTTCCAAAAAGTGAGGTACGCATTCACTGCCATGGCAAGGGTTGGGCTGCTTTCCTTCAATGAGTTAAGACTCTACACTTTTGGCTTATATTTACCTAGAAAATAACTTGTGTCTCAAAGGGTGGGCCAAGTGCCACCACTGGCTTGTGGATGTTTTTATGTAGCACGCTGACTTGATGTTACTTACACTGTCAAGGCAACGTCTCAGTTTGGTGTTAGCCTATCTTTTTATTCTAACTCTTGCTAATTCTCATTTTATATAATGGAGAAGGCCATAGGCTAAGAACTCCAGTAGGTAGGTAATACGAACATTTCATTTACAGCGTTGATTTAACGTTGATTTATGACAGGTGATACGAACATTTCATTTACAGCATTGATTGAACATTGCATTTACAAATGGAAAAAATTTAAGAAAAGGAGAATTTTGTTTAAAAAAGAACATTGTATAAATTATGATATGGATGCTACATGAGTGTGACAAAAATTATTAGGGCTGCATAACAGTGAATTTTGTGTGTCAACTGGGCCACAGGGTACCCCAGACAGTTGGTCAAACATTACTCTGAGTGTGTGTGTGAGGGTGTTTCTGGATCAGTCTAACGTTAGATTTGGTGGATTTAGTCAAGCAGATTGCCCTCCCTCATATAGGTGGGCCTCACCCCATCAGTTGAAGACCAAAATAGAACAAAAAAGCTGAGAAAGAGGGAATTCCTCTTGCCTGGCTCTCTGAGCTGGAGCATCTTCTTTTCCAGCCTTAGGACTCAAACTAGAACACTGACTCTTCCTGGGTATGGAGCCTGCCAGCTTTCAGATTGGAATGTCCACCAGTGGATCTTCTGGTTCTCAGGCCTTTCCCAAGACTGGAACTACACATTGGCCCTCCTGCACCTCCAGAGTACCAACTGCAGATCTCAGCACTGCTCAGCCCCCATAGTCACATGAGCCAACTCCTCATAATAAGATGTGATGGCTGAAACTTGGGAAACACTGACACAACAGAAATGCATTATGCTTGGTACCAACCCACCACGAGTAGGTCATTCCTTGAACTGTGTTTCTTTCTTTTGCCAGTAGAAGGGACAGATTGAGAGTAGCAGTTGAGGAGTAGGCAAATATTTTCTGAGAGCCTAATTAACAAAATTTACTTCTGAGAGGAGTTGCTTCTCTATTAAATGGTACCTTTGAGAACATGATATAGGTCCTTCCCTCTACCTTTGTCCTCAGCAAGACCCTGCCTACCTCCTCACTCTCATCCCTGTAGCTGCCCACACTCTGGCCATTTTGGCCTTCCTCTAGCTCCTCAGTATGTCTCATCCCTTCTGGATCTAGGCCTTTGCACATACTGGTCTCTGTCTCTCTCTCGTGCCCCTCTCTCCTCCAATCTCTTTCCTTTTCTTTTCACCAAGTCAGCCACTGGTTTAAATGTCTTAAACACTGCTTTTCTCAGAGAAGCCTTGCCTAACTTCCAGACCAGCTGAGAATCCCCCCTGTAACACCTCATTCTTCTCCCCTGAATCATTCTTCACAACTGTAATCAAATAACCATTTTGGTGCGGCCTTGTCTAACATCTGTCTCCCCTGCTGGACTGTAAATTGGTGAAAGCAGGGAACTTGCCTCATGGTTGGTTCTCAATAAATATTTTTTTGTAAATGACTGAGTCATGACCCATCACAAAGAATTATGTAGGCACCAGGGACCTAAAAAAATACTTAGGTGACTAAATGAAAAGAACAGAACCATTTCCACTCTTAGGGATTGAAGTCAGGTACCTCTGACTAGCAGCTATAACAAGTGGCCAAAATTATCTGTGCATCAAGTAAATCAAATGACCCAAGCATGCAAACCTAGCCCTCCAAATTTATTGCTTATAAAAACAAGATATTGGGAACACTGGTAGAAGCCAGATGTTCTGTGGGCTGGAGCTCATTGTCCTAACACTGCAGATTCCCATAACTAGAACTGCGTGTGTGTTTGAGATGCTGAGACATAAGAGCCAACCCAGAAAATATTTTGAAATAATGTTGTTCAATTACTTAATCCTTGTTATGTTATTGAATAGAACACTCTCTTATATATACTATTATAAAAACATTATGCCTGGGTCTTGAGTCTGGCATATTCAATTACAATAGCTTTTTTCCACATTTGTATTCTCTTTATTTTATTTAATTGCCTTAACATTTTCAGCAGATTTATTGTAGGTGACAGTGAGCAATCTGAGCCTGTGTAAGAGCTAGCCATGCTGTTTCCTGTTCTCCACCCACCATCTCCCTAATATTGCTCTGTCCTGCCTTTTAACATCTTCGTTAGCCTAGTCCCTGTTCCCTGCTTGCAGTGTGGACTGCCAGAAAGGCACTAAGTTAGAAGAAACTGCCCACTGGTGAACTCCATCCCTCCATCGCTGAACTGATCTGAGCTTGGCTGATGTCAATTTGTCATCTCAACCTAAATCAATCTCTAACGTGTGGAATTTACACGATAATCTCCACCAGGGAATAATAAGTGGATAGTCATTGAGTGTTGGCCTTAAGAGCATGTGTTTGTGTATGGATGCTTAACAGGATGGTTCTGGTTGAGTGTGTGTGTGTGTGTGTGTGTGTGTGTGTGTGTGTGTGTGTGTGGTTCCTGTTATATTTTTGTCATCCAGTGATACCTGGAAGCCGTGTGCGATAAAGAACCTTGGCAAGTGAGACTAAGTGAGTCATCTGCCACTGCCATACCCTGTCGTGGACATCTTGCCCACCGTAGGAGATACAGGACTGAAGTCATGACCATATCAAGGGTAGAGTGGTGGGAACAGAGTGGCAAAGAGATCTGGGTAAGATGGGGACAGGGATCATGGAGAGGCCAGTGCTGGCGCACTGCCCACATGGCACCGTGTTCCAGATCCCCAGACACTCTTTCCCCCTCTTCCATGTTGACTGGTCACGTACTCAGGAGTTCTTCCCAAGATGCAGATTGCTAATAACAACTCTCAACAGGGGTGCTCTGTGTGGATTATTTCACTGAATCCTCCAAAAAAAACATCCGAGGGAAACATTATTACTGTTTTCATTTCACAGAGTTGGAAACTGAGACCCATAAAGACACATTAACTAGTAATTTCAGAGCTGAAACCAAGATCTTTTTGACCCCAGAGTCACAACATTTGACCATTGTGTTGTAGGGAACATTTAGCTGCATTCTATTCTCATTTATGATACTGAATCTGTCTGACCCTCCACAATTGGGTGCAAAGTGACTTTCTTAGAAACTTTTAAATGTGTACCAGTGTTTTGAAAAGAAAGCTTTTTGATAGAGAAACTTATAAGTTTCTTTTAGGGGGAGGAAACAATGGAGTCATCAATTGCAAGATGGATAAGTTTGTATTGAAAGGCAAGGGTATCTAGAGCTGCCTGTTTCCAAGGGAGAAGGGGCATGAGGAGGAGTGTGGGCAGGGAGCTTCCTGCTGGAGGCTAACGGGCAGTCTCTCTGGAAGGAAGCCAGAAGTGTCATCCTGTTTCGGGCCACGGGTATCAATTTTAATACTAATGGATGCTTGAACTGAACCTTGAGCAGTTTACAAAAGTTCCCCTCGCTAGTCAGGAAGCCACGGACTTGCCGTTCAATAGAGTTCGGGATATGCTTGGGGCTGTGTAAGGAGTCCCCACTCTGTACTGCTGCCTGTCACCATGGTGCTTCTCAACATCGTTTCTCTCCCCCCTCTCGCACATGGAAGCATCATCCTGTTACACACTAGTGCACTGACAGCTGAAATTACCAAAGTGGCCCATTATGTGTATCAAGACAGAAAAGAAAACAAGGCTGTGTTTGTCCCAGGTGTCTGGACAGCAGCTCTCCTGCAGATGGATGGGGACGGAGCCATGTCTTCTCCCTCTTTCCCTCCCTCCCTCCCTCCCTACCTCCCTCCCTCTTAAAAATTAAGTGCATGTAGGAATACCCTTCATGATGCGATTTTAGTGAAAGTGGGGCTTGGCAGGACAAAAGGTCAGAGCATTCCAGAACTCTGAGACATCCACATAACTGCACTTGGAGGTTGCATTTCAAAGCTCCTGCCTCGTGTGCTTCTTTCTCACAGCTCAGAGGATGGAGTGGGGTAGGGGTCAATAATCCTGAGGAAAGGTTTTCCAGAGGTAAGTTCACACCAGACAGGAACAGGGTTGGGAAAGGAAAAAAAGGAGACTGAATCCCACTGACAACCGGCTAATTGCTGTGACAAACTCGGCTTTTAGGAGGTAGAGCTCCATGGAGTGTGGGAGCACCAACATAATTCCCATTTTAATTAGTGGCACCACGGGGAGGACATGGGCTTATAATTGATCAGTTTGCTGATCAGTCAACTTCAACCCACAACCAGACCTGCTGAGAAGTGGACATTAACTGAGAGCTTTGACAAGCGGGAAGTCGGCCCCAGCATGGCTGGTGGCGGATCAGGCTGTTGACTCTTCGTGTTCTTTCTGGAAGAGGATGCCACACAAAGTCTAGACTCTCTCTCAATCGTTCTCCACCTACCTACCTTTCTGTTCCAATTCTCCTTAACACACCTCTGCTCAGGCATGCTACCGCAAGCCAGGTGATCGGCACTTCCACCACTCAACTCTCCTCCGCGCTGTAGTGCTGGACTTGGTGGGTTCTCTCTTCCCCAAGTCAACACCAGGGCCCTCACAACATCCAATCTCCTTTCTGCCACAAGTGTATTTTGATTTCCATCCTGAGAAATTATCCCTCTCCCACTCTGTGGAATCTTGATGAGACTCTACGAGTTGCACACATCCTTCCTTCCATCTCATGTGTGTGTACTCTGTTGCCAACCCTCCAACCCGAAGAGAGAACTGGGTTTATGATCCCAATTAGGCCATTGGAATTCTTTTCTCCAAGACTTTGATTCTTGAGAAAAAGGACAGAAAAGAAAAATAGTTGAAGCTAAATATTCTAGTAGCAAACTATGATAAGACTGTTCAATTTTTTCTCGCCATCTAGACCCCTAAGTTGTCAGATTTCTATCCTGATTCTCAAGCTTTTGCCCAAATCCACTACTCCTCCATTTTCCTATATTACATTCCTTTCTGCTTAAATTAAGCTAAGTGAATCCTGTTGCCTGCAACTGAGTGACCCCAAGTGAGTGGGTACCCAGAGAAAACACCCTACTATACCGCTCGATGTTTATTCTCCACATTTCTTTGCCTGCTCCCAGTAGGAAAACTTGCAAAAGGAACACAAATCATACTTGTGGTATATGAGAGGATAAATAAATGAGAGAAAAAAAGAAGCATCATTACTAATGAGACTGGGTTTAGGGCCTGGCGTGAGCATCTTCATCCCAGATGTTCTCATGGGATCTACTCGGAAGCCGCCTTCCCATGGGATTCTCACTGAAGTTTGGAACATGAGAGCGATTTGTCTGGCTCCTCTTCCTGCTTCATTTACTGTCAGGTGCTCCCCCACTCACACATGCCCTCAACTGTTTGGGGTTGATGGCTGATATGTGCATAAACATCATACGGTATCTAGTGCAGGAGGGAGAAATGCTACCTACTCTCTTTCCCAGCCACCTTTCGGGCATGGTTTGTATTAGCTAGCCTTAAAGAAGGCAAGTGTTGGCATGCCTTCAGACGGGTGTGTTGTGCATGTGTGTGTACTCTGTTGCCAAGCGACTCTAAGAACAACACATCCTTGCTGCACTAGTCTCCTGCCCAGTGTGTCCCTGGTGCCTTTGTTGGAAGGAAAAATACCCACCTGATCTTGAGGACACTCCAATGTTTTTTCACCTATATGTACAAATAGCCTTGGTCCTCAGGGTTAGTCAAGGGTTTAGACGACGTTACGGCAGCCAAAAAAGCCACAATTCCCATCCTGTAGATTCCAACTATGTGCTCAGAAGGCTAAGGAGTAAGCCGGAGCATCTGCCTCTATGACTAGGATTTATACCTCTCACCGGTGATATACATGCACGTGTGAAAACAACACACAAGGAGGGAGCTCACCATAGCTAGATCGGGGCCGGGGAAGGAAATCCGCAAAATCAGGTCCGCTTAGACTGGACCAGCTTGGCCAACACACTTTCATGGCCACATCAATTCAGGCTTTCACAGGTTTGATTTTCTTTCAGCCCAATCCACTAAGGAGTTGTTCCAGAGTTCTGTGGATTTTCTGCACAATTACAGATTATCGCCATGGCAACAACAGAGCCATGTGACCACCCTGCTACCTCAGAGACCAGGAACAGCCACTTACAGGCACTGCACATCATCCCGTAATGGGACTCGGTGCCACTGGCCTCACATTGTTTTAAGGCTAATCACTGCCTTTTTCACAGATGTAGTTCCCCCACCTCCTCACACACACCCACTCTATTTTCATGATCTTTTAAAAACAGTTTGGATTTGCTCTAAAGCAGTTCCACATTTGCCTGTGTTTATTTGGTCATAAAAAACGGTATTATTTGGGGGGGGGGGGTTGGCGGAAGGAAAAAGAGGGGTAACACTTGACGAGCGGAGGCAGATGGGAGGCAACAGGCAGAGGAGAAACAACTTTGCTAGCAGATGGGTTTCTTGCCACTATGTCCCCAAATTGAAACCCGTGACAGTCCTGACATTCTGGGTTGGCCACGCACAAGGCCACCCTAGGAAGGGATAAAGCTTGCTTTCTTTCCAATGAGTTCAACTCTCCAGTCCACTTTGCAGGCACAATGAGAAGCGGGGCCATTGGTAATTAAGTTAGGGATGTGATTGAGAAGGGGGACCAGGTAATATTTTTCTCTCTGGCAAAACAATCAATTTATTTTTCAGAAACTGGTGCACATAGCCAAACCCCAGGCTCTTTCTGCCAAACATTCCCCCCTTAATTTTTTAACCTCTGGGCATTTCAAGGGAAATTGAATCCACATGTTTTCAGATTCATTTGCAAATGCAGTTTGCTCAGAGCTGTTTGATGACCAGTATGCCCTTTGAGTGTTTTTATGAGCTTAAACTTATTTTCCCCCCAAGCCTCTTGCTTCTGAACCAGGAAGTGCCATTTGGAGTTTGAGGCAGAATTGAGAACTGATCATATTCTAAAGCCTTCGCCAGTTTCTCGTGTGTCTCTCTCTGGACCCTGCCACAGCTAAGAAAAGGTTTTCGCCGAGTGCATAAGAATAATTGAGAGTAACTTACTGTTTTTACAACTGAAAAGCAGATCTGATATGGACACAATCCAATTCCTAGATCACGTGGCTTCCCCATCTCTCTTTATTACTGATGACATTTGTATGGGAGCAGATGCTTTCTTTCCCAGGGACACGTCTCCACCTGCGACATAATTCCCTGATTGAAATAATGCTTCAGAGGCAGAGTTGGAAGTTTAGATTCAGCCCTTCCCCCCAGGCCAAATTGCAGAAAACCATCTTTGTTTATTAGAAGCGAATCATATCTGCAAAATAGAAGGGGCCCCTTTCCCCTGCAATTTGGGAACAACGGTGTGGGTATTCTAACTCAGCCGTATGATGCAAAATAAAATTCTGACTTCAAGGAAGGTGGGAACATTATACATAGGTGCCCCAGATATTATGAGAAAATACTTAATAACGAGGGAGAAGAGTAACTGGGGAAGATGCACAGAGCAGGGAACCTGGTCCTAAGCCCAGGATTTTTCTGAGTTAGTTCTCAAGTTTCCTTTGAGGATGTAAGGATGGATTCCGCCCACATTCCAGGACACATTGTTAATGAGGAATTAGTCTGAGGAGTTCTCTGGATAAACATTTGTGAGCAAATAACATTCTTCCAGGAAGCTCATTTAATATGGTGTCTATTTTTTCTTCCTTCTTTATTTCCTTTTACCAGACTTATGATCCCAGAGAAAGTTGCATTAAATTCACATGGCCTATTTTTAACTCTCATCTGGACTTCCTTTTTTTTCCTTCCCCTGTAAGCATGAGAATCAAGCAAATAATGACCCTTTGTATTGTGTCCAATGGAAGGTCATGAGCTCGGGGAATTTACTTAAGTTCCCGGGAGAAGTCAGGCCATGAAAGATGCGTGTGCACGGCCTTCATAATGTGCCATTTTGGCTGTCAGTGCTGCTAAGAATGTTCACTCCCATTCTACAGACAAAAGCAACTGATATACGACTGCAGCCATTGCTTCAGTTTTTTTGTAGAGAACCTGCCTGTAAATTCACAGGTTTGTTTTATCCTTGGCCACCCAAATAAAAAAGGTTATGTGAATGGTAGCGGTGGTTAGTTTTATGACCTTGCTGTGGTTGGCCACAGCCTATAGGAGACAGCATTGTTAGACACAATATCAGATTGTTCTTTCATAATTTTTTATGAAATTTGCCCCTAGAGCATGTTCCTTAGAGTTTATCACAGAGAAGAGAAAGAGGAGAGGAAAAAAGTGAGCTTGTAGGTAACTTACTATCAGTCACAGCAGGGGCTCAAACTCCCATGTACTTAGGAGCCAGAATGATAATCTAAATGAGGGGCCCTATAGGAAGGGGCTGGTCTGGAGGTTACTGTCCTTTCCTGTAAGGACAGTTGCTGCTCAATTCAAGTTGATTTTTGTTGTATGGGACAATCTTTTTTTCTTCATTTTAATGAGAACTCATAAATTTATATTTTAGATGAAACCTCCTGATTTTTAAAATATTGGGATTGTCTTCAAAACTATAAAATTGTATGGTGGACTGGAGACATGAGGTATATGGTACCTCTAGGTGCCAAGCAATTCCAATGGAGCAGCCAAATGAGTGGAAATGCAGTCAAGAGTGTTGATTTCCTGGCCATTTCTAAAACTCCTAGTCTCAGTGCCCAACTGAGATATAAGGTCCTAAGTCCGAGGAAACTGTGGTTGCAGTCAAGGAGTGGAGAGAATGGGAAATGGGTCAAGGGAAGGGGCAGGATGTAACCAGCACCTTTTTCATGACCTGCATCCTAATTTGAGCAATTCATTCATGTATTCAGTTGATAATATTTATTGAGTACCCTCCATATATCAGCACCATACAAGAAGTGTGGTGGTGAACAAGTTAGTCATCACTGCTATCAGCACAGAGCAATGTCTGTGGGGGATGCAGATATTAATCAAATAATCGCACAAATGGATGTGAACTGTCCAGTGCAATACGTCTTCCAAAGGAGAGGTGTGGGCTATAATATATAATCAGAGAATTTGATCTGGTCAGAGTGGTGGAAAAAGGGAATAAGGTTGACTTTGATGGCCATAAATTGGAGTTACCCAAGCCAAAGGGGTGTGGACCAGCTGTCAGGCAGAAGGAAGAGCCCTTGCAAAGGCCTTGTGGCAGAAGGGAATGGGATGAACACAAGATACTGAAGGGCTAGTGTGGCTGGAATGCAGAAAGCATGGTGGAGGTTGCAGAAGTGGGCACAGGCCATGCCCTACAGAGCTTTCTATGTGGTTGTTAAGAAGTTGTGACTGATTCTAGATGCAGGCAAGTGCAATTGAGTGGCTTTAGGCAGAGGAGTACAGGATCAGGTGCACATTTCAAAAAGATCTTTCTGGCTGCAGGGTGGAGAATGGTTTGGGAAAGGCATAAGTAGGGAGGCAAATTAGGAAGCCATTGCAGTGGTCAAGGAAAAATGATGGCAGCTGAGTTTAGTGTGGTGAGTGGAATCACAGAGAGAGAGAGTGAATGACTCTGGTTAACATCTGCAGTCAGCTGACTTTTATTGTTTCTTTGTTTTGTTTTTTGTTTTGGTTTTTTTTTTACAGTCAGCTGACTTTAAATAAAGGAGATTAACGTTGATAATGTGGGTGGGCCTCATTCAAACAGTTGAACACCTGAAGTGGACAACCTGAAATTTCTAGAAGAGAGAAAATGATGCCTTCAGACTGTACTATCAACTCCTGCCTGAGTTTCCAGCCTGTTGGCTTGCCCTACAGATTTCAGACTTGCCAGACCCACCATCATGTGAGCCAATTCCTGGTTCTACTTCTCTGGAGAACCCTGACTGACACAGTGCCTGTGAGAGACTTTCCACTCCATTCCTGAGATATTCTCTCCCAGAAAAAATACAGGATGCAAAGTATACCAAGTCCACCTCTACAAAGAAATGGAAAGGGCTCATGCACACATTTTTGCCATGTGAATAATGGTGGAACAGGGACATGTGTCTTTAGAGAAAGCAAAGGAATTGGATTGAAGGCAGAGAGAACAACCCTTTTAAAAGAAATTTAGAAAGGCTAAAAAATCTTACAAAATATGAAAAAAAAAAGTTGTGTGTTGTTTTTTTTTTTGGACAAATTGGTCTTTCATCCCAAAGCTTTCTGGGTTCTTAAGGAAAAAGACAAATGTTGGTAAAAGGAGATGGTGTTTCATATGGACAATTACTTGAGCCTCAGATTGGCAGAGCCCAGCACTGGCCACAGCTCGCTGAGTTTTCCCAGGTCTTGGAGAGAGGGAGTTCTTGGGGCTGGAGGAAGCTGAGGTCCTGGCTGAGAAAGGCTGAGGAAGCTGATACTCACCACCAAACAAATCGGCCCAGAGAGTCCAGAGGAAGAGCAATAAATCGGCGACCTCCAGTTTCCATTACTGTGAGCCCTTTAACCCCTAGAACCAAACAAAAAAATAAATAAGTTCCCAGAATAGAACTGGCTGTAAAAATGAAAAAGGAAATGCTTTCTTTTCTTTGGCCTGCCCCCCCCCCACCCCCACCCCACTCCCCTTCCTCTTTATGGCTCAGGTTCTGATCCAGGCCTCTTTGGGAGAGAGGCAAGTTTGCTGTCTGCACCAGCTGGCAATGGTGGGAAAGCTTCTGTTACTGTTGTGGAATCTCAATTCTTCAGAGCTCCGGCTAAGCATCCCTTTCAACATGGCGCCTGGTGACTCTCTCACTTGATCACCGGATCCTGGTAATCCAGATGGTTAAGGGGAGAGGCAGGGGAAATGAAGACAAGGGTGAGTTCAGTGTTGAAGCCACTCCCCTCAGAGAATGTCCAGAGAGAGAAGAGCTGGGAACTGGCGCAGACACCTTGGCCTGTGTTTGCTAGATGGCTTGCTTTTTTTCCACCTTTTGATCAATAAATAGACCAGAAATCAGAGAGACAGAAGACCAACCCAGAACCTGAATGAATCCCTCTAAGGCAAGCATGTCAAACTCACGGCCCGCAGGCTGTGAGTTTGACATGCTTGCTCTAAGGTCTATCAAATAGATGGGAAAGCGTGCTCAGTCCCTTCATACAGTATGCACAACATCAGGCAAGTCAGCTAAACTCAGTGTCTCAGTTTCTCCTGCTGGAAGGAAGGGAGGAAGGGAGGGAGGGAGGGAGGGAAGAAAGAATGACAATTTTCATACATTGAGATCCCAGGAAGCAGTAGAATTATAATGTTGGATGCTACTTCAGCTGGATTATGTGTACTCCCAGCTGATAGAGGAATTCTCTTTCCCTCACCTCTGACCACTGGCTACCCAGATGCTCCTTTTAACAGGCTCATTGGTGCAGGTGAAGGAAGGAACCTACTGCAGAGTGCATGCATTCTATTGCAGTGCAGTTCTGGGTTATGCCGACTTATCTCCTCTATGGATCCAGAAGCTCTCTCCTTTAAGCTTCACTGAGGAGAGAGGAAGCTCCCTAGGTGGCTTATTACAACTGCTGCCAATCTACTGGACATCCTCTGTTAGCAAAAGCCCTGCCTTCTAATACAGCCCACCAAGAAATAATCCATCAAGTATAACTATGCAGAGAGATAATGTACATATATATGCTGTGAACACACAGAGAAACTATCTCAGGAGCCAAGTGAGAACATAAAGTCAGCTGGCAGAAATGGCCCACCTTAAGCAGGTTATTAAGTGGTCTTAACGGACTAGTTCTAGAAATGATCCGAAATTCCCAGTCGAGTCAAAGACTGATATCAAAGACCTGGAGATACCTCCAGGCCAGCGTCTCCAGAGAGGACTGGAGCTGTTGGAACGAAAACTCTATCTCTTCCCTGTGCATCTGAGTGAGCACTTAAATCTCCAAAGATTGAACTATAAAGAGAGATTAGTTTATTAATAATTCACAGACTTCAAGGGGAAAAAAAAACGTCAAAAGCTCATGCTCAGGAACAAAGCTGATTTTATTTTCCTGTTTAGAATGGAGCTATGTGCAGAGAAGCCGAAGTGCCCTGCTCAAAAATTGAATTTGGTCTTTTTTTTCTTGTCTTCATGTTTTTAAAGAAATGTTTCTAATAAAATATATGTGAGCATTTAGTCTGATTTTCCTCTGCATACTTCAAGTTTTTCAAATCCTATGAGGTTTGTAGGGAGTGTCAAAAGCAGAATACTTCATTCAAGACTTTAATAGGTTGAGATATTTTCATGGTGAAGTTACTAGCCAAGCATACTTAATTGGAGTCTGAATTCAAGGTAATATGCTCAAGAATGGGTGTGAAAGAAAGAAAGGTTAATAAAAATCTGGATTTAAAATGACTTGACCAAACCCCTTAAGAGGACAAGCCACGCTCCAAGAGAAACCTCTCAGGGATGCATTTTTCCAGGAGTCTACCAGACGGGGGTGTCCTTGAGAACAAGAATTTCTCCTCCTTTCTCTTGGCATCCCAGGATTCAGCTGTGAGCCAGATACTGACCTACCTCAGTTTCCCCAACAGGCTGACATAAAGACAGATGGGAACAAGAATAAGCACATCCGACCACTTCCTGGACAGGCTGGTGTCATGTAAGGAAGGTCCTTCACTTTCCTCAAGAGAAACAGTATGCATGGCCTGGGGAGGGCATGTGTTTATTGCATCCCAGCCTCTTGAGTCTCCCGAAAAGGAAGACGCTGCTCCTGGGATTATCCACTCCCTCTTTTTGCAAAGTTTCTCCATTGCTCTACGGAAACAAATAATTTGGCACTATCTGAGATGAGATTACATATTTATGTTTTGATTTGTTCATTGTCCACCTGTCTTATTAAAATGTAATCTCCACAAAAAGGACTTAGGGCTGAACATTGTTGTTCGTGCATGTATCCCCGGCACAGGGCTGACGCGTAGGTTCTCAAAATACACTGATTTCAAATAAACGAGGAAAATAAATGAGTAAAAAGAGATCACATCCTTTTATGTGAAATTCATGTGCAATCCCAGAGACAGCCCTTTGATGGATAAGCAGTCTGTTAATATATAAACGGACTGCAGAAAAATCTCCCTTTGAACAGTCACTCTGTGGGAAATGGCTGCTGGGGAAATCTTCCGCTTTGGAAGCAGAGTTAGGGCTCCAAACCTCATTGTGGAGGATAGCATAGGTGTGTAGTAGGCAGTAAATAAATGTTCAGATGGCATCCTCACAGCACATGACAATTACCAAAAATACAACTACAGCGTTTTGGGGTTTTTTTGCTAAGTAGTATAATTTGGTGCAAAGGGAAAGTATCTTGAACCTTTGCTGAGTTGCTCTAAACGAAGGAACAGCCCAGGCTTTGTCCTTGAGGATGCCAGTGAGGCAGCTGCCCGTTCTCAGTATGGAAACACTTCTTTAGCCATCAGATGAGTTGTTACTCTTTTGTGATAACAATTCCCTGAATCCAGCTTTAATTCCTTATCTTGTTGCTTAAAGTCAGGGATGGCAAATGAAATATATCTCACGTGCCACTACTAAATCTGATTGAGTCACTCATTAAATATTTAATTCAACAAATATTTATTGCATACTTGCCTACTTACAAGTAAAAGGGCACTGTTGTAGCTGCTGGGAATAAAACAGTGCTCAAAAGAGACAAAAGTCCTGCCCTGCTGGAGTTTACATTTTGGTAGTTGGTGGTTGCTGGATTAGCAGTAAAGATTCTGGGATCTATTAGTGATGTCTATTATGGGCAGAGAGATGGGTGTGGCAGCACCACTGCTAGCCCAGGATTTGCCCACTTAGCTTTCTAGCTCACGCCATCTGCCTCTAGAAATGACTTAGTCCTCACTCCAGGCTCAGCCATACTCCAGGCTACCCGTCTAAAAGTGAGCGCTAATTAAAGGGTGTTTAAGGATACCTAGGCTAGTGTCTTTTCTTCAAGTCAGTATTTACTGCTAAGCCCTGCTTGACATTTCACTTGGTCCCAGTAGCTGTTTCCGTGCTTAATTCTTTGTGATTAGATCCTGGTTTTATATCACAAAGCTTTCTATCTTTGCACCTACCGCTTAATTCCCATTTTGGCTCCCCTGTTTATACACTTATTCATTTACCCATGCAAGAACTAGTTACTCAGAGCTGACTTTGTGCCAACTGGTTCTAGGCACTCAGAAGGCAGAGCTGAGCAGAACACATATACCCCCTGATCCCAAAGGAATTTATATTCTAGAAGCAAGATAGAAATAAATAGGCAACTTTATAAGATAATCCCATATAATTTATGTGACTGGGGTAATATGAGGGTAATTTAAGTAGAGGGATTAGGGGAGCATAGTCCTAGGAGGTGATATGGAAGATGAACCTGAAGGATGAAACCAACTTGACGTGTTCCAAAATCATTACATCTGGAGTATAATGAATGATGGAAGGGTAGCAAGAGATGGAATAGAAAAACAGGCAAAAGCCAGATCAAGGAAGTTTCTAAAATATAGTAAAATGGTGTTTGCCTATCTGGAATTGTTGCTCATTTCCTACTCGTAGACTTTATAGGTAGCACCATCAGCCACCTCCCAAATTATCTACACAATGGCACCTGGGGTCAGCCATGTCCAGTGACTACAGCTCCATACTGAGACCTCTCAGTGTCTCCCTCCACATCCTTGTGTCTGCTCTGCAGCCTGCACTGGGCATGTTCTGGTCTAACCCACTTCCAACTGAACCCCGGGGCAGATTTCATTGTTCAAAGCTGCCCTTGCAACCCCTTCTCAAGTTCCCACATTTCACCAGATTAAAAATCATCAGTTGGATGGGAAAGGGGTGCCTAGGGAGGATGCTTTCTGACAATCACCTGAAGCACTTTGTGACAAAGCAACCTCAGCCATAAAGTGGTCCCGAGGCCCAGGCCCCAGGGGCAGGACTGTAGCCAGGCACTAATTACTTGTTCTGAAAAATTGCCTTATTTCAAAGATTCAGAGCCCAGGGGCATTGACTATCAAAACTCAGTGTAAAGAGGCTTCTTACCAGGGACAGCTTATTCCCTGACTTGAAAGCTCTGTGCCAAGACCCCTGTCCCCACATGATCCCTACCACCTGTCACTGGGTCTGATATACTATTGTTAGCATCAATCCTTTGGTTCCTAAAGGTTTATTATATAGAAAAATTCTGAAGAGTCAATATTTTAAGCCATCAGTAATTTTACCTCAGTTTCCTCTCTCTTGCTCCAAATTGTCTTGTGAAGCTGCCTACTCTACCTCTTCAGTTCCCATTCTCGACAAAACTCGCATAACCTTATTCGTCTAGTTATCTTTAACTTACAGCTCTGCCAGTACCTGGTGCTGTACAGTTAAATATTATTCCCACAGTACAGATGGGAAAATCTAATCTATGAATTCCATTCTTTAACTCTCTGGTGATATCTAACTGAATCAGGACTTTCAGAACTTAATTTCAATGGACAGCACATGAGAAACTGGAGAGGAATACAAAGAGGTGAACAGAGAAACTTCCAGGGTGTCAAAGGTTTGGAACAGGGCTGCTGTTTCTCTAACACCACAGATGTGCTACAATCATAACTAGCAAGCTCAGTACAGATACCGTATGTCTATTATACAGTAATTCAAATGGTTGCTTTTAACATTGGCCTCAATGCAGATGGCTACAAGATCTGCCATAGACCATAATGGACAAATTTTTAGAGGAGTGTTTCTGTGTCAGTCTGCATTGGGTGAGTGGTCTGGAAAGTGCATCATGAGAATACCCTAGGGTTTCCTTGGGGCTCCAAAGTTGCCATAACATTAAAGCAAGAACAATGTAGATTAACTCAGAATGGGAAGAATGGAAGTCCTGCCCCTTGAGATAGCTGACCAATAGAGTGGCTCTTAAAACAATGGAATGATGTAAAATTCCAACCTAAAAACAGATCCTGGTGTTTTTTTAACTTAAAAGTATGAAAAATAAATAAAGCATGGAAATAAAAGAAGATATGAGGAAAACATGCAAAACAGGAATCCATACCTATGATGATGAGAGTATGACAGCCTCCTCAGCAGCTAAAAGGTCAGGTATTTACAATTTTTTTATATATTAAAAGCGGATACCAGCATAACCCCATTAAAGAGCCAATATTAGGACAAAAGGGTAGGTCAGTGTCAAAAACATTGCTGGATTCCCAGCACCCAGTACCTGGCTTAGTCAGCTTTTGTCAACCTGAACTGAACACGAGCACAGGCAGGATACAGGCTGTCATTCCCAATTAACACAACCTCTGCTTTGTCCATGTTTAGTGTCAAGAAATTACAACACATCTGCGAAGAAACAGCCGTTAGACACCAGTGCCCCATTCACACCTGTCTTGCATGCAACTCAACCTGATCCCTTATTAATGTCACCATCCCAGTTTTGGTCGTATTTTCCACATTTGTTTCTTATTTTCACGTGGTGCCAGAATGGCCGCCTTTGTAAGCAAACCAGGGAGATGACTCACAACCTCCTTTCCCTAACCAAATGGCATCACGTCCGCCAGAGTAAAAGAGAACACACCAAAGAGTGCTGTGTTCTCTGGCGATCTAAAACGTGATTCTGGCCAAGAACCAACACTGAAGGCCTCCCATGGGTTAGCTTGGTTTTCCATGGGGACCTGTGTTGACTTCTACTGAAAGTCCGAGTCGGCCAGCAAGTGATTGCTCAGCAGTGAGATATGCACAGTACATGGCAAATGCCCTCCGAGACAAAAGTCTGTTCATCCCCCCTATAAATAAGCAATGGCAGAAAGGGTCTCAGGGGGCTGTGCATATGAAGAGCATCAAGCTCCGAACTGAAGTTTGACTTGTGACAAGCTCCTCTTTTTCTTCTTTTTTGGTTAATCCTCACCTGAGCATATTTTTTTCCATTGATTTTCTTTCTTATTCTTTATTTTTTTAGAGAGAGAGTGGAAGAGAGAGAAACATCGATTGGTTGCCTCCTGCATAAGCCCCAACTGGGGCTGGGGATAGAATCTGCAGCCCAGGTACATGCACTTGATCAGGAATCGAACTTGTGACCCTTCGGTGCACAAGCAGATGCTTTAACCACTGAACAACACCGGCCAGGGCCTCCTTGTCTTTTATTTCTTTAGCAACTGGAGTCTGGATCAATTCCCAAAGTTCAGTGTAATTTTCAGAGTTTATAGGCATTCCACTGCTCCTAAAGAACAGAGTATAAAAATCTGGTAGAGTGAACCAAACTAATAAAATTGAGAATGCAAACTACCACCCATCCCCCTTTACACTGATTCTAGCAATTGGGTGTTTTCCAGGTCCATTAGCACAAGTGTGTTATAATTTTTCTACAAGAGGTCAGTGTTAAAAGTCCCCTGGCTGCTCCAGACCGATGCTCAGAAATTTGAAAGATGGGGAGGTTTGGCTTGGCTCATCCTATTTAATTTGCACAATGCCTGGATCTGTCGGGTTCTAAAGAAAGATACAGCCCAGGAGGCTTGGGAACTTCCTAATGTGAGTTGAGTTGGCAGCAAGCATGCTTGGCTTCCACTGATTACAGCTTCAGTTTCTGACCCCCAGGAGGCCAAACCCGCAAGAGGAAAATGTGTATAGTAAATATTGAGACCGAGGTTCATAATGAAAGTCAACTTTTTAGCACCAATGCCTTCCCTATGGCATAGAACTGAAGAGAAATATCAAAACCCCCATCAATCCAGATGCCCGACAATAGAAGAATTGTCTAAAACAATGTGGCCTCCATAAGACTGAATATTGGCAGCCCCTATAAACCATGGTTTGGGATATTATTTAATTACATGGGAAAATGCTCAAAATGCTAAGTTAAAAAGTGGGAGGCAGTACTGTAATTTATAGTACGGTTACAAAAAGTGTAAAATGGTTATTTGTGTATGATGAGGTTGAACTATAAATTTAATTGTTGAATATGTTTTTATGAGATGGGATGATAATTATTAACGTGTGTATGGCAGGGGAACTCCATCCCTTCATCCTCCTTAGCTGTCTGAGAAAGAACTGAAGCTGCTCAGACACATTCTCTCTAGAAAAGGTAGTCAGAACCACAGTGGAAATACCCTCCCATGTGGCAGGTGCATGGGACACTGGGAAGCTGTTGGCTAAACAGAGCAGTGAGATGAGAATATTTTCTGTTGGAGAACAGGAGAGAGAGGGAGGGGGAGAAGGAGGGAAGGGAGAAAGAGGAGGAGGTGGAAAAAAGGGAGGAGAGAGAGAGATAAGGAAGATAGGGAAAGAGTCCCTAAAAGTTTCTGGTACTAGGGAAGAAATGAACACAAAAGATTTAAATAAGAGTTCACATTTGTTGTGAATTCTTCCATGTCTTTCTACATTTGACAGACAGGTGGGTGAAGATGAATAGTTCTGGCTGGACCACCCATGCTCCTTGAAATATGACCCTGCTCTATGGGAGGGAATATCACACCTTTATAAGAATTACATGTTTTCTCAAATTTCCACAATGTTTAAGTTTACTCTTATACTCAGTAAAATGAATCAATCAATCAATAAAAATTGGCTCCTCCCAATAATTTATTTGATTAGTGAACCAGGGCTACTCTCTTTGGCTACGGTGAGTTACAACATGTCTTCACCCTTAAACCTCAAGGCAAAAGTGATAGTTATTATTTGAGTCAATTAATTAACTCAACATTTATTGAGCATCACCTCTGTGCTAGGCACATTGGAATGTACTTGAGATACAGTATTGAGCAAACCAGCCCTAGCCCCTGATCTTAAGAGGGATCAGAATGGAAGAGAATAAAAGAGCATCTGTAGGACCATCTGGGCAGCATGCCAAACCAGCCCTTGATAATGCAAAGGCCTGTCCATGCCCTAAATATTCCTTGAAAGGTGAGAGACAAAGCCATGGTACAAAGTCTATTCTTAGTGAAGCATTGCTATGAATCGATTTTAGTCTAGAGCCAGTGGCAGTTTAAAAACAATATCAAAAGTTCAAGACAGTTCTCTTAAGAAGAATAGCCCTAACCAGTTTGGCTCAGTGGCTAGAGCATTGGCCTGCCGACTGACGGGTCCTCGGTTCGATTCCGGTCAAGGGCATGTACCTTGGTTGTGGGCACATCCCCAGTGGGGAGTGTGCAGGAGGCAGCTGATCGATGTTTCTCTCTCATCGATGTTTCTAACTCTCTATGCTTCTCCCTTACTGTCTGTAAAAAAATCAATAAAAATGTATTTTTTAAAAAAAGGAGAAGAATAAAGTGCTTATTACTCATTATAATGCAATGCCAAAATAATGAAGGGTTTTTGGGGTGAATTGGGGGTGGAGAAAGAATCCCACCCTTCCAGGCTATGTAATTTGGAGGCTATTAAAATCCTATCACCCTTTCTTTTAATGCATTTGTTACAGAGGAGCAGTTGCCCACAGTTTGTCAGTAACAGCTCAGCATATGCAGAAAATCAATCCCAAACAAAGTTCAAAGAAACCCTTGCAAAGCTCTGTTCGAGGTGACAAATGGTTGCTAATGAGCAATGGAGGCCCTCTCCTCATTTGACTGACAGGTGAAAGGATAGCTGACTGGGAAGGACCACCTGCTCACTCCCGCCCAATTAAGATCTCCAACTGTTTGCAGTAACATGAGATTCACATTAATAGATTTCCCTTCTTAATCTGCCCCAGAAAAATCCAATGTGAGATGGAAACTCTGAGGAATGATTATAAAATAAACTGACATGGATTGTTTCAACATTTCCATAGCCTTAAGCTGCCAACAACTCCTCCTGCTTTCTCTTCAACCACAGTTCTCCCTAGTTACCTTTGAACTGTGCCCTCTACCACTACCCACTCACCTTTTTGAGAGAGACTTGCCAGAGTCTTATTCCATTCCTGCCAGAGCCTTCTATCCTAACTGATGTGGATCAGCTAGTACACTTGATGGGTGCTTGCAGCTCTTACTGAATACCAAAGTTCTTCCCCCAGACATAAAAGCATGGCCATGAAATTGATTGTGAACTTCTCAGGCATTCTTCTACTGAATTGGAGCTGACCTTCTGAACTTGGATAAGAATATTTCCTTGTGTTTTGTGTTTATAAAACTCCACATCTAGATCTGGATGGAATTTGTTGTGGGATATCCTATCTAATAAAAGAGAAACATGAAAATTGACCATACCTCCGGTACGCCCACCAGCCAATCAGAAGTGAGTATGCAAATTAACCCAGCAAATATGGTGGCGGCCACAGAGCTGGAGAGAGCAGGAAGCTTGGGTTGCCCCTGGCGATGGAGGAAGCCAAGTTTTCCGCCCGCCCTGGCCTGCCCTGGCCTCTGCTCAAGGCTACAAAGTTTCAATTATAGAAGATAAATAAATCCCAACAAAAATGGCGGCAGCCACAGAGCTGGAGCCAGCCAGAGGCTTGGGTTGCCCCTGGTGATGGAGGAAGCCAAGTTTTCCGCCCGCCCTGGCCTGCCCTGGCCTCTGCTCAAGGCTACAAAGTTTCAATTATAGAAGATAAATAAATCCCAGATACCAGGGTCTCCGCTTGGGTTGCCGGGGGGCATGGCCGGCCTGCAAACCACCACAGGCCCCTTGCCCAGGCCACCCCATGCCCCAAGGGAACCCCCACCCTGATTCGGGACACCCTTCAGGGCAAACCAGCTGGCCCCCACTCATGCACCAGGCCTCTATCCTATCTAATAAAAGAGTAATATGCAGATTGACCATCACTCTAACATACAAGATGGCTGCCCCCATGTGGACACAAGATGGCCAGCAGAAGAGGGCCAGCAGAAGAGGGCAGTTGGGAGGGACCAGGCCTACAAGGGAGGGCAGTTGTGGGCGATCAGGCCAGGAGGGGAGAGCAGTTGGGGGGGACCAGGCCTGCAAGGGAGGGCAGTTGGGGGCGATCAAGCCTGCAGGGGAGGGCAGTTAGGGGTGACCAGGCCAGCAGAGGAAGGAAGTTGGGGGCGACTGGGCCTGCAGGGGAGAGCAGTTTGGGGGGACCCAGGCCTGCAGGGGAGAGCAGTTGTGGGGGACCAGGCCTGCAGGGGCGGGCAGTTGGGAGGGACCAGGCCTGCAGGGGAGGGCAGTTAGTGGTGACCATGCCTGCAGGGGAGGGCAGTTAGGGGTGACCAGGCCTTCAGGGGAGGGCAGTTAGGGGTGACCAGGCTGGCAGGGGAGGGCAGTTAGGGACAATCAGGCTGGCAGGGGAGCAGTTAGGGGGTGACCAGGCTGGCAGGCAGAAGCGATTAGGGGCAATCAGGAAGGAAGGCAGGCCAGCAATTGGGACCCAGCATTCCTGGATTGTGAGAGGGATGTCTGACTGCCCATTTAGGCCCGATGATAGGATCAGGCCTAAACAGGCAGTCAGACATCCCGCGAGGGGTCCCAGATTGGAGAGGGTGAGGCTGGGCTGAGGGACAACCCTCCCCCGCCCCCCCACCCCCGTGCACCGGGCCTCTAGTGTGTGTGTGTGTGTGTGTGTGTGTGTGTGTGTGTGTGTGTATAATTTAAAGGTGGAATTGGCTTTGCATTTCAATATTTTTCTTCTTTATGATGGACTTTCTTGATTGTCAGAAAAGACTGCTTATGTCCACCAAAAGACATGTACAAGAATGTTCATGAAAGCTTTGCCTGTGATAGCCCCAAACTAAACAATATAAATATCTATCAATAAAAGGATGGGTAAATAAGGTGCAGCCTATTCCCACAATGGAATACTACACAGTAATATATACATACAGTTTCAGCAAGACTAAAGGGCTGGTGGTAAGCTAACTAATGACCCCTCTCCCCCAAAGATACACACATTCTAATCCCTGCAACCTGTGATTGTTACTTTATATAGCAAAAGGACATTTCATATGTGATTAAACTAAGGATTTAGAGATGAAGAGTTTATCCTGGATTATCTGGGTGGGTGATGTAATCACAAGTGTCTTTATGAGTGGGAAGTAGAGGGAGATTTGACTATAATAGAGGAGAAAACAATGTGACCACAGAAACAAAGAATGGAACGAGCCAGGAGCCAAGAAATGCCCACACCTCTAGAAGTGGAAGAGGCAAGGAATGGACTCGCCCTTGGAGCCTAGAAGGAAATGAGCCTATTGACACCTTGCTTTTACCCTCTTAACACTCATTTTGGGCTTCTTTCATTCAGAATTGTAAGAGAATAAATTTGTAATATTTTAAGCCATTAAGTTTGTGGTAATTTGTTATAGCAGCAACAACAAACTAATACCGGGCTTAAGATCACACTACTTATATTTGCTCTTCAATCCCTTAACTTCAATCTTCTTCCCCCATTTCCACCACAGCAGCCCCATGAGATAGTTCAAGCCAGAATTCAAAGGCCCAGGGCTGTAGCAATAGGGCATGGGACTGGCATAGGCAGGAGGCACAGTGGCCTCCACCCAAGTCATCTTCAGGCTCCCTTGGGCATAACCAGAACATTCTAGGTAAGAACTGGTAAAATTTTCTTTCTACTAAAACCCAACTTTCAAGCAGTGAAAGAAGTTGCCAAAAGAGCTGTCAGAATACTTTGAGCGAGTGTCATTCCAAGACGGGTCTAGAAATTGCCTGGGCAGGAAAGCCACATATTTTTAATGAGTTATGTCTATGGCATACAACTCTAACCCCAAAGTAAATTTTCCAACCGTGGCTTAAGTTATCTGGTCTGGCCGCCTATGAAGATCCAATTTTCTGGTGGACTGTCAAGCCTCGCTGCCACTTTGTGGTAAGGTGAATATTTTATTCATTCATTCACTCACTCATTCAATACTCATTGAGCTGTTACTCTGTTGGGTAAACAGGAAGTGGAGGGGAATTGGAAAACCTGAGTTCCCGCCCTCGGGAACTGCTTACAGGCCTCTGAGGTATTTCTAGAGATTGTGGCTCAAGGGGTGAAAACTGAAGCTCTGCTATTTGGGAGCCACTGGTTCTCTAATATAAACCATTTCTCACTAAAACATTAGATATTAAATACTAAAAAGTCAATGTGTTGAGGGTAACAACTTACTCTTATGTGCTGTTTGTTAACTGGTGATTGTTACAGGTTAAGTGCTCAATAACAAATAATGAAGAGAGAGGTGGGGAGGAAGGAAGAAAGGAAGGAAGGGAGGGAGGGAGGGAGGAAAGGAGGGACAGACTTCTGGGTGGACCCCCACCACCATGGGTCTTCTATTTTCACACTGTTCTTACAATCTGTGACCTCCTTGAGGTTGAGGGTTACATTTTATTCATTTCTGTAATCCCAACACCTAGCACATATTAGCACTTAATACAAATAACATTGGATCAATGAATATTCACCAGACACTAAGAGATCATTTCAAAACTGAACAGCCATTCCACCTACTTGACCTTCTCTTAGCCCCCCTAGTCCAGATCAACCTCCTCAGCCCCAACTTTTACCCAGCACAGCATCACCTCTGGGACGAGGGAGCACAGGAATACTAGCTCTTTAGATCAGCAGATGAGTGTGTCCTGTGGCCAAAGCAGACAGGGTGTGAAAAACAAAACAAATTAAAAAAAATTATTAAGGGCAAATGAGTCCCAGGTACATACAGCATCACTTGGCCATTTTAAATTGCCAGCACAAATATTTCTGGGGGAAAGGGTCAGATGAAAAAACAAACAAACAAAAAAATCCCCCCAAACTAGAAAGTAGTGACAAAATATGTTTCTTGCTCGCCTCAGAAGAGAGAAAAGCAGCCTGGATCTCTGCGACTCCCGCATCATTTTGAAGAATTAATCAGTTCACACCAGACAGAGACCAACAGTGAAGTTTGCTGAGGAAGTTTGGAAACCTGAGGAAAGCAAGGTTTTCCAGCTGCCACTGCGCTTCGGAGCTCCTCAGAGGAGCTGTTTCACATCTCCTCCTCCTCCTGTGATTTCTCAGGCTCTTCACTGTGAACTGGGAACAACTGGGAGGTGCGACTTTCCCTTCAGCTTCTCCTCTCAAGAGAAATTGGAAATATGTCCTCTCTTAGCTGCCTGCGAATTTCTTCAGATGGAAGATTAACTGTCTCGCTACTGGTGGGAAGTAGCCTGCTCCTCTTCCCTGCCCAGGTTCTCCTGCTGCTCATCAGTGAAGGATTCAGGGCTGGGGAAAAGGGGGGGGCGGGCAGGGGGAGTGTGCATCTGCCTCAATTGGTTCCCAAGGGCTATTTTCTCAGCTTGTCCTCTCCCAGAGCCAAGGAGTTATGGCCTGCAGCAACCCGGTAACATAACTAGGTGCTCAGCCTTCAGGTAGTGTGGGAATCATTCCTACAGGTTTGCATTTTCCATCATTAAAAAGTCATGAGAACATTGGCCAAGGTATAAAACAAAGCCACAGCTGTTTCTCTAGCCCAAGGACTAGAATGGTCACCTGCACTTGCCTGAAAGAGGAGCCAGGACTGCCTGGAGCAAGACTGACAAGCATAAGATGTACTTTCTTTACAATCCCCATACTGGTTCCAATAGCTGCCCCTCCCCCCCCTCGGACTCCCACCTTTCACCAGAGTAAATGCCAATCATGACATTCAACTCCTACCCTCCAACTGTTCCCTCTGGTACTGCAGGCTCTGCCCCTCGAGGCCTCAGGCCTCGGCTCTTTTTTCCTTTATCTAGTCTCTCTTCCATCTAAAACAACACACCTCTCACTTCCCAGGGCTCTCACCCAGCCTCATTTTCCTTCACCAATCTCCACACCCCCTGCCACATGGTATAGTTATTAGTCTGATGTCTGTTTTCTCCCACTAGAATGTAATCTCCTAGAATACAGGGATTTGGGCTTCTTTGGGTCACTTCAATATGCATCCTGGCACCAGGATAGTCCTTGGCATGTAGTAGATGCTAAAATGTGTTTTGTTGAATGAATGAGTGAACACAGGGTCCTGCCAGACTCAAGGTTCTTGTGGTAAGAACCAGGTTGTCCTGTACATACCAATATTGAAAAGATGAAAATGGACTTGAAGTGTGCTTACCTTCTTAGTAATCCATTCTAATCCCAGCACCCAGAACTTAACTCCTCAACTCCTGCCGACCTTTCACATATTCATGCATCAGCAACATTTATTGGTTCCCTAAATATGCAGGCAGTAAGCTTGGTGTGGATGAGAACAATCATGAACAGGACAGACATTGCCCCTGCCCTCAGGGGGCTGAGAGTCTGGCAGGGAAGACAGACTTTAAAACAAATACTAATAATAGCAACTGAGCCCTCTTAAAGGGAGTACTGGGACCTAAGAGGACACAACGCCTGAGGCCTAACCTGCTCTGGGGCCATTCCTGTAGTTTCTCTCTAAGAACTAAATAATTCTCTGTGAATACAATGTAGTGCATAATTCTTTATGAGAGCCCTTGAAAAGTGCCTTACGGTCAAGAATGTCAGGATTCGTAGCTGGCCAATTCAGGAAAAGAAATTTAGAAATGATGTTTCTTGTACTACCAACCTGTGCTAAGCATGTGCTGGTCTCCCTCCTATTCTTTCTCTCAATTTCATTCTTCATGTATGCCCACAGTTACAGACTTGTATAGGCTCTGGGAATTCTCACAATAATCCTCCTGAGGTAGATGCTAAAAGCCCATTTTAAAAGTGAAGGAATTGAGGCTCAGAGAGGTTCTGTAACTTGTTAAAAGTCACACAGCTGGGAAGTGTCTACCCTGAGGTTCAAAGCCAAGTGTAAATGGCTCTCCAGAGCAGATCTTCCTAGGTTCCTCAGCTTGTGCTTCCACAGTCAGTGTGGTAGGTCCCCTCACAGTGTCTGCCAGCACCTAGCCTTCAGGGCTATGCACACAGTAGATATGGCTTCTAATCCTGTGTAGGTTTTGCAGGAAAACAAGCTCTCCCAGTCGAATGGGGTGGGGAGGTCAATCACATGCCCTATAGGGATGACCGTGGCTCCTGGTCCTGGCACAGAAGGAGGGCTGAATATCAGACTATCCTGGACACTTTGCAGGGTTTCCTCTGGAAATTGGAGTGGAGAACAAGAGATAACAACGGGCTCTTTCTTTCGTAGACTCCATCACTGACTTTCTGGGTGACCTGGGCAAATCATTTAATGTCACACACTTTCCTTTCTTCATCGGTAAGATGAGGCGGAAATAATTCTCAGCAGTCCCACATAGGGACAAAGATTCATATAAAAGTCAAGCTCCTAAAATGAAGCGACACAGGCACCAACACGGGGGTTTTTATTACTACAGGCAGAGGTTCACGGAGGGAAATGAAAAAGGGGAGGGCCTTTACATTTTCTGTGACAGGATTCAGCTGCCCTCCACCATCACTGCCCAGCAAAATCTGGTAATTTATCCACTTCCCCCAAAGCAAGCTATCAGATGGCTCCGCCTGCAATGTCTCTTTCATCCCATGTTTGCATTTGCCTCCTAAAGAGCTCACCTCGGAAAATAGAAACTAACAGTAACAGCAATAACAATAATAGTATCCCTACATCTGTCAAGTGCTCTGCAGATTACAAGTACTTTCATATACCTATGTTGCTAATTTCAACCTCACAATAACATTCAGTAATGGTTGATTCCTACCACCTTCATTTTAAAGATGAGAAACAGGCTCAGAGAGCTAGAAAGCTGTCATTATGACAGATCTAGGACTCAAAAACCAGTCATTCTGATTCCTCATTCAATGATCCCTCTACACACTGGACTAGACAATGATGACCAGCCTCATTGCTTGTCAAACGTATTTGTCCCCAAGTAGTCCAAGTTGTGAAAGAGTCACCTTGAGAACAACACCATTCCTAAACAGTGCTATTATTACTCAATTGGTTTTCATTTCCAAAGATGACATGGTTTATTTTATTTCCATAAAACGGCGGGATACGTATGCCAGCACATTCACTCACTCCAGTTTCCCTCCTTGTCAGTTGGGCTTGAAATTCAGAATCATGTTCCTGGGTTTTTTGTATTTTTTTCCCAGAAGTGAAGTTAACAAAATCTGACTGTCAGAGCCTTGGCTCTCTTTTCATTACTTTTGGATGGAAGGGAAACATTGGAACAGGGGTAACAGAAGGGGCTGGCATAAGCCTGGGACTTAAAATTCAGGAAACAATGGAATAACCATTCACGAATGGCTTATGGCTAATGTATTAAAAATCACATTGAGGATCTATATGGATCGTCTGAGAAGTTAACCCCTGCGCCCATTTACTGCATTGTACTCCGCTGGGGTCCCTTTTAAACAGCTTGTCCCACGTTACCAGATTAACTGCAGCTGTCACAATTTCAGTTCATGTAGTATGCTTACTTTTCTGTTTGGATAGTGAGAGGATTTTTAGGAGGTAATGGAAAGCAATCATAAGAACTCTATTCAGTTTAATCTTAAAAAGTATCATTTCTGTGGGATCGTGATTCCTTTAAGAATCCCCAAGCATAATGACTCTCTGTAAGCCATCATCCAGCTACTCAGAGCTCACAAAGCCAAGAATATAATTGTGCAATGACTAATGACAATCTAATGATGGCCTGACACCCAGAAAAATAGTCTTGACCCCTGAATCAGCAAAGGAGAATCCAACTATTGTCACTCCTGTAGAAACCAGATTTATTATGTCCTATCCTCTGCATTGGCCATCGAGCTTCGGTACACATCTTAACTTTCCCCTTATCCCTACCTGGGCTAGCTTCATGGTGTGCAACCTTGCAAAAGTCACCCAGGGCCCCACATTTAGAAGGGCCCATGTTTTAATATGCTGTTGTTGCCATCTTGAAATCCTTACCAATTTTTGAACAAAGGGATTTGCACTGGGTGCTGCAAATTATGAAACTGGTCTTAATCCCAAGAATAAAAATTCTTATCTGTTTTGTTCATAGATCATTTCTAGAACAGTCCTTGACACTATTTTTTTTTCTTTTTAATATATTTTATTGATTTTTCACAGAGAGGAAGAGAGAGGGATAGAGAGCCAGAAACATCGATGAGAGAGAAAAATCGATCAGCTGCCTCTTGCACACCCCCTACTGGGGATGTGCCCGCAACCAAGGTACATGCACTTGACCGGAATCGAACCCGGGACCTTTGAGTCTGCAGGCCGACGCTCTATCCACTGAGCCAAACCGGTCCTGGCTCCTTGACACTATTCTTAATAAATATTTGTTAAACGAATGAATAAATGAGTGAATGAATACCAAGATACTTAATCAATGAGAACCTCCCATTTCCAGGCCAAGCCAGGGAACAGAGTTGCTCTTCTCATTTCTGTGCCCTGAGTGTTGAGCCCGAACTTTCCAAAGTTAGGTTATAGGCCTAAATGATTGTTTAAGAAAGGAGAGCTGGCAAAAAGGCAGAAAAAGGAGGCCCCAAAACAGATACAGCCAAGCCTACAGAGAGACACTGACCAAGAAGCATGGTGTGTTTTCAGGCCAGAGAGCAGAGGAGCAATCAAACTCTCCCTCCAAAGTCACCAGGGGTGTCTTTCCTAACATAAGCCAGAATGCAGGGAGTATTCTGTCTTGCAACCTCAGTCCTACTCCGTGTCTCCTGGGTCATACAGGAGCAGAGCAGCCCAGCTGGAGGCTCAGACACACCCCAGCCTGACAATGGATTTCCTCAGCTGCTGATCCTAGGCTTTGTACTCCAACAGGGGGAAGAGGATGCAGAAGCCACCCAGATGAATTGTGCAGGCCGTGCCAGTTGAAGATCAAGAAATGAGAGAAAAGCTGGGACTCAGCAAGTCAACTCCACTCAGAGCTGCCCTGTAGAAACAAGGGTGATTGGAGAATGTGTAGGTAGATGTTGGTATTGTTTGCACTTGTCCAGTAGAGGGGTTAATATGGTTGAAGCAATTTTTCATAGATTTTATTGATTGACTTCAGTCTTTGCGGAGTTAACTACCATATCAATAGACCCTCATTCATTTTCTGGTTGAGGATGTCATGGTAACAAGCAAATCTCTTTCCATGCAACCCTTCACGATTAACACTAGAAAAGGGGGACACTGGGAAGCAACCCATTTGGGCAATGGGTTGTACTCTCTTGAGACTCTATCACCCTCATTATTCACTAAAATGATAAGCTGTGGGCAGAAAATCAAGTTAACTGAGGTCTTTGGGGAAGGTGGAGAACTTGGGTCATAAGGAAAGGCAAACAAGAAAAGTAAAGCCAGCAAATAATAGTTCTCTGGATCACATAGAGAAAAAGCATGAAATGGGAAAGGGAGAAAAAAATCTGCACAATGTCCAAATTTCAGGCACTGCCAAAGTTTGAAAAATATCATTTCATTTAGAAATGCTATGATTTAATGGCAAAGGAGGACATTTTGTTGGAACGCCTAGTTTAACAAACACTCCCTCCTCTCCCCCATTTAACAGCACCCTCCTGGCTGCATCTTATGGAGAAAATAATAATTTGGATGTTTTGAATTACAGCAGTAATACTAAAGGCACTCATTCTAGGCCCACCCAAATTCCCAGCGTTGAATGTGGTGTCAGGGCTCAATGAGAATGCGTAAGATTACCACAGGCAATTGTTGGTTTGAGGACATGGTTCAGGGTTTGCTGCAGTCCGAAGGAGAGAACAGAGCTTTCTTTAGGGCTGCACCTCTGTTGGTCCCGCTTCTACCAGGGCAAGGCCAAGACGGGGCTCTCTCAGCTGAGAAGTACCAGGGCTTGGGACCATGCGCAAGACCCAGAGAGAAGAACATGAGGCTGAGGTCTTGGATCTGCTCCCTAGCTCTGCCATTAATGAGGCCAGTGACCTTGGGTAAAGTTCCTATCCTCTCTGGGCCTCCCTTCATCGGTACAATCTTTGGCTTTTAGAACTGCAAAGGCCTTTAGAGATCATCCAGGTCCATATTTCTCAAATTGTATTCATTCACATTGTGCCTGCATGATTTGTGCTTTCTCCATGTACCACTTTTATTATTCTTTACTTTTATAAATCTAATTTTAAAAGAAACTAGTATCGGTTACAACATACAGAAGGTAACTGTTAACTGTAAAAATGAATTTAATAAAAACAAAGCCATATTATTACATTCCCAGCCAGATGAGTGTTGCCTATCTAGGAAGACAATAGCAACAAAAATGAAAATAATAACATGCAATATTTATTGAGGCCTTACTATGTGCCCAGCCTGATTTGGAATGCTTTCCAAAAAAAATATGTCAGTTAATCACCACAACTCTATGAATTAGTACCTATTGTCACCCTGTCAGCCCTCATTTTGCAGAAGAGACAACTGAGGCACAGAGAGAGAAATTTGAGATCTGTTCTCTCTTTGTTAAAAGGCTGTTAATCTGATTATCAGCATGAATCTAAGATATTCTCTTTGACATGTTCAGAAAAATTAAAAGATAACTTTAAAAAAATTATTTTTGTTGTTAATCCTCATCCAAGGATATTTTTTCCCATTGATTCTTACAGTGAGTGGAAGGGAGGGAGCGGGGGGAGAGAAAGAGAGAAACATCAATTGGTTACCCCCTGCACATGCCCCAACCAGGCTGGGATCAGACCTGCATCCCAGGTACTTGCCCTTGACCCTTGACTGGGAATCAATCCCAGCCTCTTCCGTCCGCAGGCTGACGCTCTAACCACCAAGCAAAACCAGCCAGGGAAGAAAAACTTTTTTTTATTACAAATTCAGTCTTATTTGATGTCTGGAGTTTGTGCCATCCACCTAAAATCATCCTGAGTGCCTTAGGTAATAGATAGCCAATGATCAGGTCATAGAACAACTTGAGAAGTGGAAGTTTTTCCCGTGGCCACACTATGTTGGCCTTTGTGGAGTTGATTCTATTACTTCCTCTGCTAGTTTTGTCCTTTCTTCTCTTGTTTGCCTGAATTAATTCCTGCTGGTACTTCAAGTATCTCCTCATCATGAACCCTTCCTGGCCTCCTCCCAAGCCCCCTGGAGGCAGTAGGTCACCCCTCTATGGTGCCCCCATTTTTTCTACACATATTTCAGTTAAAGGGTTGACAGGCTTGATGACCTCTACCTTTTGACTCAACTGGTTTACTGTCATAGAGAGTAAAGCTTGTTCTAAGTCCATAAATCTAATCCTTAGATTAGTCTAATCCTTAGAAAGTCTTTTCTTAAATTAAAATCTTCCTCTGTGGCTTCCACTAGCCATTCCCAGTTCCACCCAATGAATTAGCAAAGCAAGAATTGATGCCTCTTCAACTGAAGAGCTTTTGTGTTAAGAAACTGTGCTCATCTTTAGCCATTTAACCTTTTAAAAAGTATCACTCATTCCATCAAATCTATGATACCCAGATCTCTTGTCATCCTAGAAGTTAGCATAACCCAGGTCCTGGACAGAGCCCACCTGTTTTCAAATCCAGGCTCTATAGCTTACTTTTGGGGTGGTTTCTGAACCCCAATGTCCACATATGTAGAATGGAAATGATTATAATAGCACCTGATGTGTATATTGGAGGGTGAGGGGAGGACTATATCAGATGACACACATCAGGCACAATACATATCATAAAATTTTAATAAGCACTAAAAAATGTTAGATATTAATACTCCAGGTGGCAACTAATCAAAAGAGCCAGCCCCAGAGGAGGCCAAATCTCCCTCAGAATAGGATTATTTCTGTTAATAAAGCCTCATTGGGTTCACTTTTAGAGCAGCCACATCCCCTGATGGCTTGTCTTGGGCTTGTGGTCAATCAAAACCTTCAGGTCTTTTCCCATATAAACTGCTGTCAAACCTGCTCTCCCACATCTCATACTTTGAAAATCAATTTACTGAAACTATTTGCAGGACTAGATATTCATCCTTATTACATTTTCTACAGATCAGTCTGGCCTATTATTCTAACATGTCAAGAGACATTTAAGTCTTGATTCTGTCACCTGACCTATTAGTCACCTTTCCCAACCTTGTGTCATCTCCAGATGTGATAATTATCCCTTTTCTCCTCACCAAAGTCACTGATAAAATTGTGAACAACTCCAAGGCCAAGGACCGAGAGTCCCGTGGTACTGTTGACATTCTTCGGGCAGCAGGCCAACTTCCTCATTTTATGGATGAGGAGAGTCAGGTTCAGAAGGGCTAAATGATTTGTCCATCATCATACAATACAGCAGTTGACTGTATCCCAAAGTGTGTACTTGGAACCACAGTCTTCTGAGAGAATTTCCATAACAAAGGGTTTCCCTGGCCCAATAAGATTGGAAAATCACACATGTTCTGTTTCCTTTGTGGAGATTTGCAATGCCCAGCAGCACATTACAGATTTTGTAAAGTCCTACAGTCAACAATCCTGGTAAACTTGTTTAGCCCACCATTTCCCAAATGCAGTTGACTACAGAATCCTATTTTCATGTATAACTTTTAACATCCCATAGAAACAGTGCCCCAGAGGCAGCTACAAACAGAATCACCTAGAACAGGAGACCAGTACCTCTTAGACCAGAGTAAGTTCTAAGATCCCCACGTTCAGAGAGTTTTGCGATTGGAAAGGAAGAGTTAGTCAATGGAACCATGTGAGATGACGAAAGCAGAAACCAAGGTGGAGGGCCTCCATGCCTCCAAAGCAGAAGTAAAACAGGAGCCCAAGCTGAGTAGTACTAGCAAGAGCCATACCCCCTGCTTCCCTCCCCCCTCAAAACCTTCCATCATGCTCTGCCTCGAGACCATCGGTACTACTCTCATGCTTTTATCCCTGGTCATATAAGTCATTCCAAAAAACCAGGGACTCCCAGAGGGCTCAATCACCAGTTTTTTAAGGACTCCCCTGGTTTAAGGCTGCAATTCTTCTACCTGGCACCTCCTCCCCTTCCCTGCTTTATTTTACTCCATAGCATTGATCATTATCTGACATACTATATATTTCAGTTATTTGTTCATTTGCTTATTTGATCTGTTTACTGCCCGTAGCCCTCGACTAGAGAATAAGCTCCATGCTGGCAGGGGTGTTGATTTTGTTCTCTGCTTTATTCTTAGTACTTAGGATAGTCTGTGGCTGATAGTTGGTGCTCAGTAAATATGAAAATACCATGCGGCTCAAGCCAGGGGGGCTGAGTGAATTATAGGCTCTCAAAGGGCAAGGATCACGTCTTGGGTTTGCTTTGACTTATTTATGATGTGATACCATCTGCTGAGTGGGTCTTTATTACACTAGAAATGAATATTATTACTCAGATAGATATCAATATACAGGGAGAAGCTATTAGTCTCAGAAACCACATTCTCCTCCTCTGGTGACCTCATCCACCAGGCCTCGCATGGGCATGACTCATAAATCCACAACATCACCCCTGACCCTAAGTATTCCATGCCACAGCCTACCTCTCCTGAGATTTTCTGGACATTTCTATCATGCTAAGCAGATCCATAGCCGGAAACATCATGTCCTCCCTGCCAAAAATTAGTAAGGAAATAAAAGCAAAAACAACTTTCCCAACTCTATTATTTTGGCATCTATTTATGTTGGTGGCACTTAAAAATAATTATGAAAATAGATAAAATCCATACTTTTTTTTTTCCTGCCTTCTTCTTCTTTAAGTCTCTATATCCGAAACTTCCGGGCCGGCTCTTCCCTCTGTCCCATTCCCACCCTGGAACTAGGGTTGCATTTTCTCAGGCACTTGAAATATGCCTCTCCCAATCTCTCTGCTCCCTTGCTTCCAATGTCTTTCATTTTGTCAACGCTAAGCCAGTGTATTTCAAGCAGTGGGCATTGTCCATTACTGGGTTATGAAATCATGTAGTGTGTCATGACCAGCATTTAAAAAATAAAATAGAAGAGAATAGAAAAAATCAGACTGGATTACAAATAACATAAACATCATTCGTAAAAGTTTGTTAAAGGTGTATGTCTATGCCATGAGCCATTACATAGCTGTATTTCTCACAACGGTTTAAAAGTCACCGCTCTAATCTAGTGTATTCCAAAGTGCCCTGTGAATAAGTCTCAGCAAACTTACCACCAATCAATGGTATCCTAACTCAGCCTCGAATCTTCCTTTGTAGCTTAGTTTCCAACATTTCTATACTCTTTACCTAGAAGGCTTGTCATGCTAGAGCACTCATTAATTCTCAAACCTACTCAGATTTCTGCTGCCATCATTATCATATGCTGTTCTTTCTTTTAGGGCAAAGATTCTCAGTTAGGGTGAGCAATTTTGCTCCCTGGGGAAATTTGGCCATGTCTGTGGATATTTACAGTTATGACAACTGTGAAGGGAGGGAGGTGCTATTGACCACTAGTGAGTAGAGGCCACAGATGCTAAAAATTCTACAGTGCACAGAATAGTGCCCACAACAAAGAAATATCCGGCCCCACATGTCTGCAGTGCTGAGGTTGAGGAAGCCTATTCTAGATATGTGGATTGCAAATTCTGGCATGTGCCTAAATCACTTGAAGGTCTGATGAAACAGAGTGCTCCACCACACTGCCAGAGTTTCTGGTCCCATAGATCTGGGGGCTGGCAGGCAAGACATGCATCTCCAACAAGTTCCTAAGTGATGCTGAAGCTGCTGGTCGGGAACCATCGGATCACAGTCCAGAGTCATGTGACCTCTGCTTTCACCAGGCCGACTATTACTCCTCCTAAGGCGTTAGAGGCTCACATAAAGTGCCACCTCCTCCAGCAGTTGGCCTCAGTCTCTCAAACTCTCTCTTTCACTCTTGTTCTACTCTCACTTGGGCTTTCTCTCCCTTACACTTCACCCAACCCCATAGAGTAGGTTGCTTCCCAGGCGAAGATTTATACCACCTTCTGCCTCTTACACCTCCAAAGCCCTCTGGGCAATCTCCCTGCCTGAACAAAATCCATCATCCAAAACACAACCATGGCACGCATTTCCCCAACTGGTCCTCAGCTAGCTTCTTTCGGTCTGTTCTCCCTCACAATGGGGATTATCAAAGTGTCCAGGAAAACATTGGAGTGGGGCACGTAGGTGGGAAACAACATAAACAGGGGTCAAAATGAGTAAAACTGACAAAGCAACAATAAAGAGCATAGAGGGGTCACCGATAAAGGAAGTGAGTGCTCTGTGACCTTATTTTTGTTCTTCACTGCTTTGTCCAAAATGAGCATTGTCCACTACTTTCATGCTGGGCAATGGAGAAGGACATGAAGAACAAAGAGAGAGACAAGCCCCAGCCTTTTCCTTAGCACACACTTCACAGTCTGTGTGATCCAGGCCGGAAATAAGTGTGTTCTGAAGGTGGCCCTTTAACTTGACGATTTCCTGTATTTTACAACTCCTCTGTAGGTTATATTCACTTCAATCTCCCATGTATGAATTTTTTAAATGCAATTTTGCTTTAATCATATCATCAAAACAAATGACTTTTAAGCAGTCTTTTCTCTCTAAAAGAAATGTCTGTACTATGGTTATTTCAAATCCCTTCTTAGCCAGGAAAAGACTGGTCACACTTTAAATTCAGTTTCATGAGCAAGAATTTAATTTAGTCCTAATATGACAGTTATTATATGTTAAATACCATATGGTTATTAAGAACATATTTACTGAGGTTTAACAAGTATGTCAAGATAATATCCCATAAGCAGCAGGAATTGTTAACAGGACACAGTTAGGGATTCTTACGTCAGGCAATGTATCCTGTGAATGGATATACTTTATATTAGACCACTAAAAACAATAATAAAGAATCCCCTGGGCCTCCATCTGGGAGGGCAAAAAGGACAGGGAATTTGTGTACTGCTCGCTCACCCCTGGAGACCGAGGACTAGTTCCTGTTGGAGATGGGCATGAAAAATGAGCTTGGGGGTCTTCCCTCATCCTCATTTGTGCTCTGTGCAAAGCCAACTGTACCATTTGGCATGATTGATGAGGGCCATTTAGGGGAGCCCACTGGGGTGGGGGAAAAGAGGAGTTTAGGAAGAGTCACGTGGAATAACTCCGAGGGAAAGGACTTATGGGGAGAGCCAGGTTTTTGATGCTTACCAACTCTCACCATGCTCAAAGCTTTGAAATGTGTGTGTGTGTGTGTGTCCATGTATACATGCTTGCGGCCACACATACCTAATATCCTATCACACAGACAGTGCTTAAGGGAGGAGATAATTACCACCAAGAGCGTTTGGAAACATTGACGTCATGTACCCAGTGTCATGTCCTCTGAACTTGCCGTGTTGCTTAAAAGAAAATTGGGTTGGGAGGAAGGAGGCCTCTCACCTTACCACCCGGCTCTCCTCCAGCTGCACCGTCAGGGCCCCACCAGGGCCTGTGTTTACGGCCCATGTGCTGGCCGACGCCATGGCAATGCCCCTGACACCATGATGCCGCGCAGCAGGATTACTTCACAGGAGGATCAGGTCAGGGGACTTCAGAAGGGCCATGACTAAGAAGCAGCAAAAACTAATATCTTTAACAGTTAGCAAACATGTTGAGAGGAATTATTCATACATATTTGAAGAGCCACAAGCTCTGAGTTTTGAGTCAGAGGCTGTGGGTGTCCAAGGTTTTCACCAGTGTATCCGCCCCCTTTAAAGAGAGTCAAGATTCTGCCCTGAGATCTCAAACGCCAACCAAGCCCAGGCTTCCCTCAACCGCTCTTCCCACAGAAGGTTCCTGCAGGCCCCAGTGCAGTTCTGCAGCCATGCAGCCAGCAGTCAGAGGTGGTGGCCTAGAAAAGGTATTTGTGTGGGATATTCAGTCGTCTTTAGAGCCATGTTTGGAATTCCCTCCACACCTCTCTGAGACTGTGTGTGTGTGTGTGTGTGTGTGTGTGAGAGAGAGAGAGAGAGAGAGAGAGAGAGAGAGAGAGAGAGAGAGAGAGAGAATAAAGAAGAGAATATATAATCATCACGTCAGCACAATGAACTGGCCCAACTGCATGAGGATAATTATGTTTTACAGTTTTGCTAAACACAAGAAAGTATTTTTCTCAGGCCATTTAATTGAAACAACATCACGGGTTATACCTTCATTGTAATAAAACTCTACTGTGTGTCCAAGTGCCAGGGGATTTATTAACTTGCTCCAAGCTCTGAGAATCAGCAGGCAGGGTCAGATGTGGCTAGTGATGATGACATCATCGGTTTTGGCAGTTCTTTTCAACTGGTGTTGAGTGAGGTAATGTCCCCAAAATTAAAACTGACAGCAAGATTAATGATGATAGATTCACTGACTCTTTTTCATGATTTAAATTGGTGTTCTGTTCCTTCCATTCTGGACAGCCAAGACAGCTTCATGCCATTAGCTTGGCATATCAGCAAAGCCAGATAACAGGGGCCCCTTCTCCCTGCCGCCTGGGGAGAGGCTGGGAGTTCAGGGCTAGAGGGGATTTAGAGATGGGGCCAAAGGAAGACATACCCTCATGCCTTTTGCAGAGATTAGGACAGAGAGATAAGCTGCCGTTATCAGACCAGCAAACACATGCACTGGATTTGTTCTTCTGGTGCAAGAAAGGTTATGTGCTCTGCGGGGGTTATTGTGTGCAAGGAATACCTCATCCAAACTTGCCCCACGGAGTCAGAATTTGCAGTCCCTCGAACTGGAGCTTTGCTGATCTTTCTCTATATACTTTCCATAATGAAAAGGTTTGCTGAGGGCATGGAGAGCATGAAGAAAATTCCAAGGCACAAGATTGGAAGATATTTAAGCTGCATGAAAAAGATCCATTTTATCAATTGTTTTAGAGACTCTGGTATCCTGCAAAAAACTATCACCTTAATTAACTAATTATTCTACCACCCACTCTACTGTAAACTTCTTAAACACAGAGACGAACAGTTTCCATCTTTGCAGTTCTACCAACAATCACATTAGCATACAGCGGGCACTAAAAATAGTTCCTGACTGTATGTTGCTTACACAGACACCTTAAGGACTTCTTATAAGAAATGGAGTCACCTAACTGGGTTTGTGGAGCATATTTTCAAATAATGAAAACATGTTTCTTTGGAAACACAGTCAAATTTATCATAGTCACTAGTCCATGTGGACATGCTCTCACTAGTCTGAAATAATGCGGTTTTACTGTTTCAAAAAAGGAAAAAAGGACGAAAGAAAATTAAAACGAGAAAAAGCCTAAATGACACATGATGATAGCCATCCTGCAGCACAACCGAATGGGAGAGAGTCCTCTGTGTAATCTCATCATGAGCGTGCTGTTTTCTTCAGAATGCAATCTGTCTGCAGGTCCAGCGACTACTTCATAGTCTTAGAGCTGACCCTGCTGGGAGTGGTGGGCGGCAGCTGGGAATAGAATGTTCTTTTGTCTCAAAAGAGGGGACACGGGTTCACTTGGCAGGGGGTGAGGAGGAGGGATTCACTGGGGCTCTTTCTGGTAAATCCTATTTCTAAGTCGAACATGCACCATACAAAGTCAGAAGACATCAAGGCTAGTCCTTGTCCCGCCACTAACTAGCCTCTTCCCCTCCTGGCGCTTCCCATACCCCATGGGTTAGGTGAGTGAGGAACTGGGACTGACCAGCACTAAGGCCCTTTGCAGGCCAGTCCTTCTCTGATGCTGGGGTTAATTGCTCTTGGGAGGGGCACCCTGACAGAGCGGCTGGACTACACTAAATCCCTACTCCAGCTGTTCAAACAAACTCAGGTTTTCTCCCGCTGACGTTTATGGTATCGGTTGGGATAAGGACGTAGGTTTTCCCCACCCTCTGTTCTTTTGGCAACTTGGGCTCCAAAGATTTTGTTCCTAAGCAGGTTCCAGCACTTCTCCAAGGCCCTCGCAGTCCTTCACCCATACTTCTTTTGCCATATTTCTCCATCATTTCTTTCTTTCTTCTCCCAAATGCAGTATTCTTTTCTTCATACAGAATGTCTCATCGTGGATGGAGGGTTTGAAGGGAGCGCTGGATTCAATTGATGAGAAATACAGGGGATGTAATCCTACTACTGTTCCTTTTGTCTCCACTTATAGCATTTCTCTTTTGGGAAAAGTTACTATATTTGACAACTTTTGGAGTGTTTAGCCAGTTCACAATGGTTTCCTTTATTGGGCACTGCTTCTCCCACACACCCTGCATCCCAGATCCACAGGGCTAGGCTGGGACTCCAGCAGCCACGTCCATGCTGGATGATGCCAACTCTCTGGCCATGAGTGACCAGAACACAGTGACACCTGAGCCATGCAGGGACATTTGAAAATCTTCATTGTTAGGAGGCTGATTCCTCCCCACCTTCTAATGTAAGACTTCTTGTGAATCACAGCCCCACCTTTTCTCCCTGCTTAGCCTCATTTGGACAAGATGAAAAGAGGTTAACATGGGTATCTCAGCACGGTGTGGTACGAGAGGGGTGACATGTGCACATGAGTGCCAGCTTATGGAGACAGGCTTTCAGGGACTCTGGGACAGGAGATGGAATGTTGTCCCAGGACACCCGAGCACTGGCTTTGCCTTTGCCATCCCAAATCAAGATGAGGAGACAGCCTTGCTGATGAGTTTGGCTCACTAACCAGGAGAGCCCGTTCTTTGTAAATAGTCCCTCACACTAGATTCTTAACCTGGCTGCCCCTTTCAATCAGGTAGAGAACATTGCTGAACTGCCAAAGCCTGAACTCCCACTCCAGAGATCCAGATCCAAGTACGCCGGGGAGAGGAGAGAGGCACTGGAATGTTTTTGGAAAGCTCTGCAAGTGATACTAGTAGGGTCAGAGCCACCTCCATAAACTGAAGCACTAGATTGTTAGTTTGGAATTTTGTTGCTGGTGATATAAGCCTGGATGTTAAAGGGCAGAGGTGGAGCCAGAACTGAGCGTCCTTCTCTGTTTCAGTTGCAAGGAGAGAAAATTTCAATCCAAATTGACTTAAGCAAGAGAGTTGACTATTTCAGATTAGTGAACAATTTGGGAGGTTTCCAGCTTCAGGCATTGCTTGATCCAGGCCTCAAGCAATGCAACTGTTTCTCTTTCTCCATTGCTCCGCTATGGTGCTTCAGTAGCACTTTATTTCAGTGCTAGGCAGGCTCATCACTTGCACTCAGAAGATGGCTCCCAGAATCTCCCAGCACTCTACTCTGGTAAGTTTATTCTCAGTGGCAAAAGTGAGACCCTTTTACAGGATTTCCAGTAAAAGTCTTAATGCTTCTCAATGGCTCAAACTGGCCATCCTGAGCCAATACCCAGGGCCTGGGGGAATGTGAGGTTCTGGCAGACAGACCTGAATCACATGGCCAGGCTGCTGCCAGAGGGAAAGCCAGTGCAACTGAAGCCCGTGGCCTGACATGGAGAAGAGGTGATACCCTAAAAGGCATTGATATGTAGGTACCATATGCAAAGTAGATAGATAGCAGGGATCAATAATACTATAAGGTATCCCCTACCTTATCTAAATATGCCTATTTTTCCCTAAGCCAGACTAAGTGAATTTGTTACAACTAAGTAGAATCCTAACAATTACAATAAGATAGTCCTCAGTTACAGGACAACGTAATTCCAGAGATCTCCTCCCTCCCTTAATTCACATGGTCCCACCCCAGGAGCAGACAGCAAGGCTCACAGCCATATTGGTATTTTGTCCAAAAAGAGGACAAAGTTCCACTCAGTTGCAAAAAGTTTCAGTGTTCATTTTATCTTTTAAATATGGAAAAGGTGACAATATTATAAAAGGAATTTTTTTCAAAAGTTGTTACATAAACAGCCCTAGATGATTTTGCTCAGTGGATAGAGCGTCCGCCTATGGACCGAAGGGTCCCAGGTTCGATTCAGGTCAAGGGCATGTCCAGCCCAGGCCCTGGTAGGGGTGCGTGCAGGAAGCAACCAGTTGATGTGTTTCCCTCACATCGATATTTCTCTCTGTCTTTCCCTCGCTTTTCCACTCTCTCTCTAAAAAAAAAAAAAAAAAAAAAAATGGAAAAATATCATCGGGTGAGGATTAAAAAAAAAAAAGTTGTAACATAAGTAGAAAAGCCACATGTTTGTCCAGAATATTAATCAGTCTTCTCCAATACCAGCCAAAAACTAGACATCTGAGGCTTTATGAGAATTACCTCTTTAATAACAGCAATCACAATGGAAAGCATTAGCGCATTAGTGACATGGACACATGAATCTCTTCAATATTATAAACTTCAAAGATTGTGTTTGTTGCATTTGCATTTATGACAAACAAAATCTGTCTTTCTTGCTCTGTTATCACTGGGTTTTATCTGAGAAGAACCAATGAGTCCTTATAAACCAATCCATAGAAATAAGAAAGCATCAAAGAGAAGCAGAAATCAGGCCTTCAGTTCCATCTGTCAATCTTACATCCCTTGATGTTATGACTCCCCATTCTTGACAGAAATTTGGACTTTAAGCCTCATAGTCTGACTCCAAGGACAAGTTCCAGAGTTACCTGCCCACTGCACACTCCACCCTCAGCATGAAAAAATGAGATAGGACTTGCAAAGCACTGGTCCAAAAGTAATTCCTTAATCAGCTGTTGCTCCCATAGGGTTGAGCATCACAGACTTCAGAGCTGGTCGTTCTTGGGTTTTCACAAAAATCTATCACTTCCCAGCTCTGTAACTTTAGCTGAGTTATTTCAACCTCTGTGTCTAAGTCTCCTCATTTTCACGAAGTTAATAATAGCTACTTTACAGGATGGTTGTAAGACTGATATAAACTAGTGCAGGTGAACTGCTCAGCACAATGTCTGGAAAGTAAAAAGTGTTCAATAAATGGAAGCCATTATTATTATGATTATTACTTTATTATAATGAGAAAGAGAGAAGCCACCTTGGATAGCCACGAGCTGGCCTGGTGCTGCCGGCTCAGCCATGGTGCTCGTCCACAGAACATAAACACTCTCACAGAGTACCAATGTCAGACAAGACCACTCTGTGACCACAATGGATCAAGACAAAAATAAGACCTCTCCATAATCCTGTCTGAATACAGAAAAAACATGAACATGGTCCAAAGCACAAAAACAACCAAATTTCTTTCTTTCTTGGATAATATGATTGACTGCTGCTTCTTAACCAGTTACAGCCTTAGCACTGTCTGGTGTTCCTACATATGTAAGACTTCTTTAGATACTCATCCTCCATCTACATTCTCCTTCAAAATAAGATTTCTTTAGATATTTAATCATAGGATTAACCCGACTTTCTGACAGCATCCATCCAGTACAAAACCCTGCTTTCTTAGATCCTCTCCAAAATCACCTACCACAAGCCCAAACCCTACAATAAGTTCTTTCTAACACCCTTTTACTGAGATGTCCCACTGGTTTCTCAAGTTGTACATTCTCACTCACTGCAATGAGCAATAATCCCAACTTGTTCAACTACAGGTATGTTTCTGGTGGTCTTTGCCCAAAGAGCATTGGTAATAGTAATAATAATAATAGCCACTGTTTATTTATCATTTACCAAACACCCAGGCTCTTCTAAGCAATGTATGTGTATTAACTTAAACCTTAAGTCAACTTTAGAATGTAGGCATGATTATTTGCAATATAATAGTGAAGAAACTAAGTTATAGAGAGGTTTAAAAATTGCTGAAGTCAGATAGCTAATGAGTGGTGGAGCTGGTATTTAAGCCAAAGCATTCTGACCCTTACCCACCACTTCTTACTGAACCCTCCTGGGGGCCTGTTACCATGCCTTGAGCAGAGATGGCACCTCAGGTTTATGAACACTATGAAGTCACCACAGTGTGCAAGGCATGTAGAACTCAGACAGCATGGAGAGAGTTCCTTCAACGTGTTTCATTGGCTATGTATTGAATAGCATTATGTGGGTTGCAAGGAAGAAAAAACCATTGTGCCTGACCTCAAGGAACTTACAAGCCAGTTGAAGATACAAGACTTAAACACACACAAATGTAAATAAATTACAATCAGCAATACCAGAGACACATTAGGACAGAAGAATGCATGATTCAGTGTCAAATGAGGTGTGCAGATGGTATTGGGAGAGAGCCCACTGTGGGCTGTAGGATCAACCCACATACTCTAACTCAACCCAAAACCACAGACAGGAAATCAGCTAGAGAGCTGTTTGTTAGTAAGAGGGGGAATAAAGAACAAAGCTCCAAAAGAAAGCTATTGAAACTATACATGGAGGTTACATAAAACTACATGATTTTAAAATATTATTTTTTGGTAATTCATTGTTGAGAAATCATAATGCAGTCTCTGAAAGGGTGCCTTTTGGTTATTTCCAATGGGCTCCCTATCAGCAATGATCTGGAAAAACGAAACATAAAGTTTATTTCTATTCAGAAGTTGAGCCTTGGCCTGACCCCATCTGGCTTCCTCTGTGGGATACACTAAGGTTTGTGTCATTCCACTCTGATGTCATAGAAAAATGTTTAATGACAACTCCAGACACAGCATTCCAGAAGGATTCTCAGCCACCAACAGCCACATTAAGATGGGGGTTAGTTCTGCAAGGGGATAACCAAACTCTTGTAGCATATTACAAGGACTTCTGGAGTGTTCTAACACTATTAGACCTAGAAAAGAAAACAATCAAGTAAATTCTCTTGAGTAATTCAGGAAGTGTGTCTGATCAAGGGCTTTGATATCAACTTAGGCAATGACATTGGGCAAGTTATGCAGCCATTTATCTGCAAGTGGAATTTAATAGAATACCCAACTCATGGGGTGACCATAGGATAACAAGGCATAATGTTTTCAAAGGGCTTAATGCGTCCACCATATAAAGTTCATTCTCATAATGCCTTAGTAACCAATACTGTCATTATTCTACATAGTAAAGCTGTCCTGGGGACTTGGAGACATAATAAAAGCAGCATGAGAAATGGTCTTCCTGACCATTCCTAAAGACTTCAATTTGGGGATTTGCCCATCCTGCTTTGGGCAACTCATTCAATTTTATCATTTAGCCACCACCCTATTTTGCACAAGCTCAGGAGCTCAACTAGTTTATTTGACTCCAAACTACACCATTTACCTAGAATTGTGGCAATTTTCTGACTCAGTTTATTTATAAGAGCAATGAGAGTCATAATGATTCCTACATCTTAGGTTGGTTGTGAGGAATAAAAGAAATAATATATACAGAACCTGAAGAACAGTGTCTGGGACATTACTGGCTCTCAATGAATGTTACTATTTATCATCATGATCATCATGATCATCATCATGATCATCATCATCATCATCATCATCATCATCACTATCCTCCTTCTTTTCCTCCTCCTCAACATCAGCAGCAGCAACAGCAGCAGCAGGAATATCCCAGTCTTTCCCTTTATCACAGGAGATTCAAGCTCAGTGATCTCCAACATGTCCTAGCCATCTGAACTTTTTGAGGTTTTATTTTAGAACATGTTCTCTGCTGTTAAACACAAAGTTTTTTACTTCATTCTAAACTGCTTTGTGGGGATAGTACACACTGTCAGTCACTCACATAATAACAAATGACCTACATCTGCAGGTTTGCTGGCTGAGGGCAAGGGTTTAGTCTTCAGGAGGAGGAAGGAGAAGGAGGAGGAGGAGGAGGGGGAAGAGGAGCTGCAGGGGAGAGCACAGCTGTGTTCTAATGCAGGTTTGAGTGTGAAGACCACACAAGAACATTGGAAAAGGCTTGGGAGAGAGTCAAGAGACTTGGATTCTAATGCTGGCACCATTTGCATTTACCTCTGGGTCTAGGTTCTAGTTTTTGAAAGTGCGAATCGTGTGCTGGGGATAAGGAATGAGCTATATCGTATGTAAAGTTCTCTCCAGCCATAATACTCTAGGATTCCCTTAAACTAATACTTCACAAAGAGCAGCTCACTTCAGTTAAAATCATTGGGTTTCTAAGTGAAAAATGTATATTCCTGGATTTCCACCTGTGGTTACTATAGGAATCAGAATCCTGGGGGCGAAAGCAGAAAGATATCTATATCAGTGACCTTCTTAGAATCCCACTGCTCTGCACTGCAGAAGAGAAAGACTTTGAAGTAATGATGGAAACAAGAAAAGGAAAGTGGCAAATGGGAGGGAAGCCTATGCCTGCTCAGGTAGATCGCTGTGAATTGAACAACATGTAGAACATGCTGGGCACTTAACCCATTAAGATTACTGAAGATGCCAAAAAGAAATATTTATAGGTACATTTTAACATAGTCTATAAAACAGGAGGTTAATTCAAACATAAATTACCTACCACATCATTCTTTAACCTTTAAATCTTTCTCTAATGGCTTGAAAGGCAGCTTATTAAAGCAAAGTGAGTGTTTAACTACTATATATACTGGTTAGCTTATAAACATCTAGAAAGGCAGAAGAAGTTACTAAAAGTGACAGATTTGCTAATTTAAAAAGAGCAAACAAAATAATTTTAAGGAATTTTTAGTCTAGAGTAAAAGGCTTAAAATATAGGGTATGATTTTTCTCCCTTCATTTTAGCTCTGCCTTCTGGGTTGGCTCCACCTCCTGGATGAATCTCCCCATGTGGTAGCAAGATGGAAGCCTGAAGTCCCAAGGATTCATCTTAATTTGTTAGCAAACCTAAAGGGAAGACCATGTTGCCTCTATTTAGGCTCTTTCAGCAACTTGGGTGAAGCTCTCATTGGATTAGCTTGTGTCACATGATTGCCTCAGAGCCAATGACTGTGGCCTGAGGATTGGGGCATATCCTGTCTGGCAGCTTATGTCACATTCCCACTGCTAGATCTGAGGAGCATACTCAAAACACATGAACTAAGAACAGAACATATTGGTTTCCCCAAGCACAGCTAGCTAGGGTGATGCCACCAGAAAAGGGAACATAAGGTGGTCAGGCAAAACAACAGATGTCCCTTGCAAAATCTTAAATTAGCAAATGTCTTTTATGGGGTGAATACATATTTTTAAAACCGAGTAGTAAGTCATGCCTCACCCGGTATACTTTGTTTTCTGTGTGTGCGGTCAGTGTGTTTTTGTTGTTGTTGTTGTTATATATATGATCCTGTACACACTGGTCAAACATCTAATGGAAAATTAGATGACAAATGGTGGAAAAAATGAGCAAAGTTTTGATCATTGTTTAATTACTAAAAGAACAGCTCCACCTATGATTCTTTCTGTCTGCTGCCAACAGTGACAAAGTAGTTGGAGATACAGCAAATGTGTTTCTGAGAACCTTCTGCAGCTGTTGGAGAAGTGGGGCTGAAAGCTCAAGGCAGGTGATCTCCAGGAAAACATGTTCTACGCTTCTTTTTAGAACCCTTCCAAGAGAAATTCTGGGGTTTGCTCATCTCTGAATTCTCATTATCCAACACAATTGTTAATACATAATGGACACTCAGTGAATATTTATTGATGACTATTTAAGTGAACGAGTCAGTGAATGGTTTCTTTTTTAGAGCTGGATTTTAGTCATAAACAGAATTTCTACATTACTTAATTTGTGGAGCTATTTTACGGAACACGATGGTCATTTAAAAACACATTTTTTAATAAAAAGTTGCATTAGTTTTTGGCCTTCATCATTTACAAAGGAATGAGCCAAATTTTGGAATTAAAAAAATAAATTGACCTGGAAATGGTAAAATATTTTTATCCACAAACTGAATATTATGCAGTTTCCAGATGCAGAAAAGCCTGGCACTAGTCAACCTTGCCTACAATGTAGGAGGGCAAGGATAATGAAAAGCAAAACTACTGTGACTTTAATTAGCTATTTCATTATATAAGAAATTGATTTAAAATGTGTTGAATAATTAAAATCTCCCAAGCCAGGCATACAGAAACATAAGCACTGAATTGAGAGAATTTCAGAAGTTTTATATTTTTATTTATTTCATTTTATCCAACCATGTGCCATAAGCATAATCAGCTCCATTTTACAGATGAGAAAACTATGTGACTGAATGGTTAAGTAATGTTTCGAATTTAGACAGATGTTTCTGGTGTCTCATTTGTCCTTTCTTATTTATTTTGTTTTTCTTCTTTGGATTTTCCTAAGGAATTCTACAGAGATTTGTAATTTAAGTCACTTCCATGTGGCGCAGTTCTAACTTCATACCCAGGTCCTTGTCACCATACTACTCAACCTCCAAGTATGGTTCTGTATTTACGGAACAAATCAGAAAGAACACCTAATTTTCAAAGTTTAAGTACCAACCATGTCAAGTCGACAAATTTTAACTTTATTCACGGTAGGTTAAAATGAAAATGGCACATAGTGGAAAAATACAGAGTATTTTAAGTCAGGAAATCTTTGTTACAATCCTTTGCCCCATACCTATTAGGTTAAAAAATTTTTTAAAAATCATTTGAATTTTTATGAAATTTGCCTTTCCCTTTTGTAAAGTGGAAATAATAATAATAATAATAATAATAATAATACACCTAATGTTTCTACCTCACAGTATTGGTTAGAGGAACAAAAGATATATATTATATTTATATGCAAGCTGTAAAAAAATACAATGTACCAAAATAAGTTATTTGTACAATTTATTTCAAGAATCTCTCTACGTGAACATGAAACCATTCAAAATTTTAGTAGCATTAGTCCTCAAAGACCTACTTCAAATAAACCCTGTAATATGAAATGTTAGTTATAGTATAGAATTTTATCTTATATTAATATGAATAATTTAAATTCACTTGGTATACGTTCATTAAAGAATACAACTGAACGGCAGTACTCTGCTAATCAGGTCATAAGCCCGCCCAGATTCCAGTGTTGACACAGATCCTCCTCTCAATGGGAGGAGTGTCAAAGAATGTACAGCCATGTTTTGACAGCTCCACAACACAGAACTAAGCATGGACAGGTGTTTAGAAGAAGCCGCAGGACTTAATTTCGCTTCCTAGTTGGTTGCTGAAAACCTTTTCTGTTCTAAATGTGGTGGAAGATATAGAATAAAAAAGACGTGTTCTAAGTTCCACCTTCATGAAACCTACAGTTTAATAATAATAGGAAGATAACATAGGGATTATTTTAATGACCTTCTTATCTTAGACCTTGAAGTAAATTGTTAATGACTGGGATGAAAGGCTGGATTTTGGAAGTGAACATAATTTGTTCAGGAGAACCTAATAAGCAAATGCAAATATTTCTTAAAGTATATTCCATCGAATATTAATTATGAAAACGTGTGTGTGTGTGTGTGTGTGTGTGCGCGTGTGTGTGTGTGTGGAAGAGGAAGTAGATGAAAGTGGGAGAGAGGATTCCATGGTTTTTAAAAAGTCTGAAAATGCTGCACACTCTTTGCCTACCTTGCTGAGTCATAGTGTCAATCAAGCACATTAAAAACGCTCAGAACTCTTCTGAGGAATGTAGTGTTTAACCCAGTGTTTCCAATCTTTTATTTTATTTTTTTTAGACTGGAATGCTTCTGTGCATTTCTATCAAAATCCTGCAGAACATATATGCAATGATCACATTTTGAGATCCAATATCTTCTCTTGGCTTGTGACATAAAAATTTAATATTCTTAAATTAATACCAGGCATGAAGACAACAAGAGCATTACAACTTGAAAACCTTACTGCCATATTGTTTTGTCCTGGAGTGTAATTCAATTCAAATAATCCATGTCTAAAGTATCCTTATGAGGTACATATACACATCTAGCTAGCTAACTCTCTAATCTGTCAAAATTTGACTGAAGCCAGCACAGGTCGGGGAGCAAATTTGGGGAAGGCAATGATTTTCATTTGTGACACGCTGAGTTTTAGGTGTCTCTAGGATATTCAAATGGAAAGTTTGAACACATATTTGGATATAAACATACAAACCTAGAATTTAGGAGATCTGGGTTTCAGTTCAAAAAATGTTAGAGGGACATATGAAGAGGTTGAGATTGAACAGCTGAAGGGGCAGGGCAGTTTGGAGTTTCACAGGCATAGTGGGAAGGGCTGGGAAGAAAAGAAAAGAAAAGAAAAGAAAAGAAAAGAAAAGAAAAGAAAAGAAAAGAAAAGAAAAGAAAAGAAAAGAAAAGAAAAGAAAAGAAAAGAAAAGAAAAGAAAAGAAAAGAAAAGAAAAGAAAAGAAAAGAAAAGAAAAGAAAAGAAAAGAAAAGAAAAGAAAAGAAAAGAAAAGAAAAGAAAAGAAAAGAAAAGAAAAGAAAAGAAAAGAAAAGAAAAGAAAAGAAAAGAAAAGAAAAGAAAAGAGGGATGCTGGCCAGGAATGAGGGGTGGAGCAGGAGTGTATGAGAGGGCTGAGGACAGAGGAGCCAGTGCGTCTGGAGGTGAAGGTCCTGCCATGTTTCTTATGACAGATGAATGGCTGCAGTGCTTGGCCCTGCCATTTCCCAGCATGCAGACTGCGAGGTCCTGTGGATTGCTATATTATAGGATTGCTATTGCACCTGCCCCTTCCCGTTTTCTCATTCTGTGCTCTCTTAAATGTGGTCCCTACAAATAAAACCATCGCCTCCACCACAGACAAAATGTACAGATAAAAGGCTGACCCAGTAACGATAGAGAAAATTCCTCTTCCCAGGTCATATAAACAACAAAAAGGTAATTGTTACTATGGGAAAAGAAACAAAAACGTTTTCTGTGCCAGAGAATACTTTGGATTATATTTTCCTTGTTATTATAGAGCATTGATCTTTAAAAAAAAATACAAAGCTCTGGGCTGAAGGCCTTAAAACCTCTAATTAACTTATTTTCATGGAAACCATCATTCCATATGTAGCAAGAGTCCCATTTCCAAAGGAGATCTTGTTCAGGGAGCCAGAGTTGTTTTCTATTATTAAGTATGTGTGGTATTATCAGAGGCTCCTTGGAGAGTTGGGAGGTGCCTCTGGGAGAGCATCTGGGAAGTCGATGGAAAAGGTGGTGGCAGAAGTATCCTGTCCTGGTGTCCAGTGTCAGTGTCAGTCTCTGCCTAGTCCCAGCTAACATGTCAATTCTCTGTCATTCTGTCCAAAGGCAGAAGTTAGCACTAGTGGCTATAAAATTTTCAGTCCCCAAACAAAGCTTATTTTAAGAATTTATCTTAGAAACTATTTTCTTCAGCTGTCATTGTTCTCTTCTGGGCAATTTCAAATAAGCCTCACTGAGCCTTTCTCATCCATTTTGGGAAATGAAAACATTTTTCTACGAAGATGAAAGTTCCAGAAATTACAGCTTAGTTATCACATAACTGAAATACTCCGCCTTCTGGAGGTCTTCTCCAATAATTTCAGCTGGCCTTGATCTCTTCTTCTTCCAGAAGTCTCAGACTATTTACTTCTTACATGTTTTCGTCTCAAACGATTGTTCCTGAATCACCTGCATCAGATACACCTGGAGGAGTGTGTTGTAGAGGCTATATCTGGACTTCACCTCCATCATGCTGAATGAGGATGTCCTGGATGAGGCTTAGGCATTTCTAACAAGCTCCTGAGTGATTCTTCTCACTGAAGATGGGGAATGACAGTTGTATTGCATGTGTTGAGACAATGGGTGACTCTCAGATTAGCCCTTTACATGCCTTGCAGGCAGAAATGTAGCAGTCAGATGCGCATCTTCCAGAAGGCTACATCTTCTAGAAAAGGGCATCTTTTACTAATTCACACCAGGGCACTGTGTGGGCAGGCAGTGCCTATTAGTAGGGCACTTACAAGGCCCATGAGACAAGCATCATGTGCTAAGTTCTTTGTCTTCCTTCCCATAGTAAGTACCTCATACACTATTAAAACTCAGTATTTGTAGAACAGATTTGAAAATGCTAATAAAATACTAATACTAGAGGAAGAAAGACAGTTTTATCACTCAAACAACAATAGTCCCCTTCATTTCTCTCCGCCCCTGAATTCAGCAAAATCAGCAGAATTTTCCACTGCAGACCGCAAATTGAACATACAGTCTGTGTGGGGGGCAGAATGAAACTCTTCCCTTCCTTCCTAGTGGAAATAAAACTCTTTGGCAGTGATTCTTGGATTGTTTTCTTTGGAAATTGCATTCATGTGATTTTTCAAGATGTTTCCCGGGCTTTGTTGAAATATGATCCATTTAACAAGAAACACATAACTCAATTCATGTTAAAATTCTCAGGGTTACTTAAGAATAATTATGAGTTGTCCATGTGTGCTAGAAAAACAGCCCAGACTTCCTGAAGAATGGGAAGATTACTCTTCTCTCTGGGGTGATGTTGCTCTGATTAAGCCTGCCCAGTGCAAGAGTTTGCTCACAAGCCCCAAGCTTTTCACTGGAAAGCAGCAGATGGGCTTCATCCCGAAGCCATTCTCAGAGGTGATTTATCATGTTTGAACCAGGGATCTCTATGAATTTCTATAGAAGTGATGACAACATCTCACACACCTCCAGAGAATAAGAGTTGGGTCAAACGCTGAGATGTAATGGTTGGATTTGGTAAAAAACAGGTTTCCTGAGCTTCCTTTGTGGAGTAAGCTTTCCTTCACTTGCACCCTTGATTTCACTAGACCCTCTAGGGCACAGCTAAATCAAATCAATCTCTCTCCCTTGCACTCATACAACTCCCCAACACAGAAATGGACCCCCTGCTCGCTGGTGTGGCTCAGTGGTTGAGGGTTGACCTATGAACAAGGAGGTGATGGTTCGATTCCCAATCAGGGCACATGCCTGGGTTTTGAGCTCGATACTCAGTAGGGGGCATGCAGGAGGCAGCCAATCAATGATTCTCTCTCATCATTGATGTTTCTATCTCTCTCTCCCTCTCCCTTCCTCTCTGAAATAAATAAAAATATATTTAAAAAAAAGAAATGGACTCCCCTGAGCATTCACAGACTTGAAAGCAGCAAAAGTGAAGTAACAGAGGTGGGGACTCACAGTCTGGAGGCCCTCCAGCCTGGGAGCTGTAGTGCTGCTGTGACCTAGCAAAGCAGGGAACATCTGTCCTTTCACACATGTTCAAGTACAGGATGTTCCCAATTGGTCCCTTTTTAAATTGAGCTTCTTCTGATTGGTTCAAGTAACAGAAACCCAGTAGGGGACTTGATTGTAAAGATACAGAAGTGTCTCAACAGAGCTGAGAATGAGGCCATCAGGGGGTACTTCCCCCTGTCATCTTTGCTTCTCCCACCCCATGCACCAGCTCCCTCTATATCTAGTGGGAACCATGAGCACAGGGTTCTTCGGTTTAAATTTCCTCTGTTTAAGGTACTAACTGGACTTGCTTTTTCTCATCCCGTTTCAAATTCCTGAGGAAGGAAAGCTGATTGACTCATCTTGGATCTGGTAACTTCTCTGGTCCAATTGTCTGTGGCAAGGGGCCTAAAGTGAGTTAAAGAGGGTCATCCCTGTATCCTGGGTTGTGTGGAGGAATGTCCCAGAAAAAACAAACAAAAAAAAAATGGGCAGAAAATCTAAAAGGGATTTACTGAAATCCTTTCACCTATGATTCTACAAGTAAGAGAGAGCATTAGGGTCATCTATCCCAACTGCCCATCCATGGCAACAATCTCTTCTGCAATGTTGTTGACTAATAAGAATCCTTCAGCCCTATGTGAATACCCCTCCCCCAGATGGAGATTTTACTCCTCAGGAGGCAGTCAGTACTGTTGACATTTCTTTCTAAGGTTATAAACAAAGACTCTTCCAGCAATGCCCACCATAGTCAGATACTAGTTCTAACTATCCAGGCAGCATGCCTCTCTAAGTTTGGAGTGAAATATATACATATGTACATAGTTTTATATTTTTTTTCAGTTAAAGAGGATGACTAGGAATTAATAAGAGGAAAGATGGTGCAAGAGAAAGGGCCTGGGCTCTGATTATAGACCACCAGTTTTCAAATAGCTATTGAGTAGCTGTGCAACCTTCAACAAGCCACTAAACCTCTATTTCCTCAAGTGTAAAATGATCAGAGTTTCATGACGATTAATTTTTTTAGAAGTGTACAGAGCATTCAGCTTAGTTCCTGGCATAGAGTCAAAGCTTAATTTGTTTTAGCTGTCCTTATTTTATTTTAGTATTAATTACTTAGATAACGACAATGAAATCCTATATTTTCTAAGCCTTAGATCATTCTGTAAGTGATATTTCTCAATTTGACCAAATAGCTTTTCCTCCAAGGGCCTTGTCCACGCCAGTGGGTAAGAATGGCAGCGCAATGCAAAACCGGTTTGGCTCAGTGGATAGAGAGTCGGCCTGCGGACTCAAGGGACCCAGGTTCAATTCCAGTCAAGGGCATGTGCCTTGGTTGCGGGCACATCCCCAGTAGAGGGTGTGCAGGAGACAGCTGATCGATATTTCTCTCTCATCGATGTTTCTAACTCTCTATCCCTCTCTCTTCCGCTCTGTAAAAAATTCAATAAAATACATTAAAAAATAAAAATAAAAAAAGAATGGCAGCACATGAGTGTTCATTATCCAAAGCCTGGAGCTTGTTCCCTGTGAGGAGGCTGGAGAAACATCCACAAACCACCCGTCGAAGGAGTGGGGCCCATGCCATTGGTTACTCAAGCATAAAGCTGAAGGCTTCTTGCTCACACTGTAAAGATGGGGAATTTGTAGGGAGCATTTTGTGTGTGTAGCTTACAGAATTGAAGTTAAAGTTTATGACTTTCATAATCTTTGCAAGTAAGTGGTGCAGCCAGAGCCAAGGTCTCTGAGTACACTCATCTCCCTGGTTTAGTGTAAGGTATGGAGAGAAAGAAGAAAATGAAGCTGCAACTACCTAGGGAAGCTTCTTTCTCTACCCTCCCCCTGGGGAGCTGAGGGGAGCCACAGGGAGTCAGGCTACCTATGGGTGGGTAGAGCATTACTCTTTGGACCACAAGTGCCTTCAAAACAAGGAAGCAAGGAGGTTAAATCTGTCTATAAGAACTCTCATTACATGCCGTCCTCCCTGTGATCAGTGCACCTGATCTTTCGGGCAGCAGAGCAGAGTAGAATTGAATGGGCACCTCGATGCAGAGCCTCTTCCATGTTCTGGAGTCAGTGAGGACCATGCACCACATGGGCCTCCATAATACTTGCTGGTTAGCCATCACCTGCCAGACCTCTCCTGAGATCCTGCTGCTGCCCAGTGATAGAATATAAAACGTTGCAAAGAGGGGATGAAGGGATGTGACAGATTCAAGTTGACCATTTACTGAACACAAGCTTTGTGTGAGGGACCGTTAGTTCAACAAACATTTAGTAAGCACCTACTACATGATGTATATGTGACAGTAAGTGCCCCAGGGGTACTAAGATGTAGAATTAAACATTTAGTAAGCACCTACTACATGATGTATATGTGACAGTAAGTGCCCCAGGGGTACCAAGATGTAGATTTTACCTGGGGTCAGGGGGAGCAGGAAAAAGTTCTCAGAAATGGTCTCAGAAATGGTGATATTTCAGTTGCACCTTAAATAATGACATATGTTTCAAAGAATTGGCAAATACGTGAAAAATGTCCACATATAATGCCAAGTGAAAAACTATATGTAAACACCTTTATGACACAATCTGAATTTGATTATAAAAAGCATATATATATATGACAGACACTGTTTAACCATTTACACCTGCCTGATTAGGCATCTGCATTTTGTTATGCAATTAGAAAAAGAAGAATAGATATACCACAATATTAATCTGGATGGAAAATTATTAGTAATATCTGTTTGCCTCCTTATACTCTGTTTAGCTTCTAAGGTATCAAGCAAAGAAGTAAACTTTAATGTAATTTTTTAAAATAGTCTTACATACATGATCAGTTGATTTCAGACAAGTATGCCAAGACCATTAAATGAAAAAGGATAATCTTTTCAGCAACATGCAAAAGAATGAAGGCAGACCCTTACCTCAAAGCATATACAAAAATGAACTCAAAATAGATCAAAGACCTAAAAAATTAAAACTGTAAAACTTTTCGAAGAAAGCATAGAGGAAAATCTTCATGACAATAGGTTTGGCAATGATTCCTTGGATATGAAACCAAAAGTACAGACAACAAAAGAAAAACAGATAAAGTGGGATTCATCAAAATTAAAAATGTTTATGCTTCAAAGGACACTATCAACACAATGAAAGACAATCCACAGAATTGGAGAAAATATTTGCAAATCACATATCTGATATTAGATTAATATTTAGCATATATAAACACAACTTAACATAATAACAGAATAAACAACCAAACTCAAAATGAACAAAAGAATGTGGTAGATACAGATATGGACTATTATTCATTAATTAAAAGTAATAAAATTCTGACACATTCTACAAAATGGATGAACCTAGAGAACATGACAATAAGTAAAGTAATCCAGGCACAAAAGAACAAATATTATATATTTCCACTCCAAAGGTACACCTATGTTGTAGCATGTGCCAGAATTTCCTTCCTTTTCAAAGCCGAATAATATTCTGTTGTATGTATACTAGAGGCCCAATACACCTAGAAATTCATGCAAGGGCCTTGGCCCCAGGCCCTGCCTGCTGCTGCAGCAGTTGGGGGCCTCTGCCACCTCTGCCGCGGCCCCTGCCTGCTGTGGCTTTGTCTGGAAGGAAGGACGTCCAGAAGGATATCTGGTCTAATTAGCATATTACCCTTTTATTATTATAGATTATTATTATAGACTAGAGGCCTGTTGCACAAAGATTCGTGCAAGAATAGGCCTTCCTTCCCCTGGCTTCGCTACCAGCCGCCTGGGAGCCTTTGCAAGTCTTCGCACCAGGCCAAAGCACCGCTCCTGTAGCTCCCTCCGCCCCCCGCCCTCCTCCTCATAGCAGGCGTCCCACCCCGCCCGGCCGCTCCACACCTGCATATGCAAATTAACCTGCCATCTTTGTTGGGTTAATTTGCATACTCACTCCTGACTGGCTGGTGTGCGTCGCAGAGGTATGCTCAATTTGCACATTTCTCTTTTATTAGTGTAGATTCCACATTTTGTTCATCCATTCAACCACTGATGGACATTGGGTTGTTTCTACATTTGGGCTATAGTGAATAATGCAGCTATACGCATACCTGTTCGAGTCCCTGCTTTCAATTATTTTGGGTAAATACCTAGGAGTGGAATTGCTGGATTCTTTGTCTAATAGTATTCATATTTTTAAAGCTCCTCCCTCCCCAGGGTGACTGCGAACTTTTGTGTTACAGTTTGAAACCTCTGAAGAGTCTGTATCTCCTCAGTCTAATGATGGGGGCTGGGGAGGTGATGGCAAGGAGCAAGTGGGCAGCATAGATGATTTAACCACAAAACGGAAGCTTAAAGACAGTTTGGAGATCATGTGATATTTATCTTTCTCTGACTGACTTATTTTACTTAGCATAAACTGATGAGCAAAAATAGAACCAGAGTCACTGAAGCATCGAACAGACTGTCCAACCTATGAGGGAAGGCGGGGGGTGAGGGGGTAAAAGATCAACCAAAGGACTTGTATGCATGCATATGAGCATAACCAATGGACACAGACTGGGGTGGGGGAGGAGGGCAGGTGCTGGGGGGTGGGGCGGCTGGGGAGAGGTCATTGGGGGAAAAATGAGACTTATGTAATACTTTTAACAATAAAGAATTATAAAAAAAAAAACGAAAAAAAACAAAAAACAAAAACACAACACAGTTTGGAGAGTCTTTTGAAATCTTTCCACCTTCTCCCTCCAGCCTCTCAAACACTTCTCTGCAGCCCTTCATTAGATGTTTCTAGTAGCCTTCCAGGAGAGCTATCTTCAGAGAATATTTCAAATTTCATTACACATACAGCTTTAAAATATTAACTCAATCTGTAGGAGTTTATTAAAATGTACTGGATTGGAAAATGACACAAAAATAATATCCACTGGTTTTCCTTTATAATATCATACAACTAAAGTGACATATTTTGGAGTAGCTGAGTTATTAAAATGCAAACTTGTGCTGATATGAATGTCACTTATATTTAAAAGGAAGGTAATTTTACATGATTTTCTCTCTTATTTTCTGTCCTGGTGATGCCAAGAGATTCATGGATTCAGTGGCTTCATCAAATGTTCTTGTTCCTTCTACCAGAGTACTTTAAATGGAGACTGCAAGCTTTTAGAACCCTTCTTCCCAGGGGAAATTATGAAATGTCAAAATGGTCACATCAGCCCCTTGGACTCGCCTGGGAATGAAGACTTAATTTGGTCATGGGAATAGAAGAAGATTTCCTTGAGTTCTTTCATCCTCCTGGTCTTTCTCCTCTGAAAACATTCCATTAAGCTGTATCATTGTGCAAAATGGAATGCTCACAACCGAACTCAATTTATCAGAGATATCATTTAGACTCTCAGTATTCCAAGTGGCAGGAAATCCAACTTAAGTGACTTAAACACTGAGAGGTTATGAGTTCATGTAACCCAAAAGAAATAGGGTGGGCTTCAGTTGAAGCCGGATCCAGGAGTTCAGACAATGTCACCAAGCTTTCCGTTTCCCTCTGTCTTTCTGTGCTATAAGCTAGTGTTAGTTTTATCCTCAGGGTGCTGTATGGCAGGTCTGGATTCTATAGTTGCTGTCATAGGACCTTTAGAGATCTATATCGCCCATCCTTACCCCACATTGTCCAGAGGAGGCCTGAGGGTTTTCTCTAGTAAAGCTAAGGAGCATCCATCCCTGAAGGTAGGAGAGGCACCCATCCCTCCCAGATCACATGGTTGAGAATGGGAAAGGGTGTTTTCCCTCAGGACATTCCAGTGTTGTTTCCAGGACAAGGGAAGATCATTCTTAGCAGCACACAACCTGTGTCTGCTGTTCCAGGCGGGTTCTGAGCAATGCAGAGCAGCCGTGACCCTTCCCTCCTTTGTTCTAGAACAATGATGTCCAACAGAACTTCCTGTGAGGATGGCAATGTCCTAAATCAGCGATTTTCAACCTTTTTCATCTCATGGCACATATAAACTAATTACTAAAATTCTACAGCACACCATAAAATATTTTCTTTTTTGCTGATCTGTCACCCCCTTCCCCCAAATAGGCATAATTTTGATTCATTGACACTGGATGGCTATTGCTGTGTTGGCCGTTATCATTTTTTTAATTTGACAATCTAAGGGAAAAGAGGTCAGTGCCCCTGACTAAACAGTCAGGTATTGCATGTGTTAGAACTTCTTGCAGCACACCCATTGAAAATCGCTGCTCTAAATCAATGCTGGCTAATACAGCAGCTACCTAAGCAAAGGTGACTTGAGCAGTTGAAGTGTGGCCACTGCGACTGAGGAACTGGGTTTCTGATAATATTTAAACCCAAGTTAATTAAATAGTCACACGAGGCCAGGGGCTGCCATGTTGTGTGATGCAATGCTAGAAACTTACACTTCCATTAAGGCAACTGAAGATCACATTGGTTTTTTGGCAGGCACATAATATTATTTATAGTACACAATGGAGCTTATTATCAACAACATTCCACAACTTTTTTTTTTCTATTTATGAGGCCACTGAGTCATCTTTGTCATTCTGTACACTTGCAGTTAATTATTTAGACCTAAATGCATGAGAGTACGTTTACTAAAGATTGAATTACCAGGGCATCCCACCCTTAAAGAAAGTTTTTATTCTGATGTCCCAAGCCACACTATTACTTGATCTACCAACCTCATGTTGGTCTGTATGGTGAAGGGGCCTGCCCTACAGCAGGGCTTTTGAGGTTGAGATTGTGAATGGCTTTTAAGAACCTGTGGCACTTCTGTAATTGCATGAAGATTTCAGTGTGCTTCTGCTAATGCTCTCTTTTTTAAAGGAAAGAAACTACAACCTTCATTAAATTTTCAAAAGTTAAAAATCAATAATCAATAATTTGCATCTTTGCACAAATTACTAAACCAAGGCAGAAACCTGTTGCCTACTGTTAAGCATGGCCCCCCAGACTAATAGCGGGGTTTGCCCCAGGCTCTGTGTCTGGTCCCTTAGACCACAAAAATAGTGAGCTTTTATTTATATTTTTGAGCTTTAGTTACCCTGCTCTGTGCTGAAACTCCACCCCACCCCTCGCCCCCACACACACACACCATAAGGCAAAGCACAGAAACCAGAAACTTACAGCTTTGACTTCTTTCCAAAATCTGCCAATTGTCAATCACTCTCTAGAGCCCTTAGGTAAGTGTTTTTGTATTTTGTCCACAGTTCATAGTTGTTATGTGTGAGAGGGTCATTCTTATATCACATTATATATAATTCCTTATCTTACTATCTCATTCTTAAGTCTTATTATCTCATTCTTATATAACAGCATTTATTTAACCAGAACTGTAACAACAAACATTTAGAATTTTACCAATTTTTTTTTTGCTGGTGTAATTATTGCTGCAATGAAGATCCTTGCTTGTGTCTCATTGAGCACATGTCTAAGTAAATACTAAGAACAGGAAATGTGGGTTATAGGGTACATGCATCAAAATTGTAATACATGGCAGCTGAAAGTCTAGAAACATTAATAGTATTTTATCATGAATTAAATCATATCAATAAACCATCTGATATATACTAAATACATAATAAAAATGCAAAATTTATCACATGTCAAATGCACCAAAACATTTACAAACATGGTAGCCAGCCTGAACATCCTACCAAAATGTTTTCCAAAATGTTTATGAGTGCTGAATACTCTACTCTGACATAAGTAACCAGGGGAAATTTGAATGTTCTTTCTCTGGAAGATTGGGAAAAGAGGCCTTTCTATCTGAGGTCGGTTAAAGATGGCCATCAAAAGCCATGTGGCCAAAGCAACTGGAGGTAGACGGGCAATGCAAAGCACGTGGCTACCTTTGGTGCTCTCGCTCTCATCTAAAAGTGGGGCTCAGCTCTGCCTTGTCTCATACTGTGAGGCCACTGGGGAGACATATTTGCACAACCCTGGAGCAGGAAAGTTGCAAAAATGAGCACTACTAGAGCAGAGTGACGAAAAGGAGCCTGGCCTCAACTGTCCACCCCCTAATGTATGCCAGCCAGCCTTGCCCTCAACAAATAGCAGACTCCCCAAAGAGTAAACATGAAGGATTATTAAGCCTTAATTTCTCAATTTCCAGTTTGATTCAAAACAAACGGGAGACTATGATCTTACTTTGTGGTGCATCCTACCCCCCACCCCCACCCCCATGCAGCTGGAATAGGGAATCTGACATTTATTAGCTGGTAAAGGTTGGGTTTTTCTTTATGACATTAAATATTCTTTCTCATGATGGTGTTTTACTTTACTTTACAAATGGCAAACAGATCATGATGTGACCTGTGTAGGAATATTTTCAAAGGAAGTCTGAGAACTGAAATCTCTGCTTATTGTGTAATGGGTTGAAATCCCACTCTCCTGTTGGGTGATCCTATGCTGGCACCACACCACTCACCACAGTGGTAAGAGAAAATGAATTGAACAGGAGAAAAGATGTTGTGCGTCCATTTCACATTCAGCAAAGTTGTTTTCATGAATTTTAAGAACATAACAACGATCTATTGCTATCAGGCTTTTTCACATTGTTTGAATCCGGTGTTTACTCGTGAAATATTTACTAACCATCCACCCTGTGTCTACTAGAACCTGAGGGGAATACAAACATGAACTATCCTGAGACCAGCACAGAGCGGGGTCCCAGGATAGGGTCAGGTGTCAAGTTCTTTAGATAGACCAAAGTAACGATGTTGATATTTTAGAAGAAATAGAGTTTCTGTCCTCATGGAGTTTATAGTCTAGTAGAAAATGTAAATATTAAGTAAAAAAATTACAAGTTTATGAATTCACATGAAGTGAAAGTTCTAACCTTACATTATAACTTAAGCCAGCTGACTTCTCGTCCCTCCCTCATCAGATAGCCGACATCCTAGAAAAATGAGTTCCTTGCTTTTCAGTTCCTCCCTCTGCTTCATTCTTTCTCTGACTTTACTTCGTTCTCCCTTCCATGTGATATTTGTTTATGGAGTGTCTCCTATGTGCCTGTCAGTGTCAACAAGGAAAGGTCAGTGTCAACAAGATACGCAAGTGAGTATGGAACGATGCCCACGGGCGCCCTTCTCATAGCACCTGAGGGTCCGAGGGTAGGTTTTCCCTTCATAGGACCTGCGAGTGTCTTAAGTATTTTCATTCTCAGATCAGAAACCTAAGAATAATGAGGACCATAAATCAGAGGGTTGTCCCACAGCAAATACTTTACTGGGACGTGAAGAAGCTGGACAGTATTTCCCATGAACGAAGGCTCACCAAATGGACAAAGTTTACTGAAGCTCTCCATACCCTGCTTAAGTCTAGAATTCACAGTCAACTGCTTGGGGTGACTCTCACTCCATCCTTCCTTCCAAGACCCACAGAGATGAAGTAAATGAGCCACAGAAAGAGGGATTTCTTCCAGGCTGGAGATATTACAAACCTTCTCTGAATATAAGAGCTGGCTTTACAAGGCAGCATTCACTATTGAGGGGATACCTCCGAAGAGGTCTTGTGGTCATAATGGTTTTATGATTATTTTGGATCTCTGTAAAGACTCCTGTGTTTGGGTAACTGATTCCACACTGGAGAAATCACACGAACATTCCTTAACACTAGTCTGTGGCTTTGTTTGACAGAAGTAAAAGAGCTCTGTGTCCATTCCAGTCCCCAGTACACCCCCAATTCACATGACTGTGGATTCTTTCAGAATTAGACGCTGGGTCTTCTGTATTTTTTAAAAATCACATATGCAAAACAGTCTGGGGAAAGTCTACACTATGTTGAAAATAAAATATATTCAATGTCAGATTGCTCTCCTCCAAAAACCTATAGCTGAAGAAATTCTATTTGTGAGTTAAAATGCACACACATACATACACATATATACAAACATACACATATACATACAGACATGCATATATAAAAAATAAACAGATTGGAAAAATACCTGACCCTTTTCTTCTACTATCAACCAATTAATTAGGCATTATTGCCTTAGCACCTATCCTTTAGGAGAAGTCTATCCTATATGTTGAAAATAAAATGTTTAAGTCAGGTCACAATCTTCCAAGAGCCTTTAGTTGAAGAGATGAGATTTGTTAATTAAAATATATAATACATACCTACATACACACAAAATAACAAAAAGTTAGGAAAAAAACATAAAGGATGACAAAAAGGAATACATTCAACAAATATTTATGAAGTGTGTATTTATTTACTAGGCATGCCCGAGGGCCAATACAGAGCTTTATTATATTGCGATAGGCAGGTAATAAACCAGTATAGATATAATTTCAGGCCATGGAAAAGTTCCTGATGAAAAAATAAAGCAGGGTAAAAAGAACTACGGAAGAAGTATGATATTTATCAAGAGTGTAGTCAGGAAAAGGTGGTATTTGAGATTAGACCACGTGAAAACATGTACAGGAAGTAGCCATAGACCCAGATCATATAGGCCCTGCAGATGAGAGAAAAAACGTGGGCTTTCATTCTAAGTGAGAAGGAAGAGACGTACGGGACTCTTGAGCTGAGACTGGCATGATCTGAGGTGTGTCTCCTGGGTTAAGAACAGACTGCAAGGGACAAGGGCTGAAGCAGGAGACCAGAGAGAAGGCTGGTAATGATAAGCAGTGATGACTGTCTGGACCAGGGTGGCAGTGGGGTGATAAGAAGTAGATGAATAATGACAATGTTCTGAAGGTAGAATTAACAGGAATTGTGGATACAACAGAAGTGAGGTGTGAAAGAAGGAAAGAAATCAAGGATGACACCGAGGTGTCTGGCCTGAGCTATTAGAAAAATTGCTAGTGGAAATAAAGACAAAAAGGTGAGCTATCATAATGCAAAGCCATATGTTCCCACTAGAATAACTAAAATTTATGAGACTGACAACATCAAATATTTGTGAGGATGTACCAGTAAAACAATGAGAATTCTCATGCATTGCTGATGGGTGTGTAAAATAGTATAACCACTTGGAAATCAGTGAGTACTTTCTCATAAAGTTAAACTTATACCTACCAGCAATTTATTCATAGATGTATAACATGAAAAATGAAAACATAACCTCAAAAAGATATACATAAGAATATTCACAGCAGCTTTACTTACAATAGTCCTAGAATGGTGACAAACCAAATTTCCATTAAGAGGAATGGGAAAGTCTGATCTATACTAATAAAAGGGTAATATGCAAATTGGTCATGACGCCCTCACAGTAACAACTGAACAGCAGGCTACATGGGGCAACCAGCCCGGCAGGGGGGGCAGTGAGGGGTGACCAGGCCGGCAGGGGGGGCAATGAGGGACAACCAGGCCAGCAGGGGGGACAGTTGGGGGTGACCAGGCCGGCGGGGGAGGGGGGCAGTTGGGGACGACCAGGCCAGCAGGGGGGGCAGTTAGGGGCGACCAGGCTGGCGGGGGGGGCAGTGAGGGGTGACCAGGCCAGTGGGGGGGCAGTGAGGGGCAACCAGGCCAGCGGGGGGGAGGGGGCAGTGAGGGGCGACCAGGCCAGCGGGGGCGGGGGGCAGTTGGGGGTGACTAGGACGGCAGGGTGGGCAGTTAGGGGCAATCAGGCTGGCAGGCAGAGGCGGTTAGTGGTGATCAAGCTGGCAGGAGGGGTCAGTTAGGGGTGATCAGGCAGGCAGGCAGGTGAGCAGTTAGGAGTCAGAAGTCCCAGATTGTGAGAGGATGTCCGACTGCCGGTTTCGGCCCGATCCCAGGGATCAGGCCAAAACCAGCAGTTGGACATCCCCCGAGGGGTCCCGGATTGGAGAGGGTCCAGGCTGGGCTGAAGGGACCCCCCCACACCTCCTCTCCCCCCGCCCCGTGCATGAATTTCATGCACCGGGCCTCTAGTATAATTATAAAAATGCAGTCCTACTCAGCAATTTAGAGGAATGATCCACTGTTATACACAGCAACATGGATAAATCTCTAAAATATTTTTCAGAGCAAAAGAATTCAGATGCAAAAGAATATAGGGTGTCCCAAAAAAAATGCATACACACATTTGAGCTGATAGCTCAATTGCTATTTCTTTCTTTTCAGATTTAATCCATTGGAATTAATAATTATTCAAAGTTTGTATACATTTTTTGGGAACATCCTGTATACATTGATTGGTTCCACTTAAATGAAGGTCTAGAACAGGCAAAGCTAATCTGTGTTGATAACTCAGGAATGGACGTGCTTTGCAGGGAGGGGACGATGGGAGGTTTAACCTGGATGAAGCACAGTGCAGCCTCCTGGAGTGATAGGAATTGTCTCTGTCTTGATAGGGGTACAGTGTACATCCATGAATGAATATTCTGAAACTGATCAAACTGTACACCTAACTATATACTTCATTTCACTATAGAATTATTATACCTCACTAAAAATTTTTATATAAAAATGAAATTTTTTCAAATAAATATTTTTAAATTAAAAATATGGATTCCCAATAATACATGCCACTTATGTATAAAATACACAAAAATCTATATATCCATATATATATATATATCCATGTATAACTAAAAGCAGTACTTTTACATTAAAAGAATATGGCTTGGTAGCATTTCCTATCTGACCCAGCACTAATAATAATAGTAGCATTATCTTGTTTAAATTTTATGACAGGCTTTATAAAGTGGCTAATTTTACTTGCCCCTCTTCACACATAAAGCGACTGAGTATGAGAGAGGAACACGACTTGCCCAAGGACCTATCACTGTGGAGCAGTAGAGTTGAACTTGAACCCATAACCACATCACACCAGAATTTATACCTTTAACTATTGCACTATATTTCTCTCCACAGCAAGGCCATGGGCACTCTCTAAGGAATCCTTGGGTCTCTCTAGGACCTCAGATGATCTCTATGGGTGCTGCCTCTGCTTCCAACCACGTTTTACCAGCCGTCCTATCCAGCTCCTTCCCAATGATGCCTCATTTAGAACATCTGCTTGGCTTTTGGCTTTGGCTTTAGGTTTAGATATTGTCTTTTAGCTCTATCATGGCTGAACATGCTGAAGCCCTAGGGTCAGTCATGTCCCACCACCGTAAGATACCCAGGCTCTCAGGACCCTACCTACATCTAGAACCCTAAGCCCAGATATGCCAAGAAGGAACTTAGGATAATTTATCTCATTTTGGAACTGAAACCTCTTGCCATTCAGTGAGGAAATGCTGGGAAAATCTCCTTGCTGAATTCATTTGATGAGACTGGACTTCTATTTCTTTTTCTACCAAGAAACTCTAAATCAGTTTTTAAGCCACAGAATAGAGATGATTTTACTATGAACATACACAAAGTAGTCCTTATCTGTTAGAGTTTTAAAAGTCTGACTTGTCAATTCTGAAAATTCAACCACTTTATATTTTCCAAAACTCAAAAAACGATTCTGAACACTAAGGCTAGATCTGGCAAGAAAGCAAGAGAAACAAGTAATAGGTTAGAATGTAAAACAAACAACCTTTCAGCAAGCTGTGCCTCTTAACCCTGGGAAACACTCTGGTGCCTTGGAGAACACAGGTCAATGTATTGGTCTCTCACTTGATTAAATTATTAGTATTAAAAAAATAACTCTGAGCAAGCAACAAAACACACCGCAGTGCTTTCCACAAATAAAATTTAATTTCCTATCTCAAGAGCTGCTGGCTTTTATCGCCAAAGATTGGAGCATGGTATTTTCAGGGAGAACTTTTTTTTTTTTTAAATCTAGTTTGGAGGAAACATGGCCAACATTAGCTCCAAATATTTTATTTCAAACATAAAGCACAGAACCAACACTAATAAACAACAGGCTCTTATGCCAACATCGGTGCATGTTTTTGTTATTGCATTATATTCCATGAGAGTTATTGTGCATAATTAAATAGGAAAAAAATCCTTGAACTTAGAATTATAAAACCGTCACCACAAACCAACAATTCCACTTGATGTGTATTAAGTCATTAAATTTATTATAAAAAAAAAGGAGGGGAAAATATCTTTTCCTTGTAAATCATTAAAAATGCATGAGGGTTGAAGGCAGAGCAAACAGCCCATACGTTTGCCTAGAGAACTACTGCGGGAAAAGGCACTGTGATACAGAACAGAAAATGAGGTTTTCTTGAAATCAGAATGGTCTGTTATCAAAATGACAACCACGTGGGCTCTTGAGAAGAGGGGATTTAGAAATCCTAAGAATGCGAATGTTGGTCTCAGTGTTCTGGATAAAGAATGTTTGGAGGACTGGTTGTGGTCTAAGGCGTCTCACCGCTGAGCAATTCAGGAGAATGGGCCACCCTGGGATCTGTGAAAGGCAAGAAGATCCAGGAAGCACATGCCGAGTTAGGACCTGGCTTCTGGACAAGGGTCAACCCAGTGTGCACCACATCCACACCAATGACTGACACAACGATTTAACAGCCAGTTACTTAGGCATCAGGAGCTATGGCAGTCTGTTCATTCACTACACAGTGCATGTCACAATCCAGCAGGGTCAGGATTATAAGTGTGCTTTAAAAGCTTTTTCTTCAAATATATTTTTATTGATTTCAGAGAGGAAGAGAGATAGGAACATCAATGATAAGAGAGAATCATCGATCAGCTGCCTCCTGCACATCCCCTACTGGGGATTGAGCCCTCAACCCAGGCATGTGCCTTGAGAATTGAACCTTGACCCCCTGGTTCAAAGATCAATGCTCAACCACTGAGCAACACCAGCCGAATGAAAAGTTTTTCCTTTTAAAAAAAATAAATAAATATTTTTATTGATTTCAGAGTGGAAGGGAGAGGGAGAGAGAGATAGAAACATTAATGATGAGAGAGAATCATTGATCAGCTGCCTCCTGCATGCCCCCTACTGGGGATCCAGCCCACAACCTGGGCATGTGCCCTTGACTGAAATTGAACCCGGGACTTTTCAGTCTGCAGTCGATGCTATATCCACTGAGCCAAACCAGCTAGGGCTGAAAGCTTTTTCTTAATGTGTTATAACTGAGGCATTAATAAAATGGGCAGGAGTAGAGAGAAGAGATCTAAGTCACCAGGAACAAATACCATTCAAACTGGCTTAGATAAGAGCATCTTTATGAAGGGAAAGTCAAAATCATCCACAGACTGGAAACTGAGTTCAGTCAAAACACCTATATTGGAGAGTGAGGTATGCACGCTCCTCCCTCTGCCTCCCATGGAGTTATGTGTGAGAATTTTGTGAGAAGGGGCTGTAAGCGAATAGAGAGTTTTTCTATTTACTCATCTATTTTTTCTGGTGCTCGTTGAACATTCACTTTTCTTTTTCTTAATCCATGCCAGCTCTTTTCACTCTATTGATGGCTTTGCTGTCCATTACTAATTTAGGCATGTGGCATTGATGCCACCACCCAATACTGGCCTCAGCTTCACATGACCTCCCATGTAAATGACTGCCTCTTTCTCTTTGTGTTCTTTTTAAAATGAATGAATGAATGAATGAATGAAACTTACTGGCCTCATTTGAATCACAGTTTATTGTTTATTCCTGGTCCAAATAATAGTGACCAGAAGACTTGGTCAACTTCTTGGTCAATCACCAAAATGGGAATATATTCTCTGAGAAGAGGATGAGGACACAGCAAGCAAATTGAGTAGAAGATCCACAATCAAGCTATTCAACTGGCCCTTGAATAGTCAAGAATTGAACCCATAGAAAATACATATGCTACCACAGGAATGTGTATGTATATCACTTAAACAACTACTGCAGTTCTGTCATTCTAAAACAAATGTATTTTTCACATTTCCACATTTTTCAAGTTGAGATGCAGATTACAATCAGCCTGTACATGTAATGCAGAAGTGTTTTTTTTTTCCTCCACATAATAGCTGCTATTAGATTGATGATACATCCGAAGTTCAACTTTCTCTAAGAACTGAGGAAACATGGAAAACATGATTTTATTGGTTCATAGTGTTGTCAAAAGCTAAAATTCAAATCTCTTTATATAAAATTACTATTAAGTACCATCTTCCTAATTGTTCTGTTTTTGTCTCGCTCTCATTTGAAAGATGACACTTTCGTCATTTCAACAGGTAATTCCCCAATCCCATCATGTTATCCTGTCCTCTGATATCATGCCTAAATCATCTCCCCCTGGATTAACTCATTATTCCAATTAAAGTCCTTGATATATGTCAAAGACATGCCCTTATTTGTGACAGAGCCGTAAAAAATGTGTTGCTTTAGTTCCTTCTATAAATCAGTTTCTCTGTTCCATTTCCTTAATTATGTGCTGTTTGTCTCTGGAATCCCTCCAATGTCTAGGATTTTTTTTTTTAACCTAGAAGTATTTTCAAAAGTAGGGGATGCCAATATAGTCTGACAAACCTGCCCTTCCTCTTTTGTGATGCTGCCTTACAAACAGTTCCGAGTGAGGTCTTTCCCTTTGCCAGATGGTTCCACAAAGAACTAGACTCCCCTCTAGATTCATCCAGTGTGCTTACTTGGAGGGTATTTGCCCACCAGTAAAGATGGCCATTTGTGATTATTTTTACATAGAGCACTAATCTTTCACATTCTCCTTCAATGGAATTTCCTCTCTTTTCTAGCACTGGAGTTTTTTATTCTGCCTAGTAGTCAGTAACAGATGCTGCAAGATGGCATAATCAGGAAATGGAATAATGTGATATGAACACCACTCCCCCCAAGATAGTTTAGTTCTAGTAAATGGTTAAGATTATGAGCAGGACTAGGTGATTCCTAAAACTCCTCCTACTCTAACATTCTGCAATATCATTTCTTAATGGCCTGGCTAATATTTCTCTGAGTTCGTAGAGGCTCAAAATTATACCAAGTCCTTGACCCACACCTGTAATACCTCACCAACCCTGCTTCATTGCTCAATTCTGCATCTGTCAGAAGAGATCACGCAGGCTCTTTCAAAGTCCCATCTTCCAATAAATGTGCACGTGCACATACATATGCACAACACACAAGTGCACACACATGTGCACATATGCACACACGTACGCATTTTGCTTTGGAAGTGGACCTTTACAGAATCCATTCCTATAGGAGTTTAGCTCTTTCCCTTTCTTTCCTGATGAATAACCAGGAGAACAGAAATGATGTCCCTGTTCTTCACCCTGGAAAGTTTGCACACAGACTCCCCCTGATAACCTAGAGAAGGAACTAATGATCTGGAACGATTTCTGCTATTTTCCAATAACCTGATTATAGAGCTGGTTTCTATGTCATAAGCTTGCCTTAATAGCCATGGCCTTCCCTTTGAATTCCTTTTGTGTTTTTGTTTTAGGACATCCTTCCTTCAGGCCAATCCCTTTGATACTCACCAACCATGGCTGAGCTGAACCATTACCATTGTGTGCCCTCTCCCTGAATATAGGTTTGGAACCCTGTTTATCTGGCTTCTGGGGTCATTGCATATCATATTCTGCTTGCTAAGTGAAGAAGTAACTGCCAAAATTTGAGTAGGCAGGATCCCAACTTCTATAATCTCCTTGGGGGTAACCCCTTCTGACCTGCTGATTTGCACAGTGTGTTCCATAGTGGCTCTAAATTCAAATTACTAGAGAAATCCCTCGCCAGCCTTTTGTCAATAGTTAATTTTTGCAAGGTCTTCATTACTTCCTAATTGACCAAATTTATTTTCTTCATTTCTCCCATTAAAGACAATTTTAGAATTATGTAGCTTTTCTAATGGTTTTATTCCTCCAAGCCTGTCCTCATTCCTAAACAGACCTTTGGTCTACCTTCAGTATCTATCTATCTATATCTATCTATCTATCTATCTATCTATCTATCTAGGTCCAATGTATTTGGAAAATTCACCAGTAACTAACTGTATGTCTAGCTTTATGACCTTGGGTGTGAATAATGTTCCTCCCAATAGCATCTCTCCCTCCCCAAGTACAATATGCGTAGAACAACTTGCCTAGCTTAGCAGGAACCCAGCCCCTCTATCTCCTGACCTTTCTAAGATGAACTCATGCTTGGTCTTTCTTGCATGGAGCCAGAACTCTAATGTGCCTCCCTGGACCTAGAAAATTCTCCTACTGCTGCAAAGCTCTGGTCATTCCAGAATGAACTAGACCTGACCAGGCTCCAGGTGCTCCATAGTCACCGATGCAAATTCCTACTAAAGACCCAATAGGACTTTCATGCTACATTTGGTTTGTTCCATGGCAAAACTGTCCTCAGCTCCCAAATTACAGTTTGTGCGAAAAGCTGTTTCCCAAGCTTTTTGCACAGATGCTTTCCACTCAAGGCTCAGTGCTGCACCCAGATCTGAATCAGGGTCATGTTCCAGCATCCCCTACCTCTTGGGCCCAGAAGAGCCATTCCATTTTACCATTGTAACAAGGGCTGGAAGTCCTGCATCCATGTACTTCAACCCTCTGAGCTATTTATTTAAAAAAATCCCAAGGCCTCTCTTCCACCAAGTGAGCTGGCCCAAGTCTCTCTGGCTACTCCAAAAGATTCAGATGGCTTAGAATTTTAGAAAAAAAGGAGGGGCTCAGTCCTGACTCTCTCCGAAGGCCTTGGGGCTCCCATGTCAATGTCCTCCCTCTTCCTTTGTGTCTACTTAACATTAGTTTCTTCAGTTAGATGCCATAGCACACGCTCTAAATGTTCTCCACAGACATGAAAGCCTTTTGCCAATGGTTTCTTCCAGCGTTTCCCTCTGAGACTCTATCCACACCTGGTTCACCATTTTAACTGTCTGCTTGGCTGGCCAACTTGGCTGAACAACCACAGTGAGGATGTGGGTGTTTTTCATTGAATAAACTGCTTGTACTGTTTTTACTGGCTTGACTAGTCAAGCAGATGAAAAGAAGTTACATGTGCTTTTAACAAAATTAAACCATTTTTGGCACTTTGATCGATGGTTTGATGAAATCTAACTGATATTTACTTGAGTTTGATACAAGTTAAAGCTTATAATTTCTTTCACCTCTGGGCCTCCTCTCCTTTCTATGCATAACCCATGGGACTAGTCAACCCAGTACTGATTCCCAGTTTGTCAGTTTTCTCATCTGTTACTTCGCCATGAAACCTGATGCTTCCCACTCATAGCTTAAGATCAAGGCCTTTGAATATAGTGGGACCCAAGGGGTCTTTATCCTGGCTTGTACCCTCCCCGCTTCTCCTGGTTGCTACAAAATCTTGGGGAAATTACTTCATCTTCTTTGTACATTAATAGAACTTGCTTAATAGAGCTGTTATAAGAAATAAATTTTCTAATCCATGAACTATCATAGTAAACTATGCTATGTAATAAAAAGTTAATATGCAAAGCAATCAATCAGCTGAACAACCGGTCGCCATGATGCACACTGACCACCAGGGGGCAGACACTCAATGCAGGAGCTGCCCCCTGGTGGTCAGTGTGCTCCCACAGGGGGAACACCGCTCAGCCAGAAGACAGGCTGACAGCTGGCAAGCACAGCGGAGGTGGCAGGAGCCTCTCCCACCTCCGTGGCAGCGCTAAGGATGTCTGACTGCCAGCTTAGGCCCGCTCCCCACGGGGACATCTGCCGAGGGCTCCCAGACTGTGAAAGGGCGTAGGCCAGGCTGAGGGACCCCCTCCCCGAGTGCATGAATGTCGTGCACTGGGCCTCTAGTAAATGATAATTACAGCTAACAATTATAGAGTATTTTCTATGAAAAAAGCCCTGTGCTAAGATTATCCCATTCAATGGTATCTATTATTATTATTGGTTCAAGTTATTTAAATTCTACATTTAATCATTACTCTATTTTGTGACCATAAAGATTACTAAGATAACATCCCACAATCTATTAGTTTATATTATAAAGGAAAGACTAAGACAGAGACACAAAAAAGCATGTTGAGTTCAAGAGAGATTCAAGTGTTATGGGGCATAAAACAAGGAGAGATTACTTCTCTAGGGCATGGGTATTACTAAGAGGCCTTCTTGAAGGAGGTGGTATTTAATGATGAGTTTGTTTAAACAGGCAGGAGTAAAAATAAGAAGAAATCAGCAATAATATGAGCAGTTAACATTGCAGAGTGGCTCCTGCTTGCCAGACACTATGATAAGCAGGTGACTTACATTAGCTCACTCCATCAATCCCATGAATTTGATATTATTATATCCCTAATTTATTCGCAAGGCTGAGAGAGGTTAAATAACTTTCCCAAGAACACATACCTTGGAAGGTTGTGTCGGATTTGAATCTAGAGCCTGTGTTCCTGACCACTATGGACACACTCTTTCAGGTACTTAGGAAGGGGCGACTGCCACTGGCAGGACAATTAATATACACACAAGAGGGGCTGCTCCTGTGGCTGCAGGAGTGGGGGAGGGAAGGGCAGGGGTGGGTTCCTTGCTGAGAGTGATGGTCTTTAGGAACACTGTAAGCAGACAAAGTCACACAGTCAGACATGTATCTGAGGAAGACTCATTTGGGAAGGGACTTCACTAAGGCTGAACCAACAAGACTTGGTGACTGGTTAGGTTCAGGGAGGTGAAGGTGAGGCAGGTGTTGAATAATCCCCAGATTCTCACCGGGGCATAATGTGGGAAAAGCATGGGGATAATTAGTAAGTGTCAATAGGATATGAAATTTTCACTATGCTCTTCTCAAGTCGCATAAGTGTGGGGGTTCACTACCCATTTATCTCCCTAAAGAACGTTAAGATCCTTCACAGACTTTCCCTATGGAACAGGGGAAGGGGGAAGCTTCCCAGTGTCCTTTCTGGAGGTCTGTGTCCATGCAGTTTCCTTAGTTGTGACCATAAAGCACATTATGGTGACTGCATCCTTGCCAGGAAGGGGGATAGAGGTAAAATAGGACTAGGGGCGAGACCTGAAACCTATCCTTGTCACCTCCAATTTACATCACTTTGGGCCAAGTCACTAATTTCTATGCACCAAATTACCTCATTGAATCTTCCTAACCACTCCAAGAAGCAAGTATGGTTGATCCCTTTCTACAGACTCAGTAAACTGAGGTTCAGAGAAACTAAGTAAACATGGTAGAGCTGGGGTTTTAACTGAGATCTGTCAAGTTCTAACATTTGGGGGTTATCAGTCCATTGAAATTAAAAAAAACAAAAACATTTATTTCTCTGTAGTAGTAAAATTCTCTACTTTAACTGCTCTCAAGTATTATGTGCACCTTCTTGGGTGCCCTTCAAGTTCTTCCTAGCCTTTTAACAAGAAAGTTTCCAGAGCAATTTTCACAAACATCTTAGGTTTTGCTGAAAGCGGCTCTTGCATAATTTCAACCCCTGGCCAAACTCTCTTAACGATGTTATTTCACACCATATGCATTGAGGTTGGCCTGAGTCAGCCATTTTTCTCACTTTGGATTTTTTTCTTCCCCCGCCCCCTTCTTTCCCAGTCAATATTCATTTTAAATGCAAGAAGTCAGCCTCCTTTTTAGCTGACAAGGCTGGTTGTTCACACACTTTTCGGGTGCATAACTGACAAGTGTCCACTTAGGTGTGGGGCTGACTCTAAACTAGTCTTCAGAAATGGTCGAGGGAGAGAAGGCAGGGGAAGCCAGCAATTTGCTGAGCAGAGGATGTGGTGATCATTAGAGCCAAAGTGATCCCTAAATGCTGTTCTGAAAAAGCCTCTTGATTAGGAGAGAGAAGATTGACAGCCTCCGAGCATCCCCACGGCAGCCCCTGTGGCCTCTGTCCTGGCTCCTTCCTGGAGTGAAAAGAATCCGCCCACCCAGGGCAGCCCCTCTCCCAGAGACAACACCTCATTCAGCCCTAATCTGACTCTCCTTTTCCCTCCGAAACTCAGGAACTCTCTCTTTCTGAGGAAAAACGCCTGCCCGGTGATGTTTGGATCTTGGTTACACATTTGAACCACCCAGGAGCTTTAGGAAATGCCAGCACCTTGTCCTCCTTGGGACCAGTTAGTGTCTGCCAAGTGGGCCTGGGCGCTGCATTCTCAGGCAGTGTGCTGGTCAGGAACTTTGTGGAACTCCATAGAATTGGGGTCTGTCTGATGATTTTTTCATGGTTGCACTGGCTCTATGGGTTTAAAGAGGAAGATCACAGAGGCAAAGTAGCTTTCTCATCATAGAGTAGCGCCATTCTGGTCACAACTTTGAGCCTTGCTGTTGAGAAGAGCTCTGTTGCAATGGTATGTTTGGAGTCATATAGCCTGACCTCACCCCTTGGCCTACCACCTACACACGTGTGGCCTCAGGCGAATAAGTTTTGCTCCTCAAGTCTCAAGGCTTTATTTGTAAACTGGAGTGACAATCCTCTACCTTCTGCATTTATAGCATTTAGACTAGAGCCTGGCACATGGTATTAAATAAATGAGAACCAGTCTTATTATTTATCATTATGAATCATTATCTTGGGCCAATTTCTTCAAGTGTTTATTTAAACATGAAATATAGGAGTTGCACTTGGTGATATTTAAGGTGCCTTTAAGTTGTAATATTCATGGATTTCAGATGAACCTATTCGGATGGTTTGCAGATGAAAATAAAAATGGACCCATCACCCTAGCCAGTTTGGCTCAGTGAATAGAGCGTTGGCCTTCGGAGTGAAGGGTCCCGGGTTTGATTCCGGTCAAGGGCACATGCCCTGGGTTGCGGGTTCGATCCCCAGTAGGAGGCATGCAGGAGGCAGCCGATCAATGATTTTCTCTCATCATTGATGTTTCTATCTCTCTCCCTCTTCCTTCCTCTCTGAAATCAATAAAAATATCTTTTAAAAAAATGGACTCATTATTGTACGCTGCTTTACCAGTCCCCATTCTAATTCTCTAATTACCCTTTGTAACTGAAAGCTGGATTAACAGCTCTGTTAGTACTAGTTCAGTTAGTTTCTCTACATTTCAGAAGCAGCTACAATGTTTAGGAAAACCCTGGACATAAAACTAGGAGATAGGAGTTAAATTGGGAATGAGAGTTGGCACCACTAGTTGTTAAGTTAAGTTGGAGTTGTCCTGGAGTTGGGTTTACCTTGACCTGGCCAAACACTCTTGAATGGTCCCTGTTAGGACCACCATGGTAGATGGAGGGCTGGTTAGGGGTTTGACCTCGGATGGTGGAGATGACCAGAGTGTGACAGAGCAGAACAGGAGGGAACCACCTTGAGGGGAACTTGGCAATCCCACTCTAGCAGGTGGGATTGGCCAGCATGGCTTCATGGTTCTCTCTAAAGTGTGGCTGGCAGTTCAGCTGCAGGATCAACCTCGGATTTCTCACCTGTCAAGTGAGGATAATAATTTGCAGCTCCTGGAATTACTGAGCAATGTTAATGGAACCATATATTTGGAAAAGCTTGGTAAGCATGAAAAGTGCTATGCAGATATAATTCTGAAGATCACTGAGTATTATTTGTGAATGTCTAGGATGAAAAACAGAGAGCAGTGAGTGGCGATAGGCTCATCATCTTTATATAAGAACGTATGCTCATCCTGTCTCCAAAGGTCAATGTGTGATGTGACCCAACACACAAGTGTGGCAGAGGCGAGCCTTGCTCTCTGCCGTGTTTAGGAAGCATTCCTCTTAAAATCTTGGGGCCATTGGGATAAACCCTGAACCAACTCAATCAAACAAAAGATGTATAGGGGTCTAGATTCAGTGCAGCTGTAAATTAATGGCAAACTTGCTTCTCTCAGATAAGAGCTTCTGTTAATTAACATTTTAAAATTTAATGTGTCAATAATTTAGAAGCCCAGTTTGCCTGGATTGTGGGTGTTTTTTCTTCCTCCTATGAAGAATAATTTTGCAAGAGTAAAATCACTGAGTAGGGCATTCCTGCAAAGTTCATTAGGAAGGTGGTTCAAGGTTAGTCTGTCTCAGGATGTCCGTTCTTTTGTTATAAAGGCAGGTTCCTGGTTTTATTTTAATACCAGTCTTATGAGATTCCGGGGGATGAATCTGATCTCAAAATCTGAGACACATGACTTGAAATTGGGATGATCTCGGAAAAGAGAGGCAGAATGCAAATAAGAGTTTTTGCTGTTCGATTGTTGCCTAGGTTAATGCATTTAGATTGTACCTAATGAACCAATGTAGTCACTTACATGGTGAAATGTCAATAAGCTCGTTGTTTCATCTAGAGCAGAGGTCAGCTAAGTCCAGCCCATCAGCCAAACCCGGCCCTCTGCCTGTCTTTATAAATAAAAGTGATGTTGGAACAGAGCTATGCCCAGTCATTTACTTGTTGTCTGGTCTGTTTTTGCAGAATAACAAAGTTGAGTAATTGTGACACAGACTGTGTGACTCTCAAACTCTAAAATACTTACTATCTAACCCTCTGAAGAGAAAGTTTGCCAACTCGAGACCTGAGATAATTTTAGCTGTTTCAGAAGCAAACAGTTTTATTTTGAAAGTTATGTGCTTATTTTATATCTACTAGGAAAAGATAAAACTGTCAAATCTGTATTTTTTGCAGACTTTTTTGTTGCTGTTAAGGACAAACTAAAGAAGACATATAAGAGAAACTCTCAATCAATTTAAGGAAAAATACCAAATAAATAATACAATGAGAAAATATAATAGTAGTATGCAAAAGTCTAATATTTAAGAAACACAGACCCACTAAATATCAAAAAAGGTTGATTTTTATATTTCTCTGGCCTAAGAAAACTTACCCTAAGAGTGGTTTTAAACTAACATACTTTTAACTGATTCTCTATTTGAGTCTTAAAATAGTTTGGGGCAGAAATCGAACAGGTAAAGTGACTTCGCACTCATACACGTGAAGATGAGACAGAGATGAACCTTTCATTTGCAACCACACAGTCATTCGCTGACCTGTTTATGAACTTATTGACATAGGAAATTGTTCATGATATATATCGAAGAGGAAACCGCTATTAAATGATATTCTCAGTATCCTACTTTTTTAAAATTATAAAAGTGAATAAACATGAATAATGTTTAAAAGACTTAGAAGAAATCTAAGTAGTGAGATTAATTTGGGTGATAAAATTTGGGGGGATGTTTACCTTCTTTGTGTTAATATGTTAATATGTTTATGGTACAGAGTGGGAACAGAATAGAGCTATTGGGACAAAGCCTTAATTCTAATCTTTGCTCAGCAGAAAATGGTCTTCCTGGAAAGCTCCGTAAGGCCTGAAATCACAGTCCTTTGTCATGTGACCATGGACACAAGAACTCACACTGAGCTGGCCCTACCACCTGTGGTCAAGTACATGGGCGTACAGGAAAACCACATACAGCCCTATAATGTACCACCTTCAGCTTACTCTGGGTGGGTGGTTCTCTAAGTGCATACCATGGAATATATGTAGGCCTGGATGTTTGTTTGTTTTTTAGTAGTTTGGTGGCCAAATAACCTTAGGAAAGAAAACTGATTTGAACTTTCTCAAACTTACTGCAGGATTTGTCCAGATCTGCATAGAGAGGGAAGATGCACCTTTGCCCATGGAACACAGAACTCTTCTCATGGGACGCTGGGAAATGCCACTTCTAAGGATCTAGAGGAAAGTAAACATAATCAGATGGGTATCAATGTGATTTGGAATCTACACTTCATTTCATTTTGACATTTGTGGGGGGAATTCTTTCCCTTTGGGGTGTATCATCAACGTAATGGGAAATACGTTTTGTGATAGTAGGTGGCACAACTTCCAAACATAAGAAGATTTGTGTGCAGAGATTATTTGGGAACTTTGAAAAACAGTCTGTGCTAAAACTTTTCGAAGGCTAATTAAAAATAAATAGCCAAAACTTTTAAAAATGTGCTTTATCTTTGAGTAAGCAATTCTACTTTTACAAATTTATCCTTTGGAAAAATTAGAGACATATGCACCAGGGAATCCACGTAGAGTGATTTATAATACCGAAAAAGTGGAAACAATTTAAATGTCTGATAATAGAGGATTGTTGGAAGGGTTTAAACATATTAGAATACTAAGTAGGCAATAAAAATCATATTACAAAAGAGAACTTATTGACATAGGAAATTGTTCATTATATATATCTAAGAGGAAATCGCTATTAAATGGTATTCACGGTATCCTACTTTTTAAAAATTATATAAGTGAATAAACATGAATAATGTTTAAAAGACTTGTAAGAAGTGTAAGTAGTGGGACTATTTTGGGTGATGAAATTTGGTAGGGAAGTTTACCTTCTTTGTGTTAATATGTTTGCAAACTTTTTTGCATTGAGCTTATCCTACCTTATAATAGTCAAATATGCAAATTGACCACACCTTTGCTACACCCAAACCACGCCCACCAACCAAGCCACGCCCACCTACCAATCAGGACGAGTATGCAAATTACCCCAACAAAGATGACGGCTAATTTGCATATCAAGACAGCGTAGAAAGAAGCCAAGAGATGCTGAAGGGAGCAAAGCTGTGGAGAAGCAAGCAAGCCGGGGGGGAGGAGAAGGGTGGAGTGGAGGCAGGGCCGGGGGACAAGGGAGGAGAGTGGGGCGTGCTGGCAGAGAAGGCGGGGCAGGGGACAAGGGAGGAGCGGAGGTGGGGCGGGCTGGCGGAGAAGGCGGGCCGGGGGACAAGGGAGGAGAGGAGGCGGGGTGGGCTGGCGGAGAAGGTGGGCTGGGGTAGAGTGCAGCAGGAAACCCTATTGCAGGATTTTTCCTGCAACGGGAACGCTAGTATTATATAATTGGGGGATGAGGGTAGACTCAATTATAGTAGAAAATTCTACAGAAAGATTTCTTCTTATATCACTTTTTCCAGAAAAACCTATGACATGACACACTGTGCAAATGCACTAAGCTCTATATTCGTGGGACCAAAAGGATTTTCTCTCAGGTTCAAGTACATAGAAGATGATACCAGAATCCTGGAGGCTTCATGACTAAAAATCACTCCTCTTTTGTTGTTCTGTTCAGAAACATGTCAACATGAGGAATAGTTGGGCCAGGATCTCAGGAAATGAGCTCTGCTTGCTAATCCAGGTGGGCCATTTCCCTGCAGCACATTAGCTTGTCCTACTCCACCTTCACACAGCCCAGATCTCCATGGCTTTGTCACTTCCTTCCCCATCCCCATCCCTCCCAACCCACCACACCCAGAAGTCTAGTATCTGAGTCAGAGTTGCTGGGGAAGGGATTTCCTTAGCTGGAGAGTGTTCCAGCCAGGACCAGGTTTGTATCACAGTTGCTTCTGCATGAGGTACTTAGCTCTTTCATGAACTTTTTGAGCATGATTATACCAGCATGCACAAATCTCTTTTTACTGCATTTTCTACAAATTCCCCCAATGTCATAGATTATTTAAATTTGTATCTCTGCTGTGTGACACCTGCCTGAGGATCTATGCCATGACCTGACAGTGTGACCTTGGGTAAGAAGTCTCCTACTCTGGACCTCAATTCCCCTGTCTATCAAATAAGATGCCTCGATTTACTCAACAAATGTTTATTGAGAGTCTGCTCTGAGGTCAAAGGTGCAGAAGACAGATATAGCCTTTGTCTTAATGGAGCATACAATTTTGTGGGATGGGCAATATATATATATATATTATTTTTTAAAGCAAATTCAAAGGAATGTGGAAAGTCTTATAGAAGAAAAAGTGTAGAAATTCTACTGGATCCACTGGAGGGGCATCTGGGCCAGACTCAGGCATTCAAGGAAAACTTCTCAGAGCTGGTGACACTTAAGAACTGACATCCACAAGACATACTGAAATGTAAGAGTTAGCAAAAGAAATGTGGTAGAAGAAAGCAGTAGCTTATTAAAGTCCCAGAAACAAAATGATGAGTGATTAATTAAAAAAATTAAAGGAAATTCAAAAGGCCAAAATATGTATGGGAGAAGGAGATAGAGCAAGCCATATTCAAGACCTTAGACCAGCATTGTCAAGACACATCATGTGGGCCACATGTTTAGTTTCAAATCTTCTAGTTGCCACATTTTAAAAAGTAAAAGAGAAATAGCTGAAGTTCAATGTAGTCATATATTTTAGTTAACCCAATATTTATAAAATATTATTTCAACATGCAATCGATATAAAGTTACTATTAACCCTTTGCACTCGCTTGCATTTTTCCTCGATTCCTTTATTCTACTCGGGATTTAATTTTTTAAATACCCCATATTTTACAAAGCACGGCAGTAGAATTAAAAAACTGGAGTTTCTTTTCATACAAACTTATTTATTTGGATTTTTTTCTATTTCAAATTATTGATACATTCAAAGAATATAAAAAGAGCTGCTACCGATGCTAACCGTGTGTCGAGTCATACTCGACATCCGAGTGCAAAAGGTTAAGATACTTTTCACCCTTTTTTCTACTCAATCTTTGGAATATGTTTACATGTATGGTTTATCTCAATTTGGATTCATCACATCTCAACTGGTAAACTTCCCTATGTGCTGGTGGCTACAGCCTGGGACACCACAGGTTTAGAATTCATCTGTAAATGCAAAGCCACCAAGGGCTATAATGAGGAGTGGACTATGGTGATCACCCAGGCTATTCCATGGATAATGGGTTTGATGGGGAAACCAGAAAGGAGGATATTGTAGAATCTACAGGAAACATTAGGGAAATAATGGAAGAATAAATAGATAAAAGAGTCAAGAGATATTTAGAAATAAATGTAACTACTTTGACGTGCACATGAGTCCCTGGAGCAACCAGTCCCCATGCACAAGGCATCATGGTGCGTTTCTTTTTTCCTCTCTGGCCTCTTCAAGCTGACAGTCCCAGAGCCATGCGAAGACTCACAAAGGCCACACAGTTTCCTGGGAGCCACGCAGAGAATTGTTTGGGTACATGGTTTGTGGTGCTGTTTTGACCTTTTCCCCTCTGTACAGAATGAAATAGAAGAATCACCCAGAAAGTCTGAGAGTGGTTGTCGCTTTTCTTTTCTCTCCATCACTAACACATTGAATCTACAGAGAGAGGAAGGAAAAATGTGGCAGATGGAGAAAAATGCTTTTTAGGGGTGATTACAGCCAGAGAGGGGCCTAAAGAGACATCCCTGGGCCCCATATTTCTTTTGCCACCAGTGACTTCCAAATCAAATGAGCCCAATCTGCAGATCACAATGAGATTTTTCTTATTGACTTCCCTGAAAGCGTGGCCGGCTCTGCAAATCAAGTCACGGGGACCCTGCATCATCATCAACCATCACCGATTTCAGGGATGTTGCAACTGGGCCGATGTTGGCAAATATGTCACTGATGCATGAGGCCAGGGAAAATCCAGTGCTTATTGGCCTGGCAGTGCTGACCTGGTTTGTCCATAAATGAAGAGTAAATGTAATTTGCAAAACACACAGAACTGATAAGGGATACAACAGGGCGGGGCTGGAGTCACTTTCCTAAGAGCAGGCATGCTGGGAGAGGAGACAAAGCAGATGTCAGACTCTAAATCAGACAGACGGTGTTTCTTAACATCTACTCTGTGCACCATCTTTGTCATAATAATCTGAGAAGTTAGTTAAAAATACACATACCTGGGTCTAACTCTAGGCCTGCTGAAACCGTGTGTAAGGAGTGGGGTCTGAGGAACCCCCATGTTTAACAAGCCCTCAGGTGATTCCTGTGCAAGATAAGGTTTAAGAATTCCTTTAGGGAGGAAAGAAAGACAAGAGGACTTCCATATGTTTGTCGAAAAAAGCACTGAACTTGGAATTAGTCTGGCCCTGCATCTAAACTGCTGCTGGACTGGTGGGATGACCACATGGTGAGGGGAAAGAAATCCGAGTGTGAGATCAGAAAGGGCTCAGGCCTGCCTCCTTCACATAAGAGCTGTGAGATGATGGGCAAGAGCTAAACTGAGCCTTGCTGCCACTAGCAGCAAATGCAGACATGGGAGCCAGTGACTTTGAAAAGTCAAGTTCTGACATTCTAGCTTTGATATTTTATTTTTTAAAATCATCTAACCTCAGTTTCTTCATCTGTAAAATGGGCAGGTTATCTTTCATTTGAGCTTTGCTCTTTTGGGGTCCAGTGAAACAATGCACATATGTATATTTTGAAAACAAAACGACAATTTAAAAGGTTAACACAAATATAAAGTGGCAATATCTATATATATAAAAGCCTAAGCAACCTCTCGACCGACTGTTAGCTGTGATGCACACTGACCACCAGGGGACAGACACTCTGACTGGTAGGTTAGTTTGCTGCTGGAGTCCGGCCAATTGAGACTGGGCAAGATGGGCCGGACATGCCCTTGAGCCCTCCCGTGGCCCCTCCCCGGCCCCCAATCGTGCACCGGTGTGAGGGACCCCACCAGTGCACAAATCTGTGCACTGGGCCTCTAGTTAATTCATAATAGAGTTATCTCTACTTAGGCCATTATTTGTCATAAAACTTTCTATACTGATAAAGTCCCCTTCAAAGCACAGTACTTTATTTTTCTTAATGAAGCACAATATAAAGTGCAATAGGATATTTTTAGCTGTTTATTATAGATCACACTAATGTGAAATGAGCCAAATTAACTTCTGCTGACCCTCTCTTTAACCCCCCACTAGCCTTGCAAAGGACAAAGAGATTCAGTCTGTGATATTCCAGGTTTTCTGTCTACATACAGAAAACAAAAAGCCCTCACTGATGGCTGTGCTTCTACTTGGCATTCAAGTCTATCAGTAATCTGGCCACTGTCTCCTTACCATTGGCCAACACTAGCAAAATTTGATTATCTGATGACATGACTTACTTTTTTCTACTTCACAACTTTGTACTTATTTCATGCCATAGATTTGGTCAGAATCTTCTCTCTTACCAAATACCCTCCTATCAGACTCCTACCTACCTATAAAAATATCATGAATGTATGCAAATATTTACCTTCAAGGATGTTGAGTTTGATGCAGTATATAAAAGCAAAACAAACACACAAACAAAAACACAGCTCATGACCTAACTATCCATCATTAGAGGATTGCTTACATAAGTATAGTCATACAACAGAATACTATACACCAGTTTGTATGTTGTTGTAAAAGAATATTTAACAGCATGGAAAATGGTCATGATGTATTGTTACCTGAAAGAATAAGTCTCATTTAAGAATCATGTATAGATATAATACAGAACAAAGATAAGGGAAGGCGCACACTATGTTGGATAGACTCTAATTTTTTGTCACATCATAGGCAGTTTTTTGTAAGGCCACCCAAAGAAGTAGGAAAAGCAGGAAAGGTCTAAGGACTCACACAGCCAGAACTCAGAGAGACCTTGACCCCTTTCTCACCATTCAAAAAGTCAATACTGCCCTGGGTGAGGTAGTCAGGTCCTTCCATCATAGACATTCACATAATGTAGGCTCTCTCAGCCGCAGCTGCTCCCTCAGTTCCTTTCTACTGCCCTCTGTGTGTCTCAAATTCAAACATAAATGAGAGGGTCTGAGTCCATTTAGTCATCACCCAACAGGAAGCCTCTACACTGGGCAGAGCCATCAGGCCTGACCATTCCATCCCTGTGGTCTGCTCAGCCTGCAGACAGGTGCCTTTGGCCTTGGTCAAATTACTCACATGCAGGGTGGTGTGATCACATGACACATATCTGGAAATACACAGACCAGCAACTGTTGTGGCTGCCCCTCTCCGAAGCTCTACTCAAAGCTCATGTCTCCTCTCCGGTCTATTCATCAAACAAATCAAAGCTTATACCTGTATGGTGGGTGAGAAAGAAACGAGCTGGATTTGGCTCCATCTAACAAAACCCCCAAATTAAAATGATTTAAATGCATGAGGGTTTATTCTGTCAAGAAGTCTGGAGGTGGGCAACCCAGGACTGGAATGGCAACTCGCAAATTCATCAGGAGTCCAGGAACATTCTAACCTTCTGTTCCTTGTTCTAGCATGCAGTACAAAGGTCATTATTCTGTTCACTAATAGTCTTTCTTCTCTCATTTCAAGTAGACAATGGGACCACACTTTCCCCCCTCCTTTGAATTTTGGTGTGGCATGTAACTTGGCTTGACAAGTGAACTGCTAGGGGAAGTGACGTGTGTCACTTCTGAGCAGAAGCTTTAAGAGCCAGTGCACAATTCATTATGTATGTCTTTCCACACACTATTTGATTCTAAAAGCACACATCAAGAGGAAGCCTCCATCAGCTCGGGTAATGAAGTGACTCTAGTTAGCACAGGTTCTTTGCTGAACTCTATTGAACATTTAGGTGAGGAAGAATTAGAAAACCAATGAGATTGAAGATTGTTGTTATTGGAGCAGAACCTAGTCTATCCTGACTCATAAATATGGGCATCCTCAAAGTCACTTCCTGGTCTACATTGGCTGCTGGAGATTTAACCATTGTTTTTATGTGCCAGGTGTCCAAAAAAAAAAAAATGGGGAAGGAATAAAAATGGGGAAGGGCAAAACCTCCCAATAAATTCATTCTATTAAGGAGCTCCACAGACATTCAAGAGGGGAAATGATGCAACACATGTGGAAATGTGTGGACTGGTTGAATTTAGGTCTGATCTAGCTTAGGAAGCACATGAACGGGTTGTACTGGTGGCTGCATGGCATGGAAGCTAGCCCATAAATGTCCTCTAGAGTGTGCCAGAGCTTCCTCCACACTACCTGGACCTCCTCGTCACCTTATATGTGAATCTTCTTTATAACTAAATGCACAGTGACTGTCAGTGACGAAAGACCCTGAAATGTCATTAAGAAAATATTCATACAAAATTCCAATATACAGCCCTAGCCGGTTTGGCTCAGTGGATAGAGTGTTGGGCTGTGGACCAAAGGGTCTCAGGTTCAATTCCGGTCAAGGGCATGTACCTTGATTGCAGGCCCTTCCCCAGCCAGGGCCCTGGTTGGGGCGCATGCGGGAGGCAACCAATCGATGTGTTTCTCCAACATCTATGTTTCTCTCTGTCTTTTCCTCTCTTCTACTCTCCCTAAAAATCAATGGATCAATGGAAAAATATCCTCAGATAAGGAAGAAAGAAAGAAAGAAAGAAAGAAAGAAGGAAGGAAGAAAGAAGGAAGGAAGGAAGGAAGGAAGGAAGGAAGGAAATATTCCAATATACAACAAAGAGTGCTGTGGGAAGAAGCTGATGTACTGACTTTACCCTCTGGGCAAAAGTATTTTAAAGTAGCAGTCGCCAACCGGTGGTCTGTGAGGTCCAAAAGGTTGGCAACTGCTGTTTTAAAGGATAAATAAGAGGGAGTTGAAAAAAACTCCTGAATAGCAGGAGAGGGAAAAGGATCCTTTTCTGGAAGGACAATCCAAAGTAACAAGTCTAAGAGTTACCACCCCAAGTACTTGGTACATGTGCTAGGTACCAGGCATTATGCTAAGCACTTCACATGCACTGCCTCATTTTATCCCCACAATGTCCCCATGTGACGGACATTATTTTAACCCTTATTTCTAAAATGCAAAAACAACAGAGCACAGGGATTCTAGAACATCAATTACACTAATGGCCATTTAATGGTTTCCTTGCATGCACACCCTGTGTTAGGTGGTTTTGTGGCTCCTCTCATCAAAGGATGGAGTCTATTTCCCCATCCTTTAAATCTAGGCTGGTTTGTGACTTTCTTTGGCCAAAATGATTTCAAAGAAGTGACGATGTGCTGGTTCTGAGCCCACACCTTAAGAAGGCTTGCATGACTCTATTGTGTCTCTCTTAAAACTGGGCTCTGCCCTTGGAAAACCGGGGCAAGCCTGCTGTATTTTGAGAGGCACGTGGAGCAGAGCCGAGTCATTCTAGATGACTAGCCAACCCACCAGCTGACTGCAGATGCATAAGCGAGCCCAGCCCTGATCAACAGAACCACCAATCTCTGAACTCTAGAGCAAAAATAGGTATTTATTATTGTACTAGGAGCCCGTTGCACGAAGTTTCGTGCAATAGACTTTTCCTTCACCTGGCTGCCGGCACCAGTTATCCGCCAGCAGCAGTTTTCCTCTGGCCACCCGCTGATCAGAGCGCCTCCCGCCAGCACGATCGGCCACCCTGAGAGGAACTCCGATAGGGAGGTGCTCTGATCAGGCGGGTGGCCAGAGGAAAACTGCTGCTGGCAGAAAACTGGTGCCAGCAGCCACGCAATCGGCCACCCCGAGTTCCGCCACCAGCGTCTTCCGCAGCGCTGGCCTAAGCAGCACCGGCCGTTTAAGCCGGCGGGAGGAGTGGGGTCGCGGGGACTCGCGAGTCCCCGCCCCCCCGCTCCTACCGCCAGCCAATCGGCCACCCTGAGTCCTGCCCCCCGCGCCTCCAGCCGGCCCAATCGTGGGCGTAGCGGAGTGATGGTAATTTGCATATTACCATTTTATTAGGTATGATGATGCCACTGAAGTTCTGTAGCTGCTTGTTAAGCGACATTACTGTGACACTAGATAGCTGGGAAGGGGGCAAATAAGCAGCTTCTTTAAAGGCACCCACAAGTAAATGGCAAAGCCAGGATCTGAACCCAGTATGTCTATCTTCAGAGCCTGACATGCAGGGGGAAGTCTTGAGAAAGAACAAATCACTTAGCAAATATCTGAAGTTTCTTAGGATCTCCAGTCTTCAAGTCAGAGGTCCTGTGCTTAATACTGGGGTCTCATTAACTAGTCCAGGCTTCTGGACCTTGCTTTCCTTGCCTTTCAAATGGGCAGAACAAAATTCCTACTAGGGTCCAATGAGACACCTCTGTGGAAGCACTTCACAAACGGCTATGCAGACGTCGACCTCACATTCTCCACCTCAGAAAAGAGCTCAACAAGCCGGGGCTGCTCTGCCTACAAGGGCCTTTGCTAGGAAGTCCTCCCGACTTCTCCACACACAGACTGATTACGGGGTGCGGGCACCTGTAAAGGACAGCAGAGTAGATGGTTTGTCTTCATAGCTTTTCCCCTCCCATAGCAGGAAAGTTTGAGCTGAGTTGTAAACAGGAGAGGAAAAAAACAAACAAACAAACAACACTAAGCTGCTATTAAACTCCCAGAGGCCTTTAATGGTGATTTAATGCTCAGAGATCTAGCTTGCCACAAGATTGTGACAGGGCTGTGTTTTTTTGTGTTGGGATTAGGTGAGTGGCAGTGTGGCCACATTTAAAGGCAGTGGGGAGTGGGTGGTGTTAGGGGCATCAGTCATGTGCCTCGGAGCATGGTCTGGATTATGAGCAAAATTAAAGGGACAGGGAGAGTGGGAGATGGCGGGAGAATGACATTGGGGGAGGGGGTTGTCAAGAAAACACAAAAAGAAGGGTCAGGATACACCTCACATGTACTTACTCCTCTCATTTTTCTAACTAAATTCCTCTTCCTGGTCGTCCCCAAACCCACCCTTAGCTTCCATGGTGGTTCCAGATGTGGTCTCGCAGAGGCAGTCACTATTTTCAGTTTCTGTCCTATTCTTTCATACATATGTAAATCTATAGCTTTATTCTTATTTCTATCCATATCCATCTCCAGCAAGCTATATACAGGTTGAGGGAAATGAAATGGCAAAGTCCATTCCCTATCTCAATCCTTTCCTCACAAGAGGTGCATATTCGCCACGGAGCCTAGTCAACCTCAAGCAAATGCACGCACATGCCAGGAAATGCGAAACCAGTGAGGTAAGCCAAGAGCTGACACTGGTCATGCTCACAAATGAGCCAAGCGTGGGACCGAGACAAGAAAGCAGGCAGCCACCAGGTAGACCAGGAACATTTCTGAGGAAATGAGTGCATCCCAGAGAAGATGATGTAGATAAAAAAGGATGGAGAGAGTGGTAGGGACCCAGCGGCTAGCAGGTTCCATGCATGTGAACTGCCACAGCATCACTGGGCCTTTGTCAGTAGGATCCTGTTGAGTCTGATAAGCAAAGTTAATAATTTCTGTGACTACATTCTGTTTCCTGTTGGAGTCTGTGACCATCCGTTGAAGCCAATATCACGGTCTTTCAGCAGAGGTGGAGAGATGATGAAGCACATACTTAGCCATGACATTCACCTCTGCTGCTGATGACAAACCATCCCTCCCCTGCAACTACCTTTTTAGAGAAGAGTCTACTTCCTAAGAATTAGGGCTGTTATTTTTTTTAAGTTTATTTTCATTTAATTACATTTATTTTGAATGGGGAATCTAGGCATGTGGTAAAAAATTCAAATGTCATCAAATATACATAAAAGAAACAGTAAACTCCCACATCCCTATCCGCTGGCTCTCCAGGCTCCCTCTCCTTCCCAGGGGAGCCACCACTGTTATCTGTTCCTTTCCTGTCCTTCCAGGGATATTTTGCATACACACACACACACACACACACACACACACACGTACATACATATATAGACATTTTTAAAAATACAATAGTAGTACATTATACATAATTCTCCGCACTCTGCTTTTTTCACTTAATTATATATCTTAGTTCTATGGTAGTGACTCATGTTTAATAGCTATGTAGTATGATTTGAATGTAATATAATTTATATAACCAGCCCCTATAGCAGATATTTAGTCTAGTTTCCATCTTTTGCTTTTAAAATAATGTTTTAATAAATTATTTCATACTTCACAATACCACTTAAATTCATAGTCCTTTTAAAGATCAGTAAGAGGTTATTTCGAATATAATCATGTTTTTTCTCTATGGATTTTCATCTATCAAAGAGTAGGACTATACTTCACAGCAGCTATCAAACTGAGGTCTAAAGCAGAGGTCCAAATTGATAGCCACAGGCTAAAACTGACATATAGACGTGTGTTTGGTCCACACCATTGTTTTTCTAAATGAAATAAACTGTCAGCATGAAAACTGTCAGAATTTTGATGTGATTTAGAGAAATCACATAAATTACAAGATGTGGGTGTCTCTTGAATAATTAAATTTTAGCAATGCTGGGCTCCCAATCTGGCCTAACAGTGGTCAGCTGGAGCTGAGTAAAAGCTGTTCAATTCTGAAGTAGTCTGGGCTTCCTCTCACCCACATAACCACGAGGAGAACCAAGAATGTTCCACATCTTTGAGGTGGTGTCAATTGTCATTTATCATCGCACATTCTCTACTTTTACCTCTTTAGCAGAGTTGAGAAAAAAAGCAAAACATTTTGTACTCAAATGTCCCATAATAGTAGAAAAAAAAGAAAAGACCCACCACCACTCCCTACTGCCTTATACCCAGATGTTTCCTCACTTATTTATATAACTAGCCTGGCACCTGAAAGCATTGGTGAGAGGGAGAAAGGAAGGGATGGATCAGGAGGGAGGGAGAAAAAAGAAGAGAAAGAATACATTGGAAAACTAGAGTGTATCTGAATTTGACCTCTGCCTAGGACAGTGTCAACATCCAGATGAAGAGCTAGGCATGAGTGTCCTTACAACCACATATTCTAAGAAGTAGTAGCCAAGACAAAGGATTCTGAAACTTATTATGGTCCTAAGAAGGGAGATCTGGGAGCGGGAGGTCAGCAAGAGAGGAAGGAGTAATCAGGTCAGACGTCAGGCGGCCAGGGAATCAGCATGGCCTGGCAGTTCCTGGCTCTAGCAAGCGGAGAATCCCCAAATGTTTAAAAGAACCAGACCCTCCCAAGGGCAAATATTTTCAGAAAAAGTCTAGTAGAGCCCTATTTATCTCTCTCTCTCTCCTCTTTATTTAAACACTCCTTCCATTTGTCACCCCTTTTGGCAGGTTTGACCTGAAAAGGATTATTTATTTTTTTAATTCCATTTATATATATAAAAAATAAATCACCTTAATCTGCCCAGTGGACTTTGCAGCAAAAGTGGCCAATCCGTTGATTCTGGAGGAAGAAGAGCAGCTGGCAAAACTAATCAATGTTGGACATTTGCATATTTCCCCCTTTTTATGGTCTCCCCTGGTGCCGGGAAATTGGTTTTCTGTGTTGGAAGAGGAGCGTGGAGAGCAGCTGCTGCCTCCTGGTCCAGTGCGTAGTAAAGGAGGGAGCGTGGAGCAGAATTCATCTACCAAATATCCCAACAGGTTAACCAGTTCTGGAACGAGCAAGTCACAGCTCTTGCTTTTGAAGGTTCTTTGTATTGAGTATAAACAAGTCTGTGTTTCTGGGAATAAGGTATCTCTCTTCAGATTCCCTCTCTATATATACTATATGCAGCAGGATGATGCTTCTGAGGCTTGATCCCCTGCTGATAAGATGCTAACCCCCCAAAAAATTTAAATACAAGTGTAAACTTGAAAAAAAAAACACAAAAAAAAGAAGCTATACATGCCACGGAAATTAGGCAGCAATGCAATGCCCACTCAAATTACTGTTTCCTACCTGCCAGGCATTGTGTACTACACAAGCATTATTTCATTTAATTTTCTCAGTACCGAAAGATATGGGCTATTGTTAACCCTGTTTTATAGATGGAGAATCTGAGGTCAGAAAAGCATAGCGGTTTTCTCATGGGCTCTAGGCTTGTAAATGACAGAGCTGATACTGATCTAGGTCTTTCTGACTCCCTTGCATGCTTAGCTAAGTCCCTGGCAAGCTTCCTTCATAGGACAAGCATTCTACAAGGATGTTGGGGTTGCATTTTTAATGAGGTCCACTTAGGGTACTCCCTTTGGAATCTATAACACTGCGGATGGTAATCGCTCAGGGAGAAGAAACCTTTGCATCCTATTTGCTACGTGATATTTTTCCTCCCACATCTTCTCCACAAGAAGCAGTCCATTGCTGGGCCCTTTCTCCTCAAACAATTCACAACTGAAGTAGCTACCCCCTGACCTCACTTCTGTTCTGAAAGAATATTTCTTCTATTGGCCACTTCTCTTCCTGGCAACGCGTATGTTCTCTTTGATGTCCTTAAAAGTGAAGTCATCGTTCACTAGCTCTTGCGGCTGACAGCATTCCACTCACTGCAATTTCCTGGTCAGAGAGCCACACCTAACGCAGGTCACCTGTCCTGTGATCCATGAAGCTTCAGGCTTCCCAGCCCATCTCTCTCCAAACAAATCGTTAGTGATAGTATTTTTTAATAATTACTTTTCGTTTGCATACAATACAATACACTCTTTGTGGCATACTGTTCTATGAGGTGTTTTTTTAAATGTATAGCTACATAACCACTACCTCAATCAAAATAAGAGTATGTCTATCCTCTCCCCAAAATTCCCTCATGCCACCCCTTGGTTGTCACCGACCCCTGACGCCAACCACTGATTAATCTCTGTGCCTATTGGTTTGCCTTAGAACATGCACTCATACATCGTGTTTCCCTTTGAGCCTGGTTTCTTTCATTCAGTATAATTCATGTGAATTCATCGTGTTTGTGTGTGTTAATAGCCCATATTTTTATTGATGAGTAATATTCCACTGTATAAATGTTCCATGGATTCTCAATCCCTTTATAAATTGAGGAGCAATAGGATTGTTTTTGGTATTTTTTAAAATTTTTATTGTCGAGATTATTACAGATGTTCCTCTTTTTTTCCCCCCATATCTCCCCTCTACTCGGTTCCCACCCCACTCCAGGCCTTCCCCCCGCCCCCCGCACCCCCAGCACTGACCTCGTCCATAGGTGTAAACTCTTTGTCCAATTTCTTCCCGCACCCCCGACAACCCCTTTCCCCTGAGAATTGTCAGTCTGTTCCCTTTCCATACCCCTGATTCTATTACATTCACCAATTTATTCTGTTCATCAGGTTTTTTATTCATTTGATTTTTAGATTCACTTGTTGATAGGTATGTATTTGTTGTCACTTTGTTGTTCATAATTTTTTTATCTTTACCTTTTCCTTCTTCTTCCTCTTCTTAGAGAATACCCTTCCACATTTCATATAATACCGGTTTGGTGGTGATGAACTCCTTTAGCTTTTTCTTGTCTGTGAAGCTCTTTATCTGACCTTCAATTCTAAATGATAGCTTTTCTGGGTAGAGTAATCTTGGTTGAAGGTTCTTGCTATTCATCACTTATTGTATATTTCTTGCCACTCCCTTCTGTCCTACATAGTTTCTGTTGAGAAATCAGCTGACAGTCGTATGGGTACTCCCTTGTAGGTAACTGTTTTTCTCTTGCTGCTTTAAAGATTCTCTCTTTGTCTTTTGCCCTTGGCATTTTAATTATGATGTGTCTTAGTGTGGTACTCTTTGGATTCCTTTTGTTTGGGACTCTCTGCTTCCTGGACTTGTAAGTCTATTTCTTTTACCAGGTAAGGGAAGTTTTCTGTCATTATTTCTTCAAATAGGTTTTCAATATCTTACTCTCTCTCTTTTTCTGGCACCCCATAATTCAGATGTTGGTACGCTTGAAGTTGTCCCAGAGGCTCCTTACACTATCTTCATATTTTTTTATTCTTTTTTCTTTTTGCTATTCCAGTTGGGTGTTTTTTGCTTCCTCATATTTCAAATTTTTATTTGATTCTTGGGATCCTCTAGTCTACTGTTTAATTTCTATATATTATTCTTTATTTCAGTCAGTGTATGCTTAATTTCTGACTGATCCTTTTCCATTTTTTTGGCATTCTCACTAAGATCCTTGAAGGTCTCACTAAGTTCCTCAGAGGTCTAAGTTCCTCGGAGGTTTCTAGAAGATTCTTGAGTAATCTTATAACTGTGGTTTTAAACTGTCCAGTAGTTTGCTTTCCTCCATTTCTTTCATTCGTGACATGTTTCTTTGTCTCCGCATTTTGGCTGCTTCCCTGTGTTGATAGAGTGGCCTTGTGTGGTAGGTGTCCTATAGGGCCCAGTGGCTCAGCCTCCCCAATCACCTGAGGTGGACATTCTTGGTGCATCCCTTTGTGGGCTTGTTGTAGTTAACCCTTAACTGCTGTTGGTATCACTGGGAGGAATTGACCTCCAGGCCAACTGGCTGTGATGACCAGCTGTGTCTATACTGGAAGATCTGTTGCGCAGGAGACAATCTTATGGGGCAGGACTTGCTTCAGTGGGGCTTTGGTGCTCACTGAGTCTGCCCCTTGAGTGTGTCTCTTATGGATGTGAAGAGTTGTAATCCAGTATGGTCTCTCACTGACCACTGTGTACACTGGCTCTTGGATCTCCAAGGAGGTGCAAGGTCAGCCACTGTCTGGGGCCGCCCAGCAGGAGCTACAGAGAGATCTGCAGATTCCTCCTCTTTGTATGGGGTTTGGAAGTGCCCAGACAAGGCCCAGCTGTGAAGCAAGGCCAGCTGCTACTGCCAGGCCTTGGGCCTTCTTTTGGAAGCTCTGGGGCTCTCTGACCCAGCTTCAGTTTGACATGTTTTAGGTGGAGAAAGGACATTTTCTCATATGCATTTTCTCATATGCAAAAGCCGATGCACACAGCTTGGGTGGGGTTGTAAATTGGGTGGGAAGAGGTCTCTGGGAATCACCAGGGCAGAACAAACAGCAATGGCTGCCAGTCAGCTCTGCACCAGAGAGGTCCCCGGGTCTCCTGTCCCGCGCCCCCATGCAGGAACAATGATCACTGTGAGCACCTCTGAAAGAAAGCCGCCCTCGTATTCCTGTCCCAATGCCAGACAGTCCAGTTTCTCCTTGTATGTGTCTGGGTCCCCCAGAGTCTCGCCCGGAACTGGAGTTCAGAGCAAGTGGGAGCTTGTATCTCCCTCCCGATTAAAAGAGCAGCACATCCGGTTGCCAGCACTTTCCGCGCCTCCCCACTTCTTACCAGTTATGAAGATAGCATTCCAGTTGTATATATATACAATGTGCTTTCTTCGCCTCTCTAGTTGTGGAACTTCCACTTAGCCAGCTTCCCATGGTTCTGGGTGGTAGTTGTTCTGCCTTTTAGTTGTAATTTTGATGTGGTTGTGAGAGGCAACAAGTATAGATGTTTACCTATGCCGCCATCTTGGTTCTCCTGTTTTCAGTTTTTGATGACTATGAATAAAGCTGTTATAACCCTTTGTGCACAAGATTTGTATAAACATCGATCTTTATTTCACTTATGAAAATACCTAGGAATAGAATTGATGGTTCATATAGTAAGTTCATGTTTCACTTTATGAGAAACTGCTGAACTATTTTCCAAAGTGACTATAACATTTAGCATTTCTGCCAGCAACACATGAGAGTTCCAGTTGTTCCACATTTTTGTCAGCACTTGATATTGTTAGGGTTTTTTTTTTGTTTTGTTTTTAGCTATTCTAATAGGTATGTAGTGATGTCTCATATGGGGCTTTTTAAAAATATGTTTTTATTGGATTTTAGAGAAAGGGGAAGGGAGAGATAGAGACATTGATGATAGAAAAACATCCATTGGCTGCCTCCTGAATGCCCCCTACTAGGTAGGGATCGAGTCTGCAACCTGGGCATGTGCCCCGACCGAGAATCAAACAAGTGACCTCTTGGTACATGAGATGACACTCAACCAATTGAGCCATACTGGCTGGGCATCATATGGTTTTGATGCAATTCTCATATGCTTCTTATACTATTCATATGTCTTCTCTGGCAAGGTGTCTCTCAAATCTTTTGCATATTTTTAACATTGGGTATGTATTTTGGGTGATATTCTTATAATTTAGGGATGGATTCATTTTAAATTGGTCCTCTTTAAAAAATTTAAATATTCCAGAATGGCAACCCATTAAGCTTTTATAGATCACTAACGTCTCAGTATAAATTACTTTAATTTTTTATAAATATATATATATATATATATATATATATATATATATGTATATATATTATATATATATATACATATATATATATATATATATTATATATATATAATGCGCAACTACCATTGACAGCTCTTTGTACTAGGGATGTGAAATACAAAATAAGTAAATAGTCCGCTTTCAAAGAGACTTGTTTAATCGGATTGCTATCCACATAGCTAAGTAAAGCCAATGCTGGGGTAAAAGGGAATTTATAAAGTAGAGCTGAGATCAGCACAGTCATTTCAGAGCAGGGGTTCTTGCAGTGAGCTCACTGCACCAGCAGCATTCAAGTTACCTAGAAATTTGATAGAAACCTATTGAATTAGAAAGTCTGGGGAGGGTCCTTATAATGTGTGTATCAACAAGCTGTCTGGGTTATTCTGAGGTACATGTGAGAGCAAGGGGAACTGCTGTAGATATCTAAAGGAGGAACTGAGTGGAGAAAAATTTTTCTTGAGGCTCAAGTTTCAGATTCATGTGCTATTGAGCAGTTTTGTTGTTTTCTGACTCTTATCCCGTAGTATTTAGACTTAAAAATCTGGTGGGTAAAGCGCTCCCTAGGTACTTCTGAGTTAGCATCATACTCATGGGATAGTTACTTGGTCCTGTATGTTAATTCTGAGGGTAGTCAGCTGGTCACGTTCAGAGAGGTGTGATCTCTCCCCTCACCATCATCTTTCATTTCCAGATGGATCAATCATATCAAGAGAAAAAAAAAGGTAGTACCTGGTATGTTCTGAGTGAACAGAAACATAGCAATAGGTCCAAGCCTATTTTAAAAGATTAATAATCTTGCCTCAGTACTTCTCTCCTGATTCCAATAATTTTTTCCATTATATTTTTGTTGTTGATCTTGTTTCTCCTTCAGATAATTTTTGAGGATTAGGAAGTTCTTCGAGGAGTTAGTCATTCTTACCTTGTACACACTGCTATAGAACGGTTTCAAGAGGATAAAATATTTTCGTAAGAAACAAGAGAAGTCAGAGACCACTTATCTTTTTGAAACATTTAATCTAACTCCAGTTCTACTCTTTTTCCGCTATATAATTTCACTATTTTCCAGAATGACAGGCATCCACTCACCCTGTGGTATATGCTAAACTCTTGCTGTGTACCATGATCAGAAACAGGAGATGGCTTGCCAGAGTAGCCTCACAAAAAGCTATAGCAAAAGGTGGAATTTGCTAAATACTTTGTGAGCTACATAAACAAATCATCAGAGAGATTCCAGGGTGCGGGGATGATGTCTGGTGGGGCATTTGGCCTTGACTGATGGATATTATTGTATTTAAAAATAGAGTTATGAAGATAGCATTCCAGTTGTATATATATATACATATCCAACAAAATTAAATTTATGTCAACCAAAACCTGTCTATGAATGTTCACAGCAATATTATACAAATAGACAAAAAGTAAAATCACCAAATGATGGATGGATAAGCAAAGGTAGTGTATCCATACAATGAATATTACTTGGCCTAGAAAATGATCGCATCCCACCAAGCCCTACCAAGATTTTTGTCATGGAGTTCTTCTGCCACTGCTTATTCCACACTTTGTCTTACAGGCGAATGGGCGGATATACTCTGCACAGAGCAGGGATAATCAGTGAAAGTACATGAGGAGGAATAATTCAATGGGCAAAACAAGGAGTGACTGAGGGTGAAAGACAGCAGAGACCCCTGCCCTGTATTCCTCTCTATTCTCTCAGCATTGGAATCTAAGTCTGTGTTTCTAGACAAAGCTCACACATGACTGAAACCACAGATGCAGTTCTCTTACTCAGTCCCAAAGGCCCCCATCAGCCCTCAGCCTTGTGTAGGAGCTTCCAAACCCCTATCCACGGTTTAATTAATTTTCTGAAAAAAAGTGATTGGTTGACATGACTACAATAAACATCAAATCTCATTAATTAATGCTGAGAGATCAGGGTCTGTACCGTCTCTCAGTCCTTGTGCCGGCATCAGTTTGGTGACAAAGCCCAGAAAGGGCCGTTACAATGGAAGGAGGACCAAAGGCCATGGCTGCAGCATCTGCACTTACACTGAGATAATCAGCTTGGAGGAATTCACACTCCAGAGCTCACTCCCTGGAGAAGGGTTTGGGAGGTCTCGATGAAAGGATTTAAATGTGGTTGGTGAGGAGGCATTATCATTTTGATGATGGCCTGGAAGGCAACTATCAGCTTGATGAACAGTGAGCTTCGCTGGGCTCCAAGGCACACTCTTCACACTGGCTGTCCCAGCCTTCTTCCCTTGCTTCTCTAGTTCTCGTTCTCTCTCTCTCTCTCTCTCTCTCTCTCTCTCTCTCTCTCTCATTTCCCCACCCATAACTACAGTCAACTTCAATTTCATGTTAATTCAGAAGAGAGTAAAAGGGGAACAAAAAGCAATCTTTGCTTCTTCTTCTCAAGTTAAAAACCCTAAAGGGATCACAGCTCCCCACCGAGACACATGCTTCAGGGCCTGGAGACAATGCAAAATGTTCTGTGAACACTCAGAGGTTAGGTCCTGGAGATAAAGCAGTGTGATTAAATCTTGATAGATTTTTGTTTTAAGAGTGAGAGAGGGTGGGGAGCTCTGTTTGCCTGGTTACAAAGAGTGCCCTTGGCAATCCCTAATTAATCAGGGTCTTGTGAGCACATTTTCCCTCCCAGGACCCAGACACCAAGCAAGAGTCTATCTGAGGCAGCCTCTGACCCACTCCTATGTAAATGCTCCATCCCCGCCACTCCACTGGACCCTGCCCTGAGAAACAGCTGCGTCCTGATTCCAGCAGTCTTAGGAAATTGTTTGTGACTCCTGAAAATTAAACCCTAGCCCCACCCAGCCCCAGAGGGCAGCAGGCAAAGTTGATTGTTGTTACATGTCCTTCATACCTTCATAGGGAAGTACTATTCCCTTATTAATAAATTAATCATCTTTTCTACTTTAAGGATGGAGAAATAGAGACTCATAAAGTAAAGTTATTTGCCTAAGGTCACTCCCCAAATGGATGACAAGTCCCTAACTGTTCAGAACCAGGAGGGAGTAGATGGGCCAAAACGAGGCCATGCTTGCTGGATGTTGAGGCTGGGCCTCCAGAATCCAGGTTTTGAGATTGGTAGTGTTAATACAGGGAGGATTCTTTCTCTTTATTATTGTTTATTTCATGTCACCGTATTTCAAATAATTGCAGTGGTGACAGCTCAGGACTGAAAAGCACAGAGATGCACCCAGAGAAATTAAATAGTAGAGGTCTTGATAGCATGATGTCCCATTCAGGTGTGTTCTGGTTACAGACAAATAAAAAGAGAGAGAGGTCCTAATCCAAGATAAAGGACTCGAATTAATGCCGAGGAAGGTCCCATCACCCGTTTCCAGTGCAATTGTGATTGTGTCCATTAACCTCTCTGCTCCACAGCTCATTCATTGGTGCAGGGGTTTTCTCAGTTATACCTGCCGTACCGTCAGGGTTGGCATGAGGTTAGAACCAAATGGTATTTGTCTAGAAAACTTCAAATGGACCCCCATACGGGGTAGCAGATAGATCCCTACCACTTAGAGAATAATGGCTAATGTTAATGAGTTTTTAATATGTCCCAGGCACTAGGCTACTTTGTAAACTATCCCCATTCAATCTTCAACTGTCATCTGAAGTAAGGCCTCACTTTTCATGGTCAGTAAGTTCTGTGACTTTAAGTGAAATAATGTATAATGTATAATGAAACCAATTTTACCATAGGCTAATCGATAAAAGCAAGAGTTATGTTCCTATGGCATCTCATCAATGTTGTAACAAAAGGATGTTGAACAGAACGATGCTGTTTGAGGACCTACTGTCCTAGCATGACTCTAATTTAAAGGATGAAGCAGCTGAGGCTCAGAGATGGTTAACTTGCCTAAAGGTCACACAACTAGTAAGTTGCAGATTCAGGAGTGAAAGCTAAATGTGTCTAATTCTGGAGCAGCAGCACTCACACACTAAGCAATTAATTCTACTGCGCAAAAGCACTCCAGCATAATCCATACAAGCTGTACACACCTCCATGGAGCACAATCTGGGAAAGACCGAGGTAGAAACACACTCATGCAAATGGAATATAATTTCTGGTCCTGAAAAACCCCACCAGTAAGGCTCAGTGTCCCCTCTCAGATTGGAGCCTCCAGGCAAAGAGGGTGGGTGGAGGGGCTTGCTGGACGAGGCAGGACTTGAGGCAGGCACAACCCTGCAACAGCCCAGCTACCCCACAAATCAGCGGTGGCTCCCTCTGCTCTAGTTCATTCCAAACAAATCCATTAAAAGCACCATCTTAATGAATATTTTATACAGTTATGACATAGTGAGTCCCATTTAGGAGGGGTTCTTACTAAAGGCTGAGATAATCAACTACTAAAATAGCCAACTAATCATCAAGGCCAATAGAAATCTGGTCAGGGGACACAATTTTACACAAAGAAAAAAATGAAAGTCATATACTCCCTTCTTGCTGATTTCAAAATCCGTTTTTAAAACTCTATCTAGCATGTTCAAATACAGCCTCTTCATAGTTTCTGAAGAGAGTTAATGTACATATTTGTGTGTTTGTTTTCCTTAAATTAGGTCCATTTCTGAACTCTGAGCAAGCATGCATGCACACATGCACACAACTTCATAAACACATCTTAATCTACTTCCCCTAGAAACAGAAAGTGAAGAGAAAACTCCAATTCTACAGCATCCCATGCACCTACAGCACATCACCTCTCCTGGGAAGGCATGGTATGGCTCAGAGACTTAGGGTGAAAAATAGAGCTCAGACTGCAACACATAAAGCAAACCCATGTGTAAAATGCAACTTGCAGATGTGTTCAGTTTGCTCTGCCAGTGTTGGCTTGAGAAATTTGTATTCATTGTTAACATTTTAAAATCTGGAGATTTCACAAACATTTCTGGGTTTCTTCTGACTTCTTTTGAATAATTGGGAGAGCTGACATTTGGGGCCTGCATTCCTGCACAGTGACAGCCAGCTGGAGCTGAGTCGTAGCTCACAGAGGGCCCAGCCTCCCCAGTTCCCAGCCTCCGTCACGTTTCCCTGACAGGAAGACAGGATCGATTGCCATCTGCCATTACCCTTGAGTGGCTGTTTTCCTTAGAGTTGAAAGGAAAGCACAGGCATTAGACCAGGAACAGAATATAGAGCCCAGACATAAAAGCATGTATGGTCAACTAACTATTGACAAGGGTGCCAAGAGCACACAATGGGAAAGGGACAATCTCTCCAATGTATCTGCATACAAAGGAGTGAAATTGGACCACTATCTTACCCTACTCATAAAATGAACTTGAAATTAAGTAAAACCTGAAACCATAAAAGCCCAAGAAGAAACATAGGGAAAAAGACCTTGACTTTGGTCTTGCCCCATGGTCGGCAAACTGCGGCTCGCGAGCCACATGCGGCTCTTTGGCCCCTTGAGTGTGGCTCTTCCACAAAATACACGGCCTAGGCAAGTCTATTTTGAAGAAGTGGCATTAGAAGAATTTTAAGTTTAAAAAAATTTGTCTCTCAAAAGAAATTTCAATCGTTGTACTGTTGATATTTGGCTCTGTTGACTAATGAGTTTGCCGACTACTGGTCTTGCCGATGAGTTCTTGTATAAGACACCATCAGCAAAGGCAACTAAAATAAGAGAAACTGCATTAAACTAAAATGCTGCTGTACAACAAACAAACATAAATTAAAGAGGCAACCTACAAAATGGGAGAGAATTTTCACAAACTATATATCTGATATGGGGTTAATATCCAAAATATATAAAGAACTCATACAACTCAACAGCAAAAAAAATAAGGAAATAACCTATGGATACAGACAATAATTCTGTGAAGGCATGGGGAGGGGATAGAAGCAGGGTGGAGGGGGTCAATGGGGGAATATGGGGTGCATCCTGTAACACTTTCAACAATAAAGATAAATATTTTTAAATGAGCAAAGAAACTGAATATTTTATCAAAGAAGACATATAAATGGATATATGAAAATATGCTCAATATTACTAATCATCAGGTAAATGCAAATCAAAACCACAATGAGATATGGCCTCAAATCTGTTAGAAAGGCTATAATCAAAAAGTCAAGAGATAATAAATACTGGCAAGGAAGTAGAGAAAAGGGAACCCATTACACACTGCTGGTGGGAAAGTAAAATGGTACAGCCATTATAGAAAACGTCAGTTCCTCAAAATATTAAAAATTGAACTGCCATATGACCCAGCGATCTTACTCCTGGATATATATCTGAAAGAATTGAAAGCAGTAACTCAAAGACATATCTGCACACCAATGTTCCTTACAACATTATTCATAATAGACAAGCTATGGAAACAACTAAGGATCTGTCAGAGTACAAATGGATAAAGATGTGAGATATATATATATATAATGGTATATTGTCCTGCCATGAAAAAGAAGAAAATCCTGCCATTTGTGACAATGTAGATGGACCTTGAGGATATTATGCTAAGTGAGATAAGTCAGACAGAGAAGAAAAAAAGCTGAACTTGTAAAATCAGAGAGTAGAATGGTGGTTACCCGGGGCCTGGGTGGTGAAATTGGGGAGATGTTGTTTAAGGGTAAAAACTTGCGATGAGTGGATACATAAGTTATGGAGATCACCACATGGTGATTAAAGTCAACAATACTGTATTACAAACTTCTAAGTTGCTAAAAGACAAGATCTTAACTTTTCTCAGCACAAAAATATGATAATTATGTGACGTGACAGAGGTTTTAGCTAACAGCACTGTGATATTTGTATTGCAGTATGTAAATATATCAAACAAACATATTGTACACCTCGAATTTACACAATGTAATGTTAATTATATCTCAATTAAAAATGAATTGACTAAGCATAAAGAAAGAAAAGCAAAGTATTTGTTGTACCCCTTGTCTCTATCTGAATTGGGAAAATGAATGGCTGGCTGCAATAGCCACGCTTTGAAAGAAAAATGGGAGAACACCTAAAGCTTAATTCTGTGTAAAAGTGAAGGCTGGTTTAACTTAAGGTTTTCTCCCCTCACCCGTGAGCATTTGAGATTGACATCCTTGCCTAAAGTAACTGAAGATCTTTGGAAATTGGTCTTCACCCCCATAGTTTCCATTCCCATAGTTCCAGTTGCCTTCCTTAGTACTCGGCACCATGCTAGGCATAGAGTAGGTGCCTAAAAAGAAAAAGCATTATGCACTAACCTTATATCGTACCCTTTCCCCACCCCCATTTGATTTCATGGATCAACTACCCCACACCACCATCCTCTCTCTTGCTAAGAATCCTTTTAGATCCTTTTTTTTTTTTTTTTTACTGTCAAGATTTATTTCATGATGACTCAGTCGGGAAAGGACCTGGTAAAAGAACCAAGTAGAGATTTTAGTCACTGGTTTGATAGAGAATTCACTGGGGGACCAGCCAGATGTAGGTTTAAATTCCAGCTTTACCACTCACTATTTTAGCTTGAATTTTCCAATAGCAGAGCCTGAGATGAAGATGCATGTGCAGGGTACTTTATTGAGGAATATGACCCCCAAATGAGGGGCAGGGAAGGAGGAAAAAAAATCAATAAAATTGAGCATTAACTGGTGCAGACAATTGGTTACTTCATGCAGGACCTTCTGAGGAGTCTTATGGAACATGTGTTAGACCTGTCAGCCAGGGACAAAAGCCTTTATCCACTAGTTCCTAACCCCAGTGATGGAGGGCTGCCCCTTGATGTGTTAACACCACAGAAGTGCATGAGGTGAAGGGGCAGCCTTGGCCGATACCAGTGGCGAGGCCAAGGAGATGTGAGGTGGTGAACACAGGGCCTCCTGTGCCATGACTGCGATCAAATACTTCATTTTTGGAAACCTCAGTTTCCCCTTCCACCAAATGGGCTTACACTAGTACTTCCCTTTTAGCTATATAGGGAGGATATACTGAAATAATCCATGTAAAGCTCACTGCAAAATGCCCAGCACATAGCACACACTAAAGAACGGCTGCTTCTAACAGAAGCTCTTACCTCCAGGATTGTGCATTATGGAGGGCCCTAATCTGACAGCACTGCAGCAACAATCAACGAGACCAAACAATTATGACTATAATTAGCAAGAGATTGCACACCGGCTGCTGCTAGGCTAGTTCTGACCCATAGACGTCTATTCTTTTGCCCTCCTGCTCCACACACACACACACACACACACAAATCAGAAACTAGTTGCCAACATTTAAAAATCAAACAAAGCATTTTCATATACAATTCAGATTTCCAGCTCACCCTCAAAATATGGAAAGATCTGTCCCCACTCAGCTGGCATCCCTACTGTCCACTAACACTGACTAGCGGAGACCCTATTAGGTAGGGCGTGTTTTCTCCAATTTGCCACTGTCCCCTCCGAGTTATTTCACAGCATGCTACCCTAGTGGACATTTGTGTTTGAAACCCCTGGACTAAAACTTAACCTAGAAAGGCAATGCGTCTGGAAATCCTGCCGGGACCCGAGGAAGAAAAATTCGGAAAGTGACCAGGCCTTTGTTTTTCTGCGAGGCCCATGGAGCCCGTGTCCCTGGTATGGAGGCTTCATGGAGCCTGCTAAAGTGAGTGTGTGGTTCCAGCGAGTCTGGCTATTACCAACCTGAGGCTGAGGTCACCCCAGATGCTCCCGGCGCCTGCAACTCTGTTTATTTCATTCTGGTTCATACCAGAGATTTATTTTTATGAACAGTGAACATTTTTTGTAACATTCCCTCATTTAACCTTCATTATCAAAGTCTCTGCCCAAAGCCCATATAAGCACCATTATTGCCCATATAACATTTTCCAACATAAACCATTTAAGGCATTTTTTTCCATTTTTATTTATTTCTCTTCTGTTACATTTCATTTGAAATGTGCATGGTGGAGAATGTATCTTGTTTTTATGTTGTTTCATATAGACCATAAGCCCTAATGGCGGGGCTGCCTATTTTGGAGGTTAACAAGCAATGGAGACATTCATCATATGGAACAAACAACCAGGAAATGCTGGCCTCTTAAAAAAAAAAAAAAAAGTACTAGAAAGGAGTTTTGTATGACTGGGGAAACCGAAAGGAAAATAACCCGGCTTCTTTGTCTCTTCTGAAAGCCAAGAAAAGAAGCATGGTAGCTCCACAAGAAGAAACCAAGAAGACTTAGAAGCACAGTGTTGTAATATCACTCCTCAAACCACCCGTTAACATGCAAATTCTCCGTGGACAGTGATAGCAATAGTACGCATACCCCTGAATCTGTAGTACCTGGCCAGGGGCTGGTCAAAGTGAGCAATTTAACAAAAGTTTGAACTTGACTCTAAGAAACTCAACTCAACTGACTTAAGCAAAAATGGTAATATATTGACTCACATAGTTGATAAGTTTAAGATCTTTAAGCACAGCTGTATGCAGGAACTAAAATACTGCCCTTACCTAAACTATCTCTATCTATCTATCTATCTATCTATCTATCTATCTATCTATCTATCTATCTATCTATCTATCTATCTTCCCTGAACAGTAATTCTGCAGGTTCTCTGTTTTGAGTAATCAACTGTTCACCAAGCGACTCTAGGCTTACTTACAATCCTACAAGCTCAATAACTAGTAAGGATGAATAGATGAGTGAGTGAATGAATGAATGAATGAATGAAGAATGAAAGAGAGAAAGAAAGGAAGAAAGGGAGAGAGAGAGAGAGAGAGAGAGAGAGAGAGAGAGAGAGAGAGAGAGAGAGAGAGAGAGAGAGAGAGAGAGAGAGAGGAAGGAAGGAAGGAAGGAAGGAAGGAAGGAAGGAAGGAAGGAAGGAAGGAAGGAAGGAAGGAAGGAAGATGGAAGGAAAATTAAGGAAGGGACGGAAGGAAAGAAGGAAGAAGGAGTCATGAAAGTAAGGATCCCTGAACAAATCACCATGGTCAGAGGTAATGTTGACATTGATTGGAAGACTATCCTCACCATGAGACTGAGACTGACCAACGTGAAAGGCATGCTGGGTGGGCACAAGCTGTAAAGGTCCACTACAGAAGGGATGGGTGATGCTGTTGAATGCAGAGAACCATGGAGTCAGGAGCCCTGGGCACTTTCTTCCAGCTCTCGATTAATCAGCAAGGAAGACTTACAAATTCATTTAAATTAATTGCCATACACATGTACTGCATTTATATGTAAGGACTGTGTGCTAAAGCCTGAAATCAAAGTTGCAAAGCTATTAACAATGATCAACAAATCTATCAACCAGCAGAGGCCATAGCTATAAGAACAAATTGTTAGAAAATCCTGTGCTAGGAGAAAAAAAAAAATGGATTTGCAAGGCGCAGAGGTAGCTTTGAATTCCCCCAGAGAAGCAGAGCCTGAGATTAGGATTTGAGTGCAAATGATGGACATTTGGAAGGCAATCTAGGAAAACTGTGTAGAGTAGGGGAGAAGTAAGTCGAAGTGAGTCAGGGAGGGAAGGATGCCAATATAAAGGGGACTATTATACCACAATTACATATGTAATTACCATCTATAACAGGTGTCCTCAAACTACGGCCCGCGAGCCACATGTGGGTGTTTTTGCCGTTTCGTTTTTTTACTTCAAAATAAGATATGTGCAGTGTGCATAGGAATTTGTTCATAGTTTTTTTTAAACTATAGTCCGGCCCTCCAACCCTCTGAGGGACAGTGAACTGGTCCCGTGTTTAAAAAGTTTGAGGACCCCTGATCTATAATATATAACCTATATTATTATATTTCCAAGGTACCACCAAGAGCAAGTAGAACTTAATCTGCTAGGCTTTCTGGGAGCCAATGTAGAAAATATGACTCAGTATTATTTAACAGGAAAGGTGAAGGAAACTGGGGTACTTATATATGAATTCCTGTCTATCACAGGTGAAAGGTTACCGGAGTAGAGGGCGGTAACTCTCCAGGCATTTCTGCCTGCCCCGTGTGTGAACACTGGGCTTCAAAGGCCAGGGAAAGCCCTCAGGTAGAGATGCCGTTACCTGGTTGGCAACCAGGCCAACTGCACTGAAATGGTAGGGCTTGGGGTTAGGGGCGGGGCAGCAGCAGGATCTGGTTTTTGGGTAGAAACCATTTCACTGCTCTTTCCTAAAAGAAGGAAATTGCACCAGAAAATCCCTGAGGGCCTAGCCCACTCTAAAATTAAAAAATGCAAGATATAGTCTAACAATCTTATATTTTGTTGGTGTGTCTCAGGCTTGTTTTAAACAATCTAAAAATGCATGGGAAATGGGTGGGTGGTAGAAGGTGGAGGAAGCTGGGAGGGGGATAATATTAATGATTGTGTGGTCAAAAAATCCAGGGCTTCACATAAAAAATCTATTCATCCAAACAGCCTTGCTTGCTTAGAAAGGATCTGCTTACATTTAACCCTATGACCTCAGGCCCTGCACTTGCAATGTGGGAACGCAGGCCTCAGACCATCATCAGCGGACCCTCAAGACTGTGGATCATAGAGAAGGCAGCTGAGGCTGCAGTGTGGTTATGAGCTCCTGGTTCTCAGACTCCTGACCTAGTGCTCTCCCCACTGCATGGCCAGAGACACGAACCAAGAAGGGGATGGAGCAAACCCGGGTTTATGGGCAAATTGGATTTTTTTTTTTTTTTAATATCCAGATGCTTAGTCCCATACCACCTTCACACTTCCAAAGCTTGTGCCCAAGGCAGGGAGTTTGGTTATGTATAGTTATACTATTTTTAGCATTTCTTACCCTTGGAAGTGTATTAGTGACTGTGATGTAAACAGGCCCCCCAATATTTTTGCAACAGGCCCATGGCTCTGTGGCTCTCATTCCAACTAAACCCTGTTTCTCAGAAATCTGCCTGTAAAACCCAACCCCCCATGAACCCACACTGGGCCCCATACCAGAGCGTGTGTGTTCCCAGGGACAGGTTTATCTTTTCCTCATTGCTTAAGATGTGCTCTAGTAAATTAGATCTCTTCTCCATTTTTTCACTCTCCTTTTCTCCTTTCATTTCATGGAACACCACTATTGTTGCTTCTAAATGAAGCTTAAGAATTGCATTTGATTGCAAAGGATGGAATGTTTTAAGTGGTGAGACTGGGGATGGAAAACATGAATATCATACAATCCAATAATGAACCACAACAACAGAGGGGAAACCTCCTGGAGCACTGTTGACCACGAGTGTCTCCAAATGCCTGTGTGTTCAGCTCATTAGAAAGAACCTCATTTCTCTCTTGGTCAAGCACAGGATCGAACTCCTTGAAATTAAATTCCTCGGTATGCACACAATACTGGGTGGCTCGCAGCTACTTCCTCCCTCCACTTAGGTAATTTTTCCTAGAAAAAGACTTAATTTAGCAGATTTGGGGGGGTGATAGGAGCATTGCTGAATACTGTATGTTGTACTGGACATAGAGAAAGGACACCCTTTTCAAAGACAAATTTCCTCCTAAAACAAACACCCAACTTCTATGGGCTTCACTCAAGTCCTAACACTCCCTCCGGAAGCAGGACTGCCTCTAGAAAAGGAAGTTATTATTGTGACTTAGTAGCTGAGAGAAATTGGAGTGGAAATGATGTTTCTTTTATTTTTTAATTAAATTTATTGGGGTGACATTGGTCGACATGAGATGTTTTTTAAATTGGGGTTAATATTTGTTGACAATTTTTAAAAAGCTAATTTTTCTTGAAAGTTTGTTATATATTAGCATGGATCCAAGTGTTTTACATGTATTAACTCATTCAAGCCTAAAAAAAAATATTATAGAAATCTATTTTACAGATTAGGAAATTGACCATATCTTATCCCATAGAAGAAATGCTAAAACAATAACCCTACTATTTCCACTACTATTGCTACTATAATGAATATTAACAATGCACCAATTGACTCATTAATTTAACAAGTTACCAAGCATTACTGAACACCCAAAGCTTAAAATAGTGCTAGATATTATTATAAAAATAAGAGAAACAAGAAATTGTGTGTGTGTGTGTGTGTGTATATATATATTTGTATATATTGGGTAGAAACCTGTCTATCACAGCTCTCGATTAATCTTCCAGCTCAGTGAGAGAGAGAGAGAGAGAGAGAGAGAGGAAAGTTGGGTCTACTTAACTTTCACGAAAAAAGTGCACGAAATTCGTGCACAGAGGGGTGTTGTGCCCAGTGCACGACAGTCACTGGGCACAGAGGGGTGTTGTCCAGTGCACGAAATTCGTGCACAGAGGGGTGTTGTCCCTCAGCCCAGCCTGTACCCTCTCCAATCTCGGACCCCTCAAAGGATGTCCGACTGCCCGTTTAGGCCCGATCCCTGGGATCGGGCCTAAACGGGCAGTCGGACATCCCTCTCATAATCCAGGACTGCTGGCTCCCAACTGCTTGCCTGCCTGCCTTCCTGGTTGCCCCTAACTGCTTCTGCCTGCCAGCCTGATCACCCCCTAATCACTCCCATGCCAGCCTGTTTGCCCCCAACTTCCCTCCTCTGCTGGCCTGGTCACCCCTAACTGCCCTCTCCTGCAGGGTTGATCACCTCCAACTGCCCTTCCTTGCAGGCCTGATCCCTCTCAACTGCCCTCCCTTGCAAGCCTGGTCCCTCTCAACTGCCCTCCCTTGCAGGCAGGGTGCCTCCCAACTGCCCTCCCTTGCAGGCCGGGTGCCTCCCAACTGCCCTCTCCTGCTGGCCATCTTGTGGTGGCCATCTTGTGTCCACATGGGGGCAGGATCTTTGACCACATGGGGGCAGCTATATTGTGTGTTGCAGTGATGATCAATCTGCATAGTTCTCTTTTATTAGATAGGATAGAGGCCTGGTGGGGGCCAGCTGGTTTGCCCTGAAGGGTGTCCCTGATCAGGGTGGGGTTCCCTTGGGGCGTGGGGCGGCCTGAGCGAGGGGCCTGTGGTGGTTTACAGGCTGGCCACGCCCCCTGGGATGCAAGCGGAGACCCTGGTATCTGGAATTTATTTTCCTTCTACAACTGAAACTTTGTAGCCTGGAGCAGAGCCAAGCCTGGGGCTCCCTCCAAGGCCCGAATCCATTAGTGTTGGGGTTATAATTGAAACTTTGTTGCCTTAAGCGGGTGGGCCCGGCCAGGGTGTGCGGAAAGCTTTGCTACCCCTGTTACTGGCGGCAACCCTGGTCTGCTCTCTCAAGCTCCATTCTGCCGCCATTTGTTTGAATTTGTTTACCTTCTATAATTGAAACTTTGTAGCTTGAGTGGAGGCTTAGGCCTGCAACGGCTGGCAGAAAGCTTGGCTTCCTCTGTTACCTAGGGAACCTTGCTCTCTGTGGCTGTAGCCATCTTGGTTTAGGTTAATTTACATACTCGCTCTGATTGGATGGTGGGTGTGGCTTGTGGGCGTGGCTTCTGGGTGTGTCGGAGGTATGGTCAATTTGCATATTTGTCTATTATTATATTATATATATATATATATATATACACACACACACACACACACACACACACAGTATAAGGGTATAAGACCATACCTTGGGAACAATTGTAAGCAGTGACTTCCTTAAGCAAAATATGATTGCTGCTCAATGTTTTATCTAGAAGGAGAAAACAAAGAAAATAAAAACGGTGCATTCTTAACTAAATTCTTACCCAATATTGACATGTATTTAACACTAAAATGTAAGCATAAAACTGTTAGCCTCAGAATAAAGGCTTACTAATTAGGAATTAGTACCAATCTGAAAATATTTTATGTGCCTATAGCAAATAGAGAATATAAAGTAAACATGCACACACACAATCATTTTCCAACACTTAAAGATATATTGATGCTCTCCTAATGCATGTTTTTAGACACTGTCATGCCATTACTTCGACTATATAAAATATAAAAGGGATCATTGATTTCCTTGACATGTAAAGAGTTTTTACAAATCAATAAAAATAAGGTTAAAAAAAAACACACAACCAGAATAACAATTTAAAAAACTTAATATAAATAAGACTAACACACAACCAATAGGAAATGGGCAGAAGACATGAACAAAAAGATCACAATAAAAGAAATACTCTGGTTTATGACAAAGTGCTCAACTTCAGTTAAATCAAGTCATGATACAGCAGTTTGGCCTATCAGTTAAAAGTTGAAAGATACTATCACAGAACATATATTGTATTGGCCCAGGTCCTAATAAACATTGTAGGTGGTTCAAATGTTGATCTCAATTTTCTTCATGATGAATACAATTGTTCTTCCCCTTTATTCTTCTTTTATCTCCAGGCTGTAATTTTTTTTCCCCAACTTTGGCCTCTTCGTATTTTCCCTCCAGAAACAATGTTGGTGGTTATGGCTGCCCAGAATTCCCAATCCAAATAGTTAAACTAAAATATTGTGAATATTGTGGATGTGTCATCAGAAAACAAAGTCCCATGCATCTGGATCCCTATGTACAGAAAGGTACAACCAGAGTCATCAACATTCTTTGAAAAGAGCTTTAGCTCAGTGGATAGAGCATCAGGCTGTGGACTAAAGGGTCCCAGGTTCAATTCCAGTCAAGGGCACATGCCTAGGTTGTGAGCTCAATCCCTAGTAGCGGGGCGTGCAGGAGGCAGCCAATCAATGATTTTCTCTCGACATTGATGTTTCTCTCTCTCTCTCCCTCTCTTCCTCCCTGAAAGCAATAAAAATATATTAAGCAAACAAACAAACAAAAAGAGCTGCCCAGATGAGATTGGCAAAGCTATCTTTTGCTTCTAAATACCAGTCAATAAGGGAACAAAAAGAGGAGGGGAGCGGCCATTTAAATGAGTTTGATTCTCAATTTGGATACATTTTGAATTTTGAAAAATATGTTGCTTATCTTATCATAAAAATTTTACCAATAATACCTTTTTATGTTGAATGTAAAGTTTCAAATATATAAATTATAATACTCCTTAATGATCCTTTACATGACTTTCTACATTTAATTCTCATAATAACACTATGACATTATGCTATGATTATTCCCAATGTACAGATGAAGTAGCTATTGTTTAGAGATATTAAAGAATTTGTCCCAAATCTCATGACTAGTACATAGTAGAGTTTTGATTCGATCCCACGCAGTCTCCTTCTGAAATCTGGATTCTTGAACACTCCATCATGCCATCTATAAACTCTTGCTGAGTCCAGAAAATAATTGTGTTTGCCCTTATGCTGCGGATCAGGATGTGTTTCCACAGAGATGAATTTCCTTTCTTCTACTCTGCTGCTCCTTTGGGTGAGACTGCTCTTCAGTGGTGTTTAGAGAAGGCCAGGGCTTTCTTCACCTCTAAGTTCTCCCAATGGAGAAACTCTAAATGCTTCTCTTGGTTGGATGTGCTCCCTAATGCTCTCTTTCATTTCTGCTTCTAGAATGCTAATCAGCCAGAATCATCAAGAAAAAACAAAAATAAAAACCTCAACTAAGTCCAGTGGTACCATCGGAGGTTTAACTAAGGCCAAAGGTCTGCTATGTGCCAAGACCTCTTCACAGATACTTTGACATGGCTCAAAATATACAATAAAACTAATGGGGAAAGATTTCAGAGATAGATTTTAGCTCCATTTAGGCTGAGCTTATTAATAATTGGAGCTCTCTCAGGAAGAAGTGAGACCCCTATCTCTGGAGGTAAGCAAGCAGTGGGGTGAATAACTACTTGGCAGAAATGTAAAAGGGCCTCAAAACCCATGTGAAGAGTTAGACTGGTTCAGAAGTTTTCAGCTTTGATTCCTGATACATTGCTATGGCCACAATCACTCATGTGGTACATCACAAGTAATTCATTACTACTAATATAGAATAATATCTGTGGTCAATTTTTTAAATTTTTATTAAATTTATCGTGATAACATTGATTAATAACATCATATAATTTTAAGGTATGAGATATGAAACAAAAAGCAACAAATGAACAAATAAAACAAACATAAACAAACAAAAAACACAAATTCATAGATAAAGAAAACAGAATGGTACTTAAATTTTTCAATATATAAATTATATCTTTTTAAAATATATAATTAAGTTAAATATAATAACTTCTTGATTATAAACAATAAAGAATATTAGATAGATATGGAATAGCTAAGAGACTTGAAAGAAAAGAATTGCACATACCCACACACCAAAGTATCATGGTAAGTAAACTTGACTGACCTACATCAATGAGAGATTCTTATCCTTGTGTACATTATTCTTCCTTTTGTTGTGACAGAATGAAAATTGAGAACCACTGCACGCTTGGTGTTTAAGATTTCCTCCAAGCCTGAGACACTGATTCTTTGATTCTAAAGGACAGGGGAACAATAGCAGAACTGTTGCAGCCTCAGACCCAAATTGCGTTATTAGAGAGCACAATTAACTGGTCGTGTTGCTCAGGCTAAGTCTCTGCAATGTATGGCCACAGGGGGCAGGAGGCGGGGCAGGAGGCAGAGCAGCAGCAGCACAGCCTTCGTGATGGTGGGTCATATCTGTAACTCAGGACCCACAAGATTGGTACAGAGCAACCAGCTGCACACCCCCAGTGATAGAGGGTCAAAGCTATGCCTCAGGACCCAGGAGGCAGGACACAGTGCAGGGGCAGCTCCAAGAGGCAGATGGAAAGGCACTGTGGTATACCAATCACAGAGAGCAGGGCACAGCAGCAACTCGGACCCCTAGGGGCAGGTTTCAGCTGGGCAACAGCTCCAGCCCCAGGGAGGTGATGCAGTGGCAGGGACTCCTGGTAGCCCCATCAGTTGAGTTCACCATTAGTAAAGATTTTAGGGGTTTTCAGAAGCAAGGCCACAGATGTCCATAAAGGTGACAAGAATTTCTGGGAGCATCCCTTATTCCTTGTTCTATGGGATGAAACCCCTCTGAACCCTTTTGGCACCAAGCTACCTCAGACTGGGATTTAGGCAAAGCAGGTAAAATGCTTCCTAGCTTACTTCTCTATGCCACCATCCTCAGTTCTCATACTCCACAGGGGTTTTGATGTTTTTTCTCTGCAATCCAGAGCTCCTCCAAGGCTGTCTTTGTCAGTTTTTAGTTATCTGTGGTTTCAGTTGTTTTTGTGAGAGGGACAAGTGTTTGAACCTCCTCGTCTGCCATCTTGCTCACATCTCACATTATAAAATTTCAAATACATATGTATAAGTTTTCAACTGCCAATTATATCTCAATAAATCTGGAAGGAAAAATGGTCCTTTAGGCAGAAAAAGTACATCAGACTTAAACTTGAACCTACAAAGAGAAATGATTTTTAAAAAATTGATGCCAGAAATGGGATAAATGAAGATAAAATTGAACTCATATTTTCTTATTTTTAATTGCTCTAAAAGGCAATTGATTAAAGCAAAAATAGTAGCAATACATTGTGTGTTTATGGCAAAAGTAATAGTAGAAATGAAGGGGAGGAGAAAAATTGGGAATATATTGTTATCAGGGCCTTATACTACATGTGAAGTACTATATTATTTGAAGCTAGACTCTAAGTGAAGATGTGTATTTTAAACCCGAGGGCATTCACTAAAATTATTTTAAGAGGAGGTATTACAAATAAGTCAATAGAGGAGATAAAATGAAATCACTAAAAAATGCTTAATTAACAACAGAAAAGGCATTAAAAGGTAGGAGGGGAAAAGAACTAAAGGGAAGAAAACATGTAGTAAGATGATAGATTTTAACCCAGTCATATAAATAATAACATTAAATGTTCATAGCCTAAACACAACAATTAAAAGTTATAGACTATCATATTAGATAAATAAAGCAAGACCAAACTCATTCATTCTACAAAGAAAAACTTATTTAAATGCAAAGACATAGGTGGGTTAAAGATAAAAGGTAGAAAAGGATATGCCATACAAGTACTACAGAAAACAAGCTAGAGTACTACATGAATATTAGGCAAAGTAGAATTTAAAATAATAAAAGATTATGAAAAATAAAAATAGACCAATTGATGATAAAATGTTAATTTTCTAAAGATATATCAATCCTAACTTCAAATTGAATTGAAGAGTTTCAAAGCACATGAGGCAAAAACTAATAGAATTGAAAGAAGAAATAGACAAATTCAAAATTATAGTTGGAGACCACAACACTCCACTCTTGGTAATTGAAGAACAAGTAGACAAAAATCAGTAAAGGTATATAAGACCTCAACAACACTACTGACCAACTAGGCTTAATTGACACACAGAATATCCTACCCAAAAGGAAAAGAATACACTTTCTTTTTTTGTATTCAGAACCTGAAAGAAATCTCAACAAATTATAAAATAGAAATCATACAATATATGTCCTCATATTTTAACAGACTAAAGCTAAAATCATTAACAAGAAAAAGTCTGGAAACTACCCAAATGTTTGGGAATTAAAGAATACACTTCTAAATAACGCAGGTATCAAAGTAGAGGTCTCAAAGAAACTTTGAAAATATTTTAACTGTATCAAAATACAAAATATCAAAATTTGTGGGATTTAGCTAAAGCAGTGCTTAAAGGACAATTAATAGCATTTAATGCTTAAATAAGAAAAGAAGATCTCAAATTATTCATCTAAGCCTTCACCATAAGAAATAAGAAAGAAAATGAAGAGTATTCTGTTGGCTGGGAAAGAAAATGGTGAGAAAAATGAACAGTATTCTGTTGGCTGGGAAAATTCTAATCTGGGCAGAGTGCTATTTTCCTTCCTTCTTTCCTTCCTTCCTTCCTTCCTTCTTTCCTTCCTTCCTTCCTTCCTTCCTTCCTTCTTCCTTGTATGTGTGTGTGTGTGTGTGTGTGTGTGTGTGTGTGTGTGTGTGTGTATGCTCACTTGAGCCTATTTAGAGCTATGAATCTCAGATTAAATATTTTTGCTCTTTGTGCTTTTGGACCCTCTCTGATATCTGCGATCTAAGCACTGCTGCACTTGGACCTTTTTCTAATTCCCACTCGTTTTAACAGTTTCCTTGTGCCAAGGGAGGAAGATTTGAGGGAATAAAGGAGATAACTTCATACAGTTTGGTTTTCTCAATGGGTTTCAAGAACAGCCTGAAGCCCAAGCTTCCAAATGGAGAGGGTAGGACAAGGCATGTGGAGCTCCATGAAGTAAGTGATTTCAGAGCTGTAGGGGCCCCTATCAGGTCACCTTCCTTCCTAAAGTGCTTGCCTTTTTCTACAAATTGTTCTCCTTGAACAGTATCTCAGTGTCAACATCCCCATCAATTAAATGTGAAGAAAGAGTCAGGTGTTGGGAGGTAGGGGAAGAGGTGCTTTTTTATCATCGGTCTGCTTTATGAAATAGAACTTGGCAATGACCTGAGAGGACATGACTCTGACACTGTTTCCCTGGCTGCAGAAGGAGAGATGTCTGCCCTCCTCTATGTCTTAGACTTGTGAAGATGAAATGGAATAGCTTAAATTAAAATGGCATGAAGAAATTGTAGACCCATGTTTTCATTGAAATGTTAGGATTTTATTTTTCCTTCTCACTGCCCTCAGGGCAAAATGAATACCCTGAAAGTATTTAACTAAGCCCTTCATATCTAATTTCAACCTGCCTCTTGTTTCTAGACATTCCTCTCTTCATATCCCTTATCCAGTCACACTGGACAGCACCCCATTCTCTTCCCATATTATTGACTTTGCACATACTGTTCTTCCTGGAATAGATCTCCTTGCTCTTATCATACCTGACTTCCCTTCAACTAAGTAATTCCCACTTGTCCTCCAGGTTTTAACTTAGATACTACTTCCAGAAAGCCATGGCTTAAACCCCACTCTCCTCTCGAAAATCCAGAACGTAGTCCAAGTAGTCTGCTTAATGTATATATCACCACTGGGTCATAAAAAGGATTCTTCAAGGAAGAATCTGCCTTTTTCAATATTACTTGTATCTTGGACTCCTAATAGTGTTGGGCACACAGCAGGTTTTGAATAAATCCTTGTTGAATGGATGAATGAGTGACAGACAGTTAAATAATACATGCTCTCAATACAAGTTCCTTGATTTGGGTCCTATTTAGGGGACTGAGATGTGGGGAAAGTATTCCAAAAATTCAACTGATGACAGTTGAATTTAAGCTCACAACACAGTTTCCTCTTGCACTGTCACCCTATGAATGAGTGATGGCCACAATACCTTGTCCTCTTGTCCTCAGTAGCCCTGCTCAGCTCCTGCAGATTCGTGCCTATAGCTTCTTTTATGAAGTCAATCCATCTCATGTTTGGTCTTCCTCTTTTCCTGCCGCCTTCTACTTTCCCAGCATTATTGTCTTTTCCAAATAACCCTGCCTCCTCATGATGTGCCCAAAGTAGGACAGCTTCGGTTTTGTTGTCTTTGCCTCCAGGGATGTTTCAGGCTTAATTTGCTCTAGGACCCACTGTTTGTCTTTCTGGTGGTCCAGGGTATCCATAGAGCTCTCCTCCAACAGCATATTTTAATTTTAATTTTCTAAATGCTGTGTACATATTAGCGTGTTTAATTTCCCCCCAAATCTTATGAAATAGATGCTGGTTTTATCCCTGTTTAGAGATAAGAAAACAAAATCAGACTGTTTAGTTTGCTTGTCCAAAGTCACAGCACTATTAAAGAGCGGAGTCACAATTAATTTTCAAGGTTGGGGGATTCCAGAGCTTGAACTGTTAGGAGCTACATTCTCCCATCTGACCAAGTCCAACTCCTACCTCCCCAGCTGGATAACCAAACTCCAAGGTGTTCCAGGTCCCCAGAGTGCAGCAAAACTGCTTCAAACCCAATCCTGGATGAATTCTTGAGTTTGGGGCTCTGCATTTCCCCCATCATGTTCTCACTCATGAATAAGGCCACCCTTATTTGCAGCTTCTCTCCACCCAACCAGGGCAACTATTCCTCTCACAGATCCCATCTGAGCTGCTGAGTTTATGCTTTAATACAAAGCTCCCCCTTTCTCACAGATCCTCTTTTTTTCTTCTTTGCTTCCAATAAAGAGACATTATTTGTTTGGGAGCTTTCCAAGGTAATATGAATTCATCTTTTGAAAACTAGTGCATGCATCTAGAAAACTGAATGATGCTTTGGTGTTGATTTAGTAAGAGAGTCAGTCTGTGGAAACAGCATTGTTATTTTATTATGGCTGATGCTTTTAAGCCATATTAAGCAGACTTAATCTCCAAATGTCTTTTTTTTTGCCACCACACCCTTTTATAAATGGACAAGTCAGTTTCTACTTTTAAACTGGTTACCTTGAAATATGCCACTGAGCATTGATTTTGGCCATTTAGCCGAATTAACCAAAGGGCCCATCTGTACCTCCCTGCCCTTCCCCAGGAAAACAGGTGTTGCCTTTAACATAATAAGAAGGCTTTTTCTTATCTGGCCACTTTTTATCATAAAAATTAAATACACATACATCCCAGAACCGCAAATGCATCATATAAATAAAAAGGTACACTCCCTCAGTCCACAGACAGCAGTTCCCTTAAGAAAGAGATGTCTGCCACCTCCAGTCCATGAGCCAGAGAGATTTCCGATCACTCTAGCCTGCCCAGGACAGCTTTTCATTCTTTGCATCAACAACTGCTCTGACTGAGGGTGCTCACAGTGCCAGCCTGAGAGAGCTTCAGTCATCATCTCGTCTATGGACCAAGGGACCACGCTGTTTCTTCACAGCCCAGGTGTGATGTGGAACCTTGGGAAAGCTAAGCACAGCTGGTGTCTGATTATTCACTTTTGTTCTCTATCCTTGAATAAAGCAAACGAAAGTATACTGCAAAGAGAAGACTTCTTTACTCCAAAGAAGAGAATTTAAAAAAAAAAAAAGAATTTATTCCTTTATATAAAAATACTAAGATCTCAGACCAGACATTGAAACACATCACAATAACTACAGGGCTAAGAGCCATAAAATGAGGGGTGGAACAAAAAGGCCCTCATGTGCTCAATCACCTCAGTTGAATTTTCTTTTATCAAAAACCACTGCACATCTATTAGAATGGATAAAATCCCAAACTCTGACAACACCAAATGCTGACAAGGATATAGAACAACAGAAACTCTCATTCATTGCTAATAGAAATGCAAAAAATACTATGGCCACTGTAAAAGACAGTTTGGCAATTTCTTACAAATCTAAACAAGTCTTACCACATGATCCAGCAATTGCACTACTTGGTATGAAACTTATGTCCACACAGAAACTTGCACATAAATGTTTTACCAATTTTATTCCTAGTTGCCAAAACTTGGAAACAACCAAGATTTTCTTCAAATAGGTGGATGAAGAGACAAATTGTGGTACATCCAAACAAATAATTCATAGATTTTTTTTAAAAAAAAAGAAAGAAAAGAAGAAGGGAAGGAGGGAGGGAGGGAGGGAGGGAGGGAGGGAGGGAGGGAGGGAGGGAGGGAGAGGGATGGAGAGAGAGAGAGAGAGAGAGAGAGAGAGAGAGAGAGAGAGAGAAGAATGAACTATCAAAAGCATGGAGGAATTTTCTATGCATACTGCTAAGAAAAGAAACCATTCTAAAAAGACTACATATATGAATGATTGCAACTAGGTAACATATAGAAAAGGGAAAACTATAGACAGATCAGTAGTTGCTAGGGAGGGAGGAAGGGATAAGTAGGTGGAACACAGGGGATTTTAGGCAATCAAATTTATTCTGTACTAGAGGACCAATGCACGAAATTCGTGCAAGAGCCTTGGCCCCGGCCCCCACCGGCCACTGCCAGGGCCAGGGGCCTCTGCCACCTCTGCCCAGGCCCCCCGCCACTGCCAGGGCCAGGGGCCTCTGCCGCCTCTGCCCAGGCCCCCCGCCCACTGTGGCTTTGTCCGAAAGGAAGGAAGTTCGGTCTAATTAGCATATTATGCTTTTATTATTATAGGTGATACTGTAAGGGTGCAGACATGATATTATGCATTTTTTGAAACTCATAGAAATGTACAACACTTCTTTGTAAACTAGGGACTTTTGTTAATAATAATGCCTCAATATTGGTTCATCAATTGTAACAAATGCACCACACTAATGCAAGATTTATTAATAGGGAAAATGGAGGGGAAGGACAGGAGCAGTCTGTGGGGACTCTATGTTCTCTGTGTCTTGATAGTTTCTACTCAAATTTTCTGTAAACCTAACACTGTTCTAAAAAATATTAACAATGTAAAGTGCCTAGCCATGGTTGCTCAGTGGTTGAGTGTTGACCTATGAACCAGGAGGTCACGGTTTGATTCCCAATCAGGGCACATGCCCGGGTGGCAGGCTCAAACCCCAGTGGGGCACGTGCAGGAGGCAGCCGATCAATAATGCCCCCTCATCATTGATGTTTCTATCTCTCTCCTTCTCCTTCCTCTCTGAAATCAATAAAAATATATTTCTTAAAAATATAAAGTAATGAGAAAGCTTTTTGTGTATCTATATGAAAAGGCCTATCAGATGCATGGCTCAGAGAAAACAGCGAGAGCAGGACGGTCCATAAAGTATAATTGCCTTTTATGTAAAACTGGGGGAAGAAATATAAAAGTACATTCGTATTCACTTGTTGATGCATAAAAAGCTTCGGAAGAATACCTAAGAAACAAACAGCGGTGGTTACCTGTGAGGCTGGTGGTTGAACGGGCTGCATGAGGGAGAGTAATAAGAGAATGAATACCGGATCTGTCTTGTGATTGAAGCATTATTTTAGTTTTTAATTGTATTTTTAAAAAACAAACTTAGAATATTTGTCTGAGTTCTAGAGGAAACCTGAAATTGAACATTCTAGAACTAATATTTTCATTTAATACTCTGAACCACCCTCTGGTATTTACCCTGTAGAAACACTTTCATGTATGCACAGTGTGCTCACAGAAACTTCAGAGATATCTGTTACAGCGTTTTTTGTACTAGTCACATTTCAGAGCCATCTAAACATGTGTCGACAACAGGCACTGGTTAAGAGAGCTGAGGTATAGACATACTACAAATTGCAACGCGCCAGTTAAAAACACTGGAGTAGATTTGTATGCGCTGATGTGGAGGACGCCCATGATTATTGTTAAGGCAAACAAATCAAGTTTCAGAAAAATGTGGACAGAAATTTCTTTAAGCATAATAAGAATTTTGTTTGCAAATGCAATAAGGAAAAATCTGGAAGGATATACAACAAACTGAAAACAGTGCTTACCTTGGGGGAAGTATGTGGGATTTTAAGGGTTGGAGGAGAGAGGTTTACTTTTTATTCTTTCTACTTCCTATTAGTTGACTCTTTTCCTTCAACTATGATGTGCTGCTCCTTATACACGAATAAAAATATAAAGATCTTTTTTAAAACCTGGTGGAGTGTTTGTGTCCAGAGGCAGCAGCCTTCTTGGGGGCTGTTTGCCATTCCCTCTGTTCATTTCTCTCACATCAGGAAGGGCTGAAGGAACCTCAGTGTTCTCCATAGCATTGTTAACCGGGGCACTGAATCTAACTTGCCATACCCTGTAATTGGAGCCTTCCAGTAAAGCTGCCTCAATAAAATGTCCCAAGTGCTGCAGCCAAGTGTTTAGGAGGCACACAGGACCCTGGTGGCAGCTGTGGGGGCGGGGATGGGGGCCTGGGCTGGGGGCCTGGGCCTGAAATGTTGCAGGAGGCATGCATTAACGTCCCAGCTAGCTTAACTAGCAACAGAGGAGCACGTCTGCATTTTCCATGCAGACTTAGGGAGACTTGTTTGCAAGGCTCAGGATCCCTGGTGAGCAGTTTTCTGTGGCTTCAGTTACAGCACAATTGCAAAAGTATTAATGCAGCGAGACTTTTATATAACTACATTAGGAAAGGGGAAAATTAACTCTGTGGTTTCTCCAGCAGGCATTCACGACTACTCATAATGAATCTATCTCGAGAAGGAAATGATGGTTGATCATTATCTCCTAAACCCCACCATGTGCCATACCTAACTGATAGGCAAAGAAAGCCCTACAGCTTTCTGTTTGCTGGGTCTGGAAGAGCCGCGTAGGTGCCATTCAAATGGTCTTTCCTTTTATTGGTTCATCTCCCAGAGGCCCCAAACTCCCTTAGGATCTAAGGAATAAACTCTCTGTGCTGCTCATTTTTGTTTCGAGGTTTCAAAGCCCAAGAGCTGAATCCAGATGTGGTCTTGGAAGTCATGCCAGCTTGGAGCCACAGACTGTGCTTAACGCTTGTCTGTCTCACTTCCCCGTGTTCACACAAAGGGACTGGAGGTCTTCAAGGATGAAATGACGTGAAGGTGTCAGGCTAGAACTGGTATTGAAGTCAGGCCTCTGGAATTTTACTCCAGATTTCCGGAGCCATGTGTTCATTCATTCACACCTTCATTCATTTCTTTATTCAACAAACACTTATTGAACACTTAATATGTACAAAAGAAAAATGACGTTCTAGTTAAAAGTGCCAACTTTGGAACTAAACTGTGTGTTTTCATCTCAACTCCTATACTTTTTAACTGTGTCAATCAGAAAGAGCAACGATCTCACTCCAATACCCCCAAGTGCCTCTCATCCATTGCTCCTAAGATTCTTCATCATGACCGAAGGCCCTATAGGATCTGCTCTGTTGACCTCTGACCTCCACCCTTCGCTCTCCCCCTCCTCTCACTAGGCTGTGGCCCACAGTTCTTTCTGGTTCTCCAAAACACCAAGTTTCATTTCCATGGGGTCCTCCATTTGCTGACCTTTCTGTCCAGATCTTTGAATCACTGGCTTTTTCTTAACATTCAGGCCACAGGGAGACCTTTCAGACCATCCGATGTCAATTACTCTCCACCTGTCACCCTCTCTCGTGGCAGTTGACTCGTTTACTTCAAGTCCCTTACTCTCTGAAATGATTCATTTGCTTGTCTTTTTAATTGTATCTATCTGCCCTGGATGGACTGTAAGCTCTGTAAAAGAGGGATATTGCAAATCGGGGTGACGGCTTTACCCCTTGTGTTAAAAGACTGCCCAGTATATAGTAGGCACATAGTAAATTAATTCAGTGAATGAATGCAGAAATAAACATACATTTCATTATCTAATACAAGGGGGATTGCCATGTTGTCATCCCCCATGCTTTAGCCGAGCTGTGAAATGACCACAATTATTGCTTTGATTCACTTCCCAGTTGCTGAATTGTAATTCCCAAAATTCACAGCCAAGTAGTATCAGGTGACCATAGACCCAAAAAGGTATCATAAATTGCTTAATACGTTTTCTTCTGGGGCTTAGGCAATGAACTTGATATTTACTGTTTGGCAAAGCCTTTCTGTTTTTCTTTGTTGGTAGGTGTAAGTTGATTTTTGCAGCCAAAAACACCTCTTTCTGGCTGGCTTTCCCATTCCCGCCCCCCCGCCCCCGTTTTACTAGCAGACCCTGGAGTAGTATAACCAAGCTGAGGTGAGTTATGTGCAGGGAAATGGGCCTTAATGAATAGAAAATCCACGGAATTCATTTGATGTTAGCACATTAACACTCTCTTTGCCAAGTATTCCAAATTTCAGTTTTCTCCCACAGAAAAATAAAAATGGTGGAGGAGAGGACATTGCTCTCCAAACAATGATCTTGGACTTACATAAACAATCCTATCCATTTTTTATAAATGAAATGTGCTCAAAATCAGTCAACCATCATCAACAAACCCCAGACTCAAATGTCAACAAGCCCCATTGGTATAATATACTTGGTATGGGTTAAAAGTTGGTGTGATGTCAGTCATACTTGGTGCTGTGGCTTACTAGCTATGAATCTGGGGCAAGGAACTTAGCATCTCTAAGTCTCAGGTTCCTCGTTGGTAAACTAAGGGCAATAATAGCACCTGCATCATAGACTTAAATATTGTTGGGATGAAATACATGTCAGTTACTGGCACAGAGTAACCATTCTATGCATGTTTGCTCAAAATGAACTAAGTAATGAAATTAATCGCATTCCACCCTCCCCGCCTTAGTCTCCATTTCCCACAAAGTCCTTTCATGCATGCTCCCCTGCTAGAATGCTGAATATTGGGATAGTTTGGACAGAAAGATACGTTGTGGCTGTACTCCCGCCTTCCAGAGAGACTGTTCTGAAAAACAGCAAACATTTCTGCTTTAGAAATGCCTGAATATACTGTGGGTTACAGTCTCCCTCCCACCAAACAGAGATAATACTGCAGACTGCACGAGGAGTCCAAGTAGTCCTGAGAGTCCGGACCTATGATACTTACTACATTAGATAAGACTCGGACCCTGCCTTCGAGGGTGTCGCAGGCTCACTTCAGGTCTCAGCTTGGCCGCTCCCTAGGAAAACATGAGCGAGCTCCTCACGTGGCTGAGCCTCTGCCTTCTCCTTGACAAAATGTAAAAAGTGACATTTGGTGTCCCATCCTCTCAGTGCTGAAGTGGGACTCAAATAAGATCAAGTAGTTTTAATGGTTAGAAACCGACTGGTTAAGTTAAGCTGAAAGGTACTTTTAGAAGGTTGTCTGGTGACTCAAAGTACCATCCGTATCTAAGGGATCCACTTGCCAAAGGAAAACCCAGAGAGAACATGCCCTGCTAGATACTAGGGCCATCCCCACGGAGAGTTGCAGCCACTGCCACAAGGTGCCACCACCTTGGATAACCACACACCACACCACCCCCCGCAAATTTACATCCCTGGCACACAACCAAAGGCCTAGGCAGGTACCTGTGGTTGGCCTAGATCATTAGCCCACTCTAGCTGCCAGGAGTTGGTGGGAGGGGAAGCTAGATTCTACCAGCTTCCACTTGGGGGGCAGAGCCCGACCTTCCTGCAGGAGTTACACAGGAGGGGTCCCCCCCAGAGGAGGGGTGCTTGGGTGCTAAGCATTCCCCCAAATGTCAAATACCCCCTGAGGCTCTGAAAGGACTGCCCAGTGTTGACAGTATCTGTTTGAGCCATGCTGCCTAGACAGAGTCCCACCATCTAGGAGTACGGTTGGTCAGGACTGCAGTCCTGAGAAGCGCATTCCTTGTGTTTTAAAAGAAAGAAGGATGAATTACCCATTCATGAAAGAGATTTACTGTAAGGGCCCATGGGCATTTCCTAGAAAAATTCCTATAGTTTCCTGCTGTTAGGACAAGGCATTTGTGTAACTTCCACAGGAGAAATGGCTTGTTGCTTTATTCACTAATATCAACCTGTCACCCCGTGACTATGATCAGCGCTGATGGCTGGCGGCAGGTTGGCAGGGAGCTGGCTCTGACCTGAAAGTACTCCTGCCCAGCTTCGGGTACTTTCCCAAGGCCCTAGAAAATTCTCCAGCCAATGGTTTCTTCCCCTATTTCTCCCTGTGCCTCAAGAAATAATAATAATAATAAAAAAGAACTACATGTATGAATTAAGGGAGAGAGAGATCTTAAACATTGCTGGGAACTGTCTTAAAGGACACCTTCCCTCGGTAAATATATTCCTTATGCAGTGCTAGAAACTTTTGGAAGGGAGGCCAGGAGAGGGGACAAAGCAAGCCAGCTTAGGGGCCTGAAGTCCTGCTTGGGGTCTCTCAGCACCCTGGCACCCAGCCAAAAAGCACGCACTCTCCCCACCATCTCAATCCTCCCACCTACCCTGCATCCTTCATAATAAGCAGCCCAGAGTGCTGTCATTTAATACACATACACGGAGCTCCCCAGAGCTCAGGAACCCTCTTGCAACTGTCTCCTTGATAGGCATCTAAGAAACAAATGAGGAGAGAGGATGTCTAAAGGCTCCATTAACATTGTTAGGTTAGAAACGTTGACAATAAGTCGATTCTTTTTGACATGAGTGTCCTGATAATGAAGGGACATTTCTACATGACTCTCCCTAATATAAGATAAGATATGGATGGCCTCTGATTTTTTTGACACATGTCCAGTATATCAAAGGGGAGGGAACTGGTATAAGAAAATAGGTTGTTTCAGTGACACATTAATAGGAGCCCTGGTGGGGAGATTAATGATAATGCTACCTTGCGCTTGAGTGTTCTGGCAGCTCACCTGGGGATGAAAGCTGGAGTTCCCACAAGAGGGGCTCCCTAGCATCCAGTTGGAGTTTCCTCGTTTGCCTGTAATCCCAGAAAACCACAGGGAGGAGAGAAATTGCTCAGGCTCGGGAATGTCACTTCTTATCGGCCCCTGGCTGGGTTATGGGTAGGGGTAATTGGATGGGCCTGGTTCTAACCTGTCAAAAATTTTAAAAAATGGATTTGCTGGGCTGGGTAGCAGCAGGAATGAAGCTGGTGTGTGACACAGGCTGCTCGGACAGGGAAAGCTGACCCACTGGAAAGCAATGGAACAGAGAATCAGGACAGAGTAGCTGAAAGATGGGTCCTTTCAGCATCGCATCCCACTCCCCAGACCCTCAGACCTGCCCTGCCAACCTCAAAGGGCTCTTAGGAGAGTCACTGGTGATTACAAACAAAGCAAAACCAGCCTCTGGGCACCCAGCTTTCTTTACTCTGCCCTACCTTGTTTCTTTTTGCATAGTACTTACTACCTTCTAGCATAAATATAATTTCCTATTATGTTATCTCGGGTTCATCTAGGCCTCACGGCATGGATCTCTGTTTTTGTGTGTCCCACGTGCCTAGAATAGTGCTGGCACATAGTAGGCACTCCATAAATAATTGTTGAATAAATGACTGATTCAAGAAAATGGCTAAAAGTTGAATATTTCTCTTTTTAAAAAATCCTACAACCCAAATAGCTCAGGCAGTAGAGCATGAGACTGCTTAAATAACTGCCTAAAATAAAGTTAGTTAATCAATGTTGGCAACTTAACCATGCTGTATGCATGAGAAAATATATTATTATTATTATTATTATTATTATTATTATTAAATCATCCACAAGATTCCAAGAAAAAAGCAAGCACTATGGAAAAGGTACACATTTTAAGGAAGACTATTAAAGCAAAAGTGATAGGTTTGCCTCTAGAAAAGTTGATTATTCACTCTCATGCATTTATTCCTGATAATAATATAATTAGTGTAGTATTAGTGAAAATAATAACGACCAATGACTATCAAGTCCTAACAATGTCCCAGGCCTGGGGCAAAACTATTTAGATGTAATATCTCATTCAATACCCATAGCAACATACTGGAGTACCTGCTATGATAATCATTCCTGTCTTACAGATGAGGAAACTGAGTCACAGAGAACCTGCATAATTCCCTCAAGATCACACCGTTAGTATACGGCAATGCCAGGCATTAGAGCCAGAGTTCCCTGATTCTGGGCTGCAACATAAGGCCCTTAAGTCATTCTGTCTCTTTTTCATTCTTTCTTTTCTTTTTTTATGTATTTTATTTTTTTATTTTGTCTCTTATTCACTCCCTTTTCCTCTAGCCCAGTGGTGGGCAAACCGCGGCTCGAGAGCCACATGCGGCTCTTTGGCCCCTTGAGTGTGGCTCAGCGTTAGAACCACTTCTTCAAAATAGACTCACCCAGGCCGAAAACCGACTTCTGCGCATGGGCCACGAAGTTTCAATCGCACTGTATGTGCGCGCCCGCACGTGGTATTTTGTGGAAGAACCACACTCAAGGGGCCCAAGAGCCGCATGTGGCTCACGAGCCACGGTTTGCCGACCACTGCTCTAGCCTATACTGGTAAAAGGAAAAATTAAGGAAGGGGAAGCAGTAAGTTTTCCTAGGGATGGGGAAAGCAGAGAAAGGGGTTATATTAGAGGACCCCAAGGTCTCCTCCTAGCCAATTTTCCCTTTATCCCTGGAACACACAATATTGCAGATGCAGTTATGAGATTTGTATGAACTCAAATATGCTTACTTGATTCTTCCTTTCTTTAATCAGTGTATTCTCAATGGGTTAAGAAAAGGCTTCTTTGCAAATAGCTTGTCCCACCTGTGCCCTGTGCATGGGATGCACCTCCCTCCTCATGCTGCCTCCTAATTCAGTCACAGCCCCACCTCAAGACTCCCCAGGCAGATGGTGCCAGATGGTTAACTTACAACAAGGCGCCATCAAACTGTGGAGCTACTGCCAAACCATCCTCCTCTGAGCCCTAAGAGTTACTCAAAGATGCCGCGGGTGTCCATGAGGGATGAGGTGCGAGGGGGGTGAGTGTACTTCATCCAGAAGGGCTCCGCTTTTATCTATTTCACACCTGAATTTCTGAAATAAATCTGGTTCATCAGCAATAACAGAGAAAAGTATGAAATCACAAGATACAAAGACACAGTTTGCTAGGAAGAGCCCTTGGCTGACGGTTGAGGAAATCGGATCTGGGGTCCTAGTCCTCCCCTTGCCGTGGTTGGGGGCAAATCACTTAATCCCTGGGGACTCTGTTTCCTCATCGGCGAAATGAGGGGATTTTGTATCGATATTGGTTGACTCATTGTGACAAATGTGCTTTAGAAATGTTAAGTATACGGGAAGCTTACTGCAGACTATCAGGGGTGCTTGTAATTATTGCAACCTCTCTATAAACCGAAAACTAATGAGTTCTCTAAGAGTTTATTTAAAACTTGAGAATGGAATTTCTAAGGTCTGATCCAGCTTTTTTAAAAATCCACTTGAAACTATCCTTTAAAGAAAAGTACCTTGGTAATTAATTTCCATTTATTGACATTCAACTAGACCTGAAAATTCAGAGGAAAACTGTAATTTCTGAAACTGTTTCTAATCTTAGTTGATCTTATAAATTAAAGTTCATCTGGGTCCTGAAGTCACCTACTTTGGGTATCTTTGGCTGTGAAACCTTGAGTTTTTCAGCTACCCTTACTTCCCTGGTTCTTCTCTCCAATACTGGTCTTCAAGCTGTCTTCCCAGTTTCAATCCCTTCACCACTATATATAAAATAAGTGCATTTTATATACACCTACTGTATTGGTTTACAATATGAGCCACAACTAAATATGATATACTTAAAAATAGACATAGGTATAAACTTAGATATAAACATAGATATAGAACTCAATATAGATCAGTGGTTCCCAATGTGGGGCACATGCTCCACAGGGGGGCAATTTTATTTTTAAGGGAGGCAATTCGAGAATGAGCTATTAACACTGATTTTTTTTTTTTGCATTTCTTATGGTTCTAGGAGCCTCATATACAGTATATAAATATGTATTATGACATATGCATTTTAGTTCTCTATTATATGTTTTGAAACTTTATTTGCTATTTTTTCATATCACTTCATATTACTATTATTTTTTAACAATTTCTTAGTGATTTCTTCCTCAGCACTTCAACTGTCCTTTTGTTCTTTTATTTTTCTCTTTCATGAATGCCATGTTCTTTGGAAGCTTGTTTAGACCAAGTTAATGGCCTTTTAGGCTTCCTCCTTATGAATAGGAGTTCACTTTTTGAATAATTATATGTCACGCAGGGCAGGGCATCAGGATTTTAGAGATGCTTTAGTGGAGGATGGCCAAAAAAAAGGTTGGGAACCACTAATATATATATATATGGATATATACAGGGTGAGGTAAAAGTAGGCTTATAATTGTTCATATAGAAAATAATGCAAAAATTAATAAATACAAGAATAAACTCTGTGTTTTGTATACTCACAACTTTGAACCTACTTTTGCCCTATCCTATTGTATATTTAGTTTTACTGTCCTAATATTATAACCCCTTAAAGTCCTGCTGGTTATCACAATGAAGTTGACAGTTGAAGACATGATCAAATTTTTTTAAAAAAATGTCTCAGCCATCAAAAATAAACTTTTCCACATCAAATTTCAACTTCTGGATTTCACTATCTCTCCTTCGTTGTTTCCAAATCCTTCATTGATGTATAATTGTGTTTTGCTGATTTCCAATTCTCCATTTATAAAGCTCTTACTGACATTCACAAACAACTTTAATTTAATTGGGGTTTTGAGAGCACAGTATGAAAGGAGAGTGTGGTGGCCCCGTGCCTCATTGCACTGAATGAAATGAGAATGTGTTTGCTTCTCAGTAGAGCTTCCTGCTCCTCTGCCTGACCCCAAATTCCTGAAAGATAGTTCAAAACCATGCACAGGCTTCCAAATTCCCTCAAACACAACCCATGCCACTGGGGCTTAGGCCAACCTATAAACTGGGTGTTTGGAACCAAATTGCACAGATATCACTGATAAGAGTGGCCCTAATGAAATCGTAGCTACTTGACCTGCTAACTGTAGGGGACGTTGGGAAAAAGAAAATCTATTAATCAATTTGTTTCTTGAGGCAACTTAGCAACAGGGATCCCAGTGGTAGATTGGGTGCTTTTGCTAATAAGCAAGTTATATTGAACAGTTTGTTTCATCAACTTAATTTAATTTTAGGCGACTGGTTTTTATTAGGGATAGTCAATGAAACCTTCCCACCTGTACCTAAAAAAGATACAGCTATCGCTTCACCTTTTGGAACATGCTATATTTCACGACTGTCCCAAAAGAATATCTCCAAAGCCCATTACAAATGGGAAATTTTATGAAATTCTGTCTGGCACCCAGAACTCTCTATTCTTAGGAAACCAAGGCAGAATGATTTTCAAGCCCCATACTTCAAAGATCAACCCCCAACTTAAAAAAAAAAAAAAAAGTTCATACCCACTGCAAAGCTCTCTCATTCTCTCATTGTAGCTTCACTACCCAAGAATATTTTATTTATAGTTTTCATTTATCTATTCATTCATTCACTTGTTCAACAAATATTTATTAAGCATCTAATATCCAGGTACTATACTAGGTGCTGGAGATACTTTGGTCAAGAAAAGAACCTTGTGTAGCTTCACTCTAGTGGGGAAGACAGATAATTATCAAATAAATAAATAGCAATTGCCTTACGCAACTACCATGCATAAGTACGGTAAATGCTACAATGGTAACCAACGGAGAGTCTAACCGAATAACGGGAGTATTAGATATGATGGCCAGGGAACAGTAAAAACTGTATTCATTGAGCACTGCTCTAAATACTTTACATATATTTTCTTATTTAAATCTCCTAACAATCCTAGGGGATAAATGTCATAACAACTCCCATTTTTTAAATGAGAAAATTGGTTAACAGAGAAGTTAGGAATGTGCCCAAGATTAAAAAAAAAAAAAAAAAGCCATCAATTAGCAGATGTGACTGTTGTGATCCCGGAAGGTGGATGTGATGTGTTGTCCGGAATCTATACTCAAGCACTACCCGCTCCTGCCTCCCTGGAGAGATGTTATTTATGCTGATACCTGGAAGCCTGTAGTGAGGCGCCCATGAGGAGCAGGAACAGGGCCTTTGGTGAAAGTGGAACAGCGTGCATGAAGATCTAGAGGCCACAGAGCAGTGGCAACCAAGAAGGCAGGCAAAGCGGCAGAATCATCGGTGTGAGATGAACTGTATTTTCTGTATGTGTACCGTAACAACATTTTAATGTAGTTTTTAAAAACTGTATGTCAGTCCCAAACCAAAGATTCTGAAACACCCCAGTGGGAAGTGGTCATAAATGGGTTCATTAAACCACTGGCAGGATAATGCAGGACTCCAACTCACGTCAGTACATACAGAGCTTCTCTCTCACCCTGCGGAGTGAGCCCTTGAAACCATTCTATTTGGTTTATAAGCCTGTTTCCTATCTACCCATGACACTGAATTGAACTTGAGGGTAAGTCACCATCAAATTCATCTTTCTGGCCTCAGTCCCTAGCAGTGGATGGCATAGAGGAGGTGCTCCCTAAAGAGGAATAAACGAGTAAATGAAGGGATGATAGTGCCTGATACACATCATGCAGTCTAATAAGTGTCTGAGAACGTTAGAAGGGGAGAATAGGGAAATGCTTGTTTGTTTCTCAATGAAGTGAGGGGGTTGGGGGTGGGGGTGGAGAACCAAGGCACAGAATTAACTGCAGGTGCCGGATGGGGGTGGGGGTGGGGCTGAAATCATTAGAAGTTCAAGGTAAACATGCCCACACCTAACTGTGGTCTGGAATCCCAGGGGGAACCTCCTTGGTTCTTGGTTTCCCCTCTGCCCAGAGAGCACTGTGTTTATGAACCAAGTCCGCTGCTGGGAGTTCCAGGGGGAGATGACTTCAGAAGTGTGATATTTAAGAGCAAGAGGAAGCAACAGCTCCATAAGGATGCCGGGCCTCTCTCTACTCCACTCCGTATGCCAGGCTCCGAGCCTTCTCGCTGATTCCCATTTGTCTTCCTCCTGTGGAATAGTTCAGATTTACAGTGCCATCTGTTGAGGAGCACAGGCCCAGGACGTCACGGTTCAGCCTGCAGCCCTTCTGCCGCCCAAGGCGGGAGGCAGCCTCGGAGCGCAGCGCTGGTGCCAGGCGTGTGACTTCCCTGCCCGCGCCAGGCTGAGTGATGGATTAGGGCCCCAGCCGGGCCCCCTCCTCTTGTTTCTGCATCTGGATTGGTGGCGTGGGCGGGATTTCTGGTCCTCCTTGTTTGTCTGAGTCTCTGAGTCTCGCACGCGCTTCCGCTCTCATTGTTGAAACCAGGCTCCTGGCTTGGATCTGGGCTCCCTGGGCCTGTGCCCTTCCACACCGTGTATTAGCTCCTCTCTGTTCTGGCATTTTCCGGAACTGCCTTTGCCAGGGCTCCAGGGGGTGGCTGCTGAACTCTGCGACTCCGAGGAAGGAATAGACTGTCACAGAAATACTAGGTATCATTAAGACCGCAAAGGGCACACGCTTCAAACATTTGGATGGTGTTTTAGAGAATTGGGGGTCCGCCCGTTTGTCCCATTTCACCCAGGAAAGCCTCTTTGTTTCCAAAGCAAGACTATCTGTCTGTCTGGAACTGACACATAAAACTGTACCCCGGGTCCTTTTGCACGGCAGGCGCCAGGGCGATCTACAGGCCACGTGTGCCCTAGAATTTGCAGGCGGGCCATCCTCCAGCCTCGCACACTGGAGCAGTCACTGCGGAGGCGTGGAATTGATGAGCGGGAATCTGCTCTGTCATTCAACTTGCACCGCCGGGCCCGAACACCACATTCATCCTTGAGATGCTCCCTGTGCCATGCTCCTTCTGCCCGGATCCCATAACAACCCTGGGAAACAAGCAGGGAGGGTCTCCTCACGCCCATTCTCGTTCAGCTGATGAGATTCAAGAAGGACATGTGATTTGCCCAAGGTCACACTTTTATTGGTGGCACATCTTCCAACGCATAACCTATGTTCATAACCTACCCTCAGGATCGGATTTTCACTCCACATTTTCCCTTTCCTTAACCGTGAGATAACTGTGTTTACCCGATACATAACCAAATGCTTGACTTTACAGTTTGCCTGTAGGTGGTCTCGGAGCCTTAATTCGGGAGTATTTTAGCAATTCACACTTAACCAGGTTGGAATCATGTGAGCCTGGGCTTGCCTTGTTTCCCTTAAACTATCCATGCAAAACGTTTATGCTGAACAATTTGATAAATAACAAAAGTAATCATAGCTGCAGCAGCTAACATTGAATAAGTGCCACCCCTGCGCCAAGAACTCTTCTGCTTTCCTTGTAGTCAAGCCTCACAGTGGCTCTGCATGGCGGGCAATTCTGTCTATATTATGTACAAAGAGAACTGAGGCAAAGGGAAGGCCAAGTAGCCTGCCTAAGATCAACAGTTAGATTGTAGCTGGGGCAGGATTTGAACTCTTAATTGCAGAGACCATGCTCCTAATTGCTTTCACTACAAATTAAATAAGATGATCAGCAGGACACAGGCAAATTGAGGGAGCAGATATTTAGACAATAAAAGAAAACAATAAAATGTCAAACACTCTTCAACCAGACTTCTGTACATGATGAGCTAAATATAAAAGATGCATTTCCATTCTTGACTTCAGGCCCCGAGAAATTGTGTGTCATTTCTCTTAAATCAGAGTATTAAAGTAATAACAAGCTAAAATGAGTGAAGAGATTAGATTTTTTTTTTCTAATCAGACCAGTGTTACAGAATTACTGTGTTACTTACTCTCTACTGAGATTCTTGCCATATTGTCGCCCTACCTGCCACCGAGTTTGTGTCATGTATTTTATTGCAGCCATGGAATAATAGATAAACACCATCAGTCAGTCTTTTTACAAGTTACCTCCACCTCCTCTCCATTTGCATGTTCAAGATTATACTTTATCAGTACAAACAAAACATCATGTGCTAAAAAAGCCATGAGATGTAATTAAAAGCCAATGGGAAAAAGAAGATGTGGTACATATACACAATGGAATACTACTCAGCCATGAGAAAAGTCAAAATACTGCTATTTATGACAACATGGATGGAACTTGAGAATACTATGCTAAGTGAGATAAGTCAGACAGAAAAAGCTAAGAACTATATGATTTCACTCATATGTGGGATATAAAATTGAAACTCGTGAATACAAACAGCAGTGTGGTGGTTGCCAGAGGGAAGTGGAGGCGGGATTGGGGTCCAAATATACAGGGACAGGAGAAGAGCTGACTTTGGGTGGTGGGCACATAGTACACTATACAGATCTTGTAACATAGAAACTCACACCTGAAACCTATATGATCCTATTAAGCAATGTTACCCCAATAATTCTTTTTTCTTTTTTTTTAAAAAAAAAGGCCAATGAGCCAGGGAAGGGAAATATGGCAATACAAGTTGCTCACGTCCACAAAAGCAAAAATTTTAAGATGTAACAAAGTCAGCATTTCTTTTAGTGACAGCAGAGATGATATGCCCTCTTCTTTGGCACACAGACCAGCTACATGAAAACCCAACTCTGAGACACGCAGCCGGGTGTCCTACACCAGAGCCAGAGCCACGGTGTAGGAAGAATGAAAAGAGCAGCCAACCTTGGCTCAACAGCAAATCTTCCAAACTCCTAAAAATTCACCCAAGAAAACTGAGCCAACCAATTCCTAGGAGCCTGAATTCCAAACACATAAACTTGTGGCCCCACTCAAAAGGCCCAACTTCCCAGTTATAAAGAAAAAGGGGATGGGAGAGACTTAATAAGCAAGGTAACTCAAAATTCAATTTTGATGACTAACATAAACAAATCGGCAAGCTGTGAATTTTTTTTTTTAATGTACAGCTACGTTTAAGACTACTACAAACAGGAGATTAAGAAAAAAAGTGCTATCACAAAGAGAAATTAAGAACATAATCCCACTTACCATTATATCAATAAGAATAAAACACCTAGGAATAAACTTAATCAAGGAGGTGAAAGACCTACACAGTGAAAACTATAAGACATGGATGATAGAAACTGAAGAAGACACAAATAAATGGAAAGATATTTCATGCTCATGTACTAGAAGAATTAATGTTTTTTAAATGTCCATACTACCCAAAGCAGATGCAATTCAATTCCTATCAGAATTCCAATGACATTTTTCACAGAACTACAATAACAATTCTAAAATTTGTATAAAATTGCAAAAAAAAAAAAAAAACAACCCAAATAGCCAAATCAATCTTAAGAAGGACATAGCTAGAGGGAGGCATCATATTCCTGATTTCAAGTTCTATTACAAAGCTGTAGTAATCAAAACAATAGCATTGATATAGAAACAGACACATAGATCAATGGAACAGAATAGAGAACCCAGAAGTAAACCCATGCATATATGGTCAATTAATTTATAACAAAGGAGACAAGCATATACACTGGGGAAAGGACAGTCTCTTCAAGAAATGGTGCTGGGAAAACTGGACAGCCATGTACAAAATAATGAAACACGATCACACTATCTTACACAATGCACAAAAATTAACTCAAAATGGATTTAAGATTTGAATGTAAGACCTGAAACCATAAACCTAGAAGAAAGTATAGATATTAAGCTACATTGCATTGGTCTTAGTGATGATTTTTCGGATTTGACGCCAAAGGCAAAGGCAACAAAATAAAAAAAATCAACATATTAGATTAAAAAGCTTCTTTCTACACCGCAAAGAAACCATCAACAAAATGAAAAGACAACCCACTGAATGGGAGAACATATTTGCCAATGATACATCTGATAAGGGGTTAATATCCAAAATGTATAGAGAATTCATACAACTGAATAGCACACACAAAAAAGGGAAGGGAAGGGGAAAGGGAAAGAAGAGGAGAGGGGAGGGAAGGGGAGGGGAGGGGAGGGGAGGGGAGGAGAGGAGAGGAGAGGAGAGGAGAGGAGAGGAGAGCAGAGGGGAAAGAAACAATCTAATTGAAAAATGGGCAGAGGATCTGATTAGACATTTTTCCAAAGAAAACATACAGATGGCCAACAGGTACATGAAAAGATGTTCAACATCACTAATCATCAGGGAAATGCAAATAAAACCATAGTGAAATATCACCTCATACCTATTAGAATGGCTATTATCAAAAAGACACAAAGTAAGTATTAGCAAAAGGGTGGAGTAAAGGGATACCTTGTTCACTGCTGGTTTGAAATGTAAATTGGTGCAGCCACTATGGAAAACAGTATAAAGTTTCCTTAAAAAATTAAAAATAGTTCTACTATATAATCCAGCAATTTCCACTTCTAAATATTCATCTGAAGAAAGCAAAAGCACTAACTCTAAAAGATAAATGCAACCCATGTTCATTGCAGCATTATTTACAATAGTCAAGATATGGAAACAACCTAAGGATACATCAATGTGGTATATATACATATATATGCATGTATATACATACAATGGAATATTATTCAGCCATAAGAAAGGATAAAATCTTGCCATCTGTGAAAACATGGATGGGCCCTGAGGGCATTATGTTAAGTGAAATAGTCAAAGAGAGACACATACTAATGTATGATCTCACTTATCTGTGGAATCTAAAAAAATAAAATAAAGAATCCAAGCTCATAGGCACAGAGAGTATTGCCAGAGGTGTGTGTGGTGGTGGGGGGGGTGGTGGTGAGGGGAGGCAAAACAGGTGAGGGAAGTCAAAAGGCACAAACTTCCAGTTATTAAAAAAGTCATGGAGATGTGATGTACAGCATGATGACTATACTGCATATTTGAAAGTTGCTCAGATAATAAATCTTAAAAGCTCTCTCCACAAGAAAAAAATTCTGTAACTATGTATGTTGATAGATGTTAACTAGACTTATTGTGTTGACTGTTTTGCAATACATATAAATATGGAATCACTATGTTGTACACCTAAAACTAATATAATGTTGTATGTCAGTTATACCACATATTTTTAAAAAGAAAGAAATGTGCTTTATATTTCCTTCTCCAAAAAGCTTGAGTGAAAAGTTGTCTGAAGATATTTTAAAAGTAAAACATACAACCAAAAATTTACTGACCCCTCAAACAGATTTTGTTCTTGCAAATATCTGAAAGGTAAAAAGAGAAGCTTGTGGAGGGAAAAAAAGAAAGGAGGGGGTAGGGAGGGAAGGAGGGAGAGAGGGAGGGAAGGGATGGGAGGGAGGGAGGGTAAGGAAAGGGGAAGGGGAAGGGGAAGGGGGAGGGGACGGAAAGAAAGGAAGAAGACAACTAACTTAGAGCTCCACCGAAATCCTACCTTGGACTTTGAGAGCAAAGGAATCTTGACACAAGTATATTGTTTTCCTCTGTCATCACCACAAATCTGTATTTCAAGCTAGGAACCAGCATATTGTTTCCATTGAGAGGAATTAGCAAAATTTGTTTCCAGGAAAACTCTAAAACTGGCCCCAAGTTTAAGTCTTCACCAGGCAGGTCATAAAGAGCGGCAATCAATTCCAAACGGCGATGGCTGCTCAGGGCGTCATTTGCTGCTTCACATCTGCTGAACTCGGAAGTGACGTTCCCAATTGAGTGTGTTTTCGGCAAGTTCCCCATGAAATCACTTCAGTTTTATGTATAGATCATTGGGTACATTTCATGAATACATAGAGAGCTAGAATGGACACTTAAAAGCTTCCCTGTCTCCAATCTGATATTTTTCCAAATACAGAAGAAAAAGAAGTGTGGGGGGGAGGGGGAGCCAGAAGAGAGAGATGATTGAACATCATTGGCTCTGAAGAAAATATGGCAAAAAGTAGAAAGGATTATTTTTAAGCTGTAAAAGTTATGGACAAATTCCCTTTATAGATCATTATAGCACCAACTACTATTGTTATTTTTACAGGGACTGACTCATTTTACTCTCTCCTATAGATAACTCGACTGTTGGGTTCCAGAAGTCCGCGATTTCACAGCTTCCTTGCCCAGCCAGGGCAGATGCCATAACTCTTTGTTGCTTTCCTAAACACAAAGGTAGGACTCTCAGCCTTTCACCAACAGATGGGGCGAGGGGGAGCTTGTCTTCCCTCACGGGTTATTATCATTTCTGCCCAAAGAGTGAATTGATTCTTACTCCACTCCAGAGTTCAGCCTGGTGTGGTGGGAAGTCCAGGTCAGAGGTAAAAGTAAATGTTTCTGGAGACACAGAGAGGGGGAGGGGGGAGTTTAATCTCAGCCCTCCTGATTTAGAGTCCTGGGGTAAATGCCACTATAACAAGGCTCCCAGCCAACAACAGGATGACATAAGCTCTTCCATTTCTAACCCAGTTACCCACTAGAACCCAAAGCATCCTGAAGCTCATGATGTATAAATTTAATTTCTCTTTTATGGCCGGAGCAGTATTTTCCATGATTTATAAATCATTTGGTCGGTGATTTCTTTGAAATCTTTGCCTCATTTATGCTCTTGACCTCTTGACCTCCTGATACATTTATTTATGCCAGAGATCTCTCTGCAGTGGTGCAGCTTAATGTCATTTGCCCGAGACTATGTGGCGGAGAGGCAGAGAAACAAAGACAAACGGTTAGGGAGGTTTGTGATACAAAAATGTGTGTTTAAAAAAAAAATAAAGAGGATAAACAAAGGAAAATGTGAACACTTAAAACATATTATTCCTGCACTATTGATTTATTGCAGGAACCCTCTATTTATTGAATACTTTACGGGTATCTGATTATATGGCAGTTGATGGGGCAATGAGAGAATACTGATCCTCACAGCAAAAATATTTGCTGTAAATGTCATGACATGCCTTGTCTATAATGTGATTCTTTCCAGATGGTTATTTTTCAAGTTTCACAAAATGGAAAAATATGCCTTAAGACAAGTATACATAAAAATGATGCCTTTCTCCTTTGTCTCTTTCCGATTTTCGCTTATTAATACTCGGCTATTACCATGAAGCAATGTGCTAAGGAAATCTGGTCAGAATGACATCTGATTAATTGGGCAGGGCACTTCCTACATCGCTCTTTGCTGATAACCCAGCTGTCCAAGAACCATTTCATTATAAGCGATGCAGAGGCAGGCGACAGTCACAAAACCACTGGGAAGCCGGGTCTGCTCTAACAGATTGGCTCCATTTGTATCGCTGGTGCTCAGAACCCACAGGGCTCGTAGCCCAGGGCCAAGGACAGGCTCTGCACTCGAGACAGCCTGTATTTTTCTCTGCCATTTACTCGTTGAAACATGGTGAAGACTGGCCTGCTGCAGACTTAGTTATTCAGGTTTTACACATATAGTGAGAAACACATGCACGCACACAAACACATAACCAGGTATCATTTTACAGACATAATCTACAGGTAAAGCGTAATATTCTTAAAATCTTCTGTTAGTTGTGACAGCTCAAGTTAACAATGCACTAATGTTGAGCAACTGACTTTTGATGTTTTAGAAGGTTGTGTTTTAGTTCTGCTGGCTGCTCTGTTTTACCCAGAAAGTATGTCATCTGCACATTCAAATTACATAAATTCAACTCCTGTGTATGAGCTTGGTGGGGGGGAAATAATAAGGCGGGCGGGGGGGGGGGGTGGATTTAAACAGTGTGTGTGTGTGTGATTTTGTCCTTCATTCTACTCACAAGACACCCGGATCACAGTGATCATGCATCACGCAAACTGAGTCTGCAGGTACCCCACCTCAGGTTTGGCTCCCTGGCGCCGCTCCCATTGTGAGCCTCTTGCTGCACTGAGCCTGATTCAAGGATGAAGCTGACTGCACCATTTCTCACCAGATTTGCCCATGCCACACAGGAGTGCTTTAAAATTGCAGCCCACGTCACAGCTCAGGATCTTATGTAAACAGGCAGAGTGAAAGGTATTGAGAAACATCAAGTAACAAATCATGGAGAAAAACGTCTAAAGGTAAAACAGAGGCACCTACTAGGAATCAAGTTCAGGCAGTCAGAAACACAAAGGTCAGAATCAGCAGGGGACAAAATCTTAGCGCCAGTTATTTCAGAGTAGCAGCTATTTTCTTCTTCATGTGTTTCTCCATTTTACAACTCGTCTGCAATACATATAGACTAGTTTATGATGAGAAGAAAATAAACTATTAAGACACTGACCGTGAAAATGAAAGGGGGCAGGGAGAGAGATTGGATTAGCACAAAGCCTGGATCTGGAGAGTACACGACTTGGGAAGTCACCAGACTAGGCACCAGAAGTTCAACTTCATTATGTCCTACTTCTCAGTGAGATCCTGGCTCAGAGCAGAGAGTCTGGAGTCAGAGAGGCCTGAAGTCAACTCGGGACTCAGCCACCTTCAGTTCATGATCTAGAACGAGTCACTCAGCCTCTCTGAGAAAGGATGTGTTGGCACACATTTAACACCAGCTCTGGATAGACAGATGGAATGTGACTTGTAGCGTTTTTCAGTTCCCACCAGTGCAAATGTTCCCACTGTGGCCAATCTCAAGCTACCAACCTGTGGTCAACCGGATCACAAAATTCTGAACCATTTAACAGCTGGCTCTCTTAAGCTGGTACCAGACAGGCCAGCACACCACTGGCCTGAGGCTCCATTCCTCCTCTACAGAGTGGGCATGCTAATAATACCTAAGTCCCTGTCCTTAGCTATATTGTGAGCATTGAATGACCCAAAGCACATAAAATGCTCAGCAGAGTGCCAAACTCAACATGAGAATTTAAATGTGTAGAACAGCATAGATGTAGAAATTTGTTCATGGATGCATAACCTACCTCTAGAAAAAAAAAAAAAACACAAGAAATGAGTAAATAATTGTCACGGAAGAGGAGAGCTGAAAGGTGGGAAGCAACAGAAAGGAGAGTTTTCACTGACTTTCGTATTCTCAAAGAATAAACAAGGTAGAAGTGATTTTACAAGCTATCGTAAGAATTAGGTAATTTAGGCTCTGAGGGCTGACTGCACTCACCACCCGGCATGCTCCCCTGCTGAGACCTGCAAAACCACACAAAGGACTGAGTATAAATTAAAACACAAAAACTCCCACCTGGGACATGAAAAACTTCAATTAGCAGGTTTATGTGAAGGAGATCATTACAGATGACACCCTCCAGTTTCACCTTGGACATTAGTTGACTGAATTAATGTCTGATATGAACCCCTTATATAGGGAATGCCGCTGTAGATGGTAGAGTGATAATAAGAGTGTCACTGTGCATCCTTGATTATGACAAAAACTATAATAAACTATAGAAATTAAACAGTGAAAATAATTCTCTAGAATTCCCTCTTTGTATTTCTTCTTTTCTTTTTCTTTTTCTTTTACCATCCCTTTCTTTTTTGTTTTTTACAAGTGTGTTTGCCTGCCCAGGTCTCCAAGCCTTACCAGCTTGACTGCAGATTGTAGCCTTTACAAGGTTCCCTCTCCTTTTGCGCCTAGGTGAACAGGGGAGGCGGGGGGGAGGTTGGGAAGGGGAGCTGGCAGGTCCATGACTTTTGCTTCAGCCTTCCGCTCTTGCAGTTCCAGGGATGATGGAGGTCTGGGCTCCATACACTGGCCTCAGAGGAAGAGGAGAGGTGAGCCTCCTCTCTAGTCTGGAACCCCCAAAGTGAAAGGAGCCTTTTCCTTGATTCTCCATAGCAGTATTAAGACCAGGCTCTAGCTTCTAATAAGATTACATTTACAGGCCAAGAAGAATACAAGGAAACTACAACAGAGAAAAACTTGCCTCTAGACCTAGATTGAAGCCCACAAATTGTTCTCTGTGGGCCCCTTATGGAGACATCCCTTGACCTGGCCTCAAGTGAAAGTGTAGCTAAACCCACTTATACTCCATGTCTCACAACAATGTCTACCAAGGAGTGTCTTTTCATTCCAGGCCATAATGTCTACTCACAGTGGATGCACTCTTTGCCACGGTGACCGACATAGGCACTACAAGCCCTCCCAGCCCAAACCCCTCACCACAGGAAGGTGGCCCCACTCTTTGATCCCAGCGTGAAGTTAATGTAAGAAAACAACAATCTAGAATCAGGGCACTTCTTAAAGTCTGGATTATCAGATCTTCAATATATCATCAAAAGTCCAGTCCAACCCCCACCCCCAGCCCAGTCTGATCCTCCCAGCATGAAATGAAGACCCTGTCTGCTTATCACTTCTCTGGGAGGCAGCAGCTCAAATAATAACCCCCCTGGCACCCCAGACACAGGTAACCATAGTTAGTGTACAATGCGGTCCCAACCCACACAGGCAAGAAACATACACGGCCACAATGCAGAGCACTGGGTTCCTCAAAGGTATCTCTAGAATTCACAAGCTTCTCAATAACAGCTGGCATCTTGCTTTACATTGGATAACACGGAGCCAATTCGGTGATTTTCCTAGACAAGGAAGCAGTCTGACCCAGAGGGGTTCAGAAAGCTGACTTTCTGAGGAGACAGAAAATCTCTGCAGCTCTTAAATGGCAGGATGTGTGTGGTGTGTTTTTGTGTGTGTTGTGTGTGTGTGTGTGTGTGTTTCAGCTTCTACTCATAAATGTTTCAAAATCTTCAGACATATTTTCAGTTAGGTCATCCTATTACACTCATATAATTTTTACATGGCTATGATCATACTTTAGATAAAACACTGTGTTTGACCTTTCTTTACTTAGTATGAAGCATATGTATTTTCATGTGTCATCTCTGCTGTTTGGAATCAGAATGGTGGTGTGAGTCTTGTAATACTAGAGATATAGAAGAAAGCAGAGTCTGCACATGGGAAGGGTGGGATTCAGTGCATGCACTCTTTGCCATGGTGGAAACTCTGTAAGTATACCTTTTCTTTTCAGAGCTACTCTCCTCCCACCTGAAACCTCCATGTGAACAGGAACCTTTAACCCCAGCATTTGGCACAAGGCCCCTAGAGCAAAGTAGGTACTTAATAAGTCTTTGTTGGATACATGAGCAATTGAATAAAGAAGTGAATGAATACTATTCCCTCTGCAAAAACCACTCTGACTTCTCTTCACTGTGGCATCTCATGCCCTGGACTCATCCAAGCTCCCCTTGTCATCAATACAGCCCCATTCTGTATCCCCCTGATTTTAAGTTAGCCTATATAATAAAAGGCTAATATGCAAATAGACTGAACAGCAGAATGACCAGTCGCTATGACGCGCACTGACCACCAGGGAGCAGATGCTCAATGCAGGAGCTGCCCCCTGGTGGTCAGTGCGCTCCCACAGGGGGAGTGCTGCTCAGCCAGAAGCCAGGCTCACGGCTGGCGAGTGCAGGGGAGGTGGCAGGAGCCTCTCCCACCTCCGTGGCAGTGCCAAGGATGTCAGACTGCCAGCTTAGGCCTGCTCCCTGCCAGCTGGACATCCCCCGAGGGCTTCCGGACTGCAAGAGGGTGCAGGCCAGGCTGAGGGATTCCCACCCCAGTGCACAAATTTTGTGCACCAGGCCTCTAGTTTCCTAATAAAAGCCAAATGTACAACCTCCTCAACTTAGGAAATACTTCAGGTCCCTAAGAAGACCCTTTACTAAATGAGCCAATGCCTTTTGAAGAGCCAGTGGCTCTACCTGACTTGGGAAATGGTAACTAGCAGTGTATTACAAAGTCATTCCTAGGCTGTGTTTTACATTTTCTGTTCTCTACACTCTTACTCAATGTTCCCCTTGTTGCTTGGGAGAGGTGTTCTCCCAAAATAATGAAGAGGGGCATAAATGGCCTCACTGGAAGCCCACAGATGATGCCATAAAAATG